>NC_092641.1:12063106-12413731 GCF_039555335.1 Amphiura filiformis | reverse complement strand
ATGACGTCATTGAAAGTGATGACGTGAAGACAATTTCTGTACACGGAGTAGGGCAATCGCATTCGTCACTGATGCCTGATGAGCGGTATTCTTGGAGCGCTTTAGCTACACAATTTGCTTGTTGGTCTGGGGTGCAAATCTTGGTATTACCTGTATACCCCAATGGTCGGCAGTTACAAGATCTGACGATGTGATCAAGACGACAGTCACTAAGACAAACTTTCTTATTATAACCATCTTTTACAGATTTACAATTACCCCAAGGTTTGGGCAATTCTTCGTACTTCTTTTTCCTCACAGCAGCGTATGTATGAAACCCAGGCGGAATGGCAAGTCCCAGCGTCGCAACAAGAGCTAGGTCATGCCAATCGTGGACAACAAACTTCAACCCTGCTTCATGATGTCCTTGTTTAAAAGTCTCTGTATAATCTTCTTGCTTAATATCTAATAAAATACTCAATCCATTTCCAGCTCCTGGTAAAGTTTGCCGCAGTCGATTCTCATCTTTGTCATCAGTATTAAACTGATAACAGACACCATAATCTGGTATAAATATCGCAGTGAAATTGTCTGCAGAGCAAGAGTCTTTCTTCCCTTTCCAATCACATCGTAGCAGACTGTCGTTGAGGCGGAATCCTGATTGTTCACCAAATAGTTCAAAATCAAAATCGCTATTGAAATCCTCCCAACTCTCAGGTTGATTTTCAGAATATGAAGAATATGCGTAGTAATAATTCAAAGTGTCTGCAAATCCGAACACTTTGTCCAATTGCCTGCAGGAGATTGAGAAAACCAGAGAACAAACATTGATTTAAAATCCAAATTGGGTCCAAATTCATTAAAAACAGAACACGGAGACGCTATTACTATGGAATGACGTCGGATTACCCCCTCCCCGAAAAAAATCGGAATATGTCCGAGATATTTAGTTTTGTTTGGAAAAAGACAGTGATGACCTTATAAAGTCCATTCAATCCGGTGATTTCCTACAAAATCACACTCTTAGAAAGAAGGGGTTTAGCGGTACTAAGACAAGACAACTAGGGTTTTAGGGATTCTAGGAAATGAAACAAACACCATTATGGTTCTTTCTGGCCTTTGCAGAACCTTTTTTAATTTTTTGTAGAACTATTTAAGGTTATATACATAGAGGACAGCGGAGGAACGTTTTAGGTTCTACTTCGAACTATTTCTATAAAGATTACATGAACATAAAGAGTAAATGAACCTGGTTACGGCACTACGTGTATCCGCGGGTACACATGCTTGTCGCGAACTTTGAAAACGCCCCTTTTTGCATCTCATTTCGCGAATTTTTCAGGATGAAAGCACCCTATTTGAATGCCCTTTTTCGCTTCAAAGAAGCTGGTTATAATATAAAATTGTAGGTAAAATGGAGAACAATAATTCAATAGGGTGACTGTTGCCATAGAAATGGAATAGAATAGATGGAATCGATGGAAAATGCACTGACAGGGAACACGTTTTCTGGACCACATTCACAGGTGAATAATTGGCATTCAGCAAAAGAAATTTGTGAGAATGCGTACAAAATCCTTACACAGGTGATACTTTCCAAAGAGTAAGTGAAATAGTGTGGAACGTGGCTGCTTCTACTTTTCATACACTTTCTTCAAGAAACAGGTCTTGTTCCACACTATTCCACTTACTCACGGGTTTCTTGTGTTGGGTGCCAATTATTGGGCTGTGAATGTGGTCTAGGAAGCTGTTCTATGTAAGTGCATTTTGCTGTTGTGTCCGTTGGACAACTGTTTGGTTACTGACCAGTGTTTAGATTAGAGTATTAAAGTAATCCTGTGTGCAATTTTGGTTTCTTTTTATGGACAGGATTTTAAGTTATGACCTTGGGAAAAATGATAAGTTTCTTTTTGAGCCCAGTTTATATAAATTTAGTTGAAATGATCGTCACTTACGTTTGATATTCTTCAGCTATTCGGGAACTATAAAAGCGATTGAAGTTGCAGATTGTCACGGCTGGGAAAGTTAATTTGGATCGATGTTCAACCTGGTAAAAAATAGATCCACGAAATGAAAGTTTAACACAATCACACTAACACCATACAAACCCACAAACCAGGCTACAAACTTACACATAAATGAACACAAGTAAACGAACACATGCACGTACTAAAACCACACACCATACATCACATGACCCCCACACCATGTAGATCAATTACCTTTATGAATGCAATTCTACTGCAACATTTCTTTTACAATTACAAAAAAGCAAATATTTAGTTGGTGTCTTGGTATCATTTCTTTAATGATGGCATTATATTCATAATACTTGTTTCATGTCGTTCTTTATCATGTTTATTTATTCAGGTATTAGAAGGATACGACGATGTGAAAAAGCAAATGTAATATTTTCAAAAAATTACAGGAAAAATCGACGACTGAGTGCAACATAGTCGTGTATATTTGTTGGCGAAACTGAGTTATAAAATAATTATCACAATACAGTTAAATGTACACATTCATTTTAAGCTATTTTATAAGTCTAAGAAGCAATAATTAGATTTTAATTTAAAATAAATAATAAAAGATAAACAAACAAATTAAAACACAAATGTGGTGTGATCAAGTAAAATCAGTCTGAAGTCTGACATATTCAATTTTCAGTTTCTTACAGGATTGTAAACAGCATTTGCAAAACTGCATTTCTAAAACAGTTGGAAACAAAAGGAAATACATCCTTTGTTTTGTTATATCTCAAAATCAATATTTCCCATTTTCGACTGATTTTGCTTGATCACATCACAAATAACCTTATTCTGATGATAAAAATGGTTGATACGACCTATATTGCACTCTCTCGGCAAAATAATGTTTCCAATAAAGGAGAATCTGCCCAGAGTAGCAAAAAAATGTCCACTTACCCAAGAGCTAAACATAACCATGATACTGGGATACATACCTCAACAAGAGTGTTGTAATCAAATTTCAGATATGCTGTAATTCGCTCTGAAAACTGCCAAATAAACAGACCAAAAGCTGTCAAGAAGATTACTGACCATATGAGCTTTAAAATAACCCCTGCAGACTGGAAAATACGAGCAATCCCATGAAGACTGGTATTTTCCGCAAACTCTCTCTCAAGATCCAGTTTCATGTCGAAACGAGGAGTTAAGAATTTTCGTAATATAAATAAAAGTCGCTTGAAACTCCCTTTTCAGTGTCATCTGGAACCGTTACAAGGCTGTTTTAGTTGAATTCATTTGTATATTTGTTCCGACATAGGCCTGCTTACTGAAATTGGGCTAAGTTAATTGTAAAAGTAACGAGAGGTCCTGGGTTTGATTCCTGCTGCCCCTCTGCTTCCCGTATCCTTTTTCTTTTTAATCCGAAGAGTTGGACTCAGTTGTAAAAATGTACTGATATTGTTGTTTGACGTCCTTTGTCCTTTGTGTTCTCCCATAAGAGATCTACATTAAACGAACGGGAAAGCTAATACAGCACTTATATAACATAAACTTGTTGCATGCATGAAAGGATGTAATTTTGCATTTCATGTTTCTGTGGGCTGCTTGAGTAAACATAATTTAGATTAAGTATTTTCCTTCTGAGAAATATAGCTTTAACTAAATTAAGGCAGTATTAAAACACCTGCTACTCATGCCAGTATACGGTAATATAAAAGTAACAGCAATAAATTAATGAACACTCGTACTTTTTTCTCCTCCAATTGTAATTATGAAAAATGAAATAGAACAAAATATTGTAATCAGCCTTCATGTCTTTCCTAAGCTTAATATAATTAATTAAGCACACAATGAATGCAGCTGTATTCGCCAAGACCAAAAAAATAATAATAATTAGATGTATACGACTTGGGTGACTCTTGGCGGAAAAGCGGCGAATTTGCCCGTGTTTGCTTTTATTTTATTACTGTAGACAAATTATGCAATTGCCTGTTTGGTTAAAAAAATTACAAATATTTCCTATATATATATAACATGAGTAATATCTAGATTGTCAGAAGCTTTTGGTCACTTTTAATATTCGGTTTCACATGGTATGACAGATTAACTAAAGCATCTTGAAAACAAGTTTGATCGTCATGTCAGGCTAATTATAGTACCGCGTAAAAATATTCGTATAGCTATATGGAGTGACGAGAGAATGACGAGGATAACAGCAATTTTTTCCTATCTTACTTTTTTCTTAAATACTTGTAATACTATTTGTATATTTTTTATAATTCATGAATAAAAACATTGCTTATCCCTGCGTAAACGTTAAACAAAATAAGGATTAGATTCAAAATAATGGCAGATATAGTGAAATATCGGTAATCGAAAGAATGTTTGGGCAAATCTGGTTGCCACATATAATATAATATTTATTTTATGTAACACTAATTGTACAGACAACGTATCTTCTTTATTAAGTACATATTTTATAATTATTATCTTTACAATGATTTCCGACAACTGACAATATTCGGTGTGGGTCTCAAGTACAATGGGCAGATCTGAAAGTTTCCAACAGCCAAACCCGGAGGAGAGTCAGGTGGGTGAGGTCAGGCATTCTATGTTAATAAGCAACACGTATAATGGGAAGGAAAATTAACGTACCTCCACTGATTTCGCAATATTTAGTATTTTTTTCAAAAAGCAATTTGTTATTTTACCATTTCAAAATATGCAACGACGGCTATTAAAGAAGCATAATTATGATAAATCAAGAGACGCGCTTGAAGTAACATGCTCGCTGTTTTTTGTGTTTATACAGGGTGGTCAAACTAAAACAATTTTTCAAAGCTATGTTTTAAATGCTTTACAAATTGGTTTCAAGGTATAATTACATAATTATTCTTGAAGTATTGGGCTATCTAATGTATTACAGAATATGTGGTGCAAAATAAGAAAAGCCGGGAGGAAAAGAAACCGAGGTAAAAAACAATATGTAGGTTTTAGTGCGGAAAGTCAAGATCCAGTTTATCCACACGCAAGTCTATTACATTACTTATAAGGCCGTGTAAAATTAATATTTTGGTTCTCGTCCCCTCCCTCCTCAATTTCTGGGATTTGTCATATTTTTTTTTTTTTTTTTTAGATTTTTCTATTTTTTTAGACTTTGGAATGATTTATGAAATCTTCATACACATAAATAAGTTTATTAGAGAACAAGCATCACTTCCAAGTCTTTTTGTGGTACTCTAGGGGTTTATCCTCAGAATCTCACATTTGAAAAAAAAGGGCCTCATCGTTTCCTCGACCACTGTTGGAGAAGACCGAAAACTACTGACAATGCTAATTTTACATTGAAAAAAAAACAAACAAAAACACCTCCCTCCTTCATCAATTCATGAAAATCCCCAGGACGAGAACCAAAACATTAATTTTATACGGCCTAATAAAGTGGAGATTGGGTTCAGCACAGTTTCAATGTTCGCATCCATATTTTCTTCGAAGTTAATTTTATATGAGCCTTAATTACCTTAGAGTCATGTTACATTAATTTCGGTTGCGTGTCCCTACTACAGCATTCGCAATTGCATGCATACCAATTTTAATTTTAAGGGTCGTGTTTATATAGTATTTTTACAATCCCCAAAATTAGTTTTTGACAGAGACGAAAATTCCTATTTCAGTCTTTACTTTTTACACATTTGAAGCACCAACTTTCACCTTGAATTTTCAATTGTGATCTTAAGGGATGGGGTATGAACGTTTGGACAGTATTTATTGTGGGACATCAGAGCACATCAGACATATCGAATTGCATTTTTAATACGAAGAGCGTCCTTCTGATATCAAATAATTTTGATTTTTTGAAATTCGCAATGTCATACACATTTTATGGCAAATGATTAAAAATTGATATTTTTTTATATAAAGTAAACTTTATAAATCTGAAGATTTATACTTAAAGTGTATGTAGGTGGGATGAAAAGCCGACGATCAATTGACAATTTTGACCTTTCGTATTGAAGATATGGATTTTTTTCCCAAAACACCAAAAAATTTAGAAATGCCATGATTGAGATTATATTTTTGGTAATCTGCTAGTCTCTGTCAAATGGCCTTGGATCCAGGATGCAGCGAAGATAACAGCAGGATGGAGTGCCGAATGTAAAGTACATCGCAATCAGTTTTTACATTGAACACCTGAAACATTAATGCCGAAAATAAATGTTGAAATAATATAATATCTAATAATGCTACTTTAATGGCATTTTGATGAGGTTCAAGCTCTTTTTGCTTGCTATGAATACGAGATACCAACATTTGAAAGGAATATATTGCAGACAAATCTGTAAATGTGTTGCCATCAATATTGTTACTGTATGCGCAGTATTTCAGCCACAGATATTATGTATTAATTTTACTTGAAGAAGATTTTGCTTGCAATATACTGGTCATCTTTTTATCTTCAACTATGACAAGAAGTAAAATTCTTCACGAAAGCAAATGTTAATTTCATTTAGCAATCAGCGCACTCAACAACTGTAATTATTGCGCAGGCTCTCATTCATCCCAGAACTACCTGCCGATTGGTCAAAAAGAAGTTTTCATTATTAATTGGACCAATCAGCAACATTGTTTGAATAATCAATAACAATTTAGGGGAATTATTTGCAAAGCTCCATTCTGATTGGTGATTAAAATGAAGATATTATCTACTTGACCAATTGGAGGTATTAGATCGGCAGATAGTGCTCATTCGTATGATATTGCACAAAATCAGTAAATGTTTCACCACCGATTGTTACGTACCTGGTCAGAAGGTCATTGCATTGTACGCAGCATCCCATCCATACATAACTTACGGATTAATTTTACTAGTACGTGCTGAAGGCGTTCCTTGCGAGATGTTTGTCATCTTTGTCTGTTCAAGTTTGTCTTTCTTAGACAAAATGCCAAATGCTTCACGAAAACCGTCGCGATAAAACTTACTACTGAAGGCGTAAATAAAGCTGTTGATTGCAGAATTGACGTATAAACCACCACGACCAACAAGAGTTAATTGTCACTTCTTGCCCTCGTGATAAAAAACCAGTACCATTAATGCTTTGATTAATGGTGTTCAGACTCTGTATTCTGAACGGTGACTGGGTGGCAAAGAATACAATCCCGTTGATAACCAGAGCTCTTGCTACTTGGTTCCGAACTTGATAAGTAAATCTGCAGTAGACATACCAACGAGATACAGATTGGTTATCAGATTGCTTAACACCATGTAGATGAATGCTAAGTTACTCAGTCCTGTCATAGTGACTATAAGGGGAAGGATGTGCCCATTGACGAGTATGTCTGCGTCTGATTTGAGCCAATCGCGAGCTGCAACTTCGTCTTGAATATAAATGGTATTCTCTCCAGTACATTGATGATCAGAGTGGTTACCCGAGACGTTGTTCATAATGACGCTTCGCACGGGCTACAACTACTTTCTAAATTTATTTATGTCTGGTCAGGTTGTCTGTAGCTTAAATAAATATTATATGATTTATCTGTAGGTAACTACAAAATCAAGCGAACTATTTTGAAAAAAGAATTCTACATAAAATACAAGCTTGCTGAAAGGTGTCGATAATTTTAGTAAAAGTTGCTATAATCGGAGAGCTAGAGCATCTCTTTCAGGGTTTATTTATACCTCTGTCAAGATGGATATGCCGTTTACACAAGGACACCTTCCCTTTCAGCCCTCTAGATCATAATCTGATTTTGTTTTATAAAGGCACTATTGGTGGTTTCGTTTCTATTCTTGCTTTTATGCTTGTATCGCTATGAATATTATATGAGCCTTTATACAGGCCCAATTTAAATATCAATCCGAGAATAAAATACCAATTTACAAGTAAAAATACATTTTAACAATGTTAAATTTTCTTTCATTGATTGTAATATTGAATTTTAATATAATATAAAGGTGTGTGTGTGCGTTGACAAGATAGATAAACGCATGTAGCAGCGTTTTTGTCATATCCATAGCTACATAGAGACAGAGAGGGAGAAGACAATGTATGAGCAGAAGGAGTATGAGAAGATTGAAAGAATGACTCAATAAGTCAAAATACAAAACATTATTTGGCTACATAACATAGAAAATAAATCTGAACACATGCAAGTTAATAACATCATTCCAAGGCTACATTAAAAAATGCTTCATATCACTTTTCATACCGATGTAAAACATGCGTTTACGTCTGTCTAGAATATTAATGCCTGCATAAATGAGTGAATGTTCTTAGTCATCCAGTAATTTCAAACAGAGTTTTGGAATTAAATCTAATACTGGAACTTACTTTTTACAACTATTGCGACGTTGCGTCTGGAACCACCAGACTTCATCAGGCAACTGACCCGTTGGACTGGTCACGTGATAGACGGCTAGGTATCGTTAGACCCCCCCTCTGAGCCTGTGGTACCGGCGTTTTACGGGCTTCCAAAAATCCACAAACCTGACCCAATACCTGTCAGGCCCATAGTGAGTAGAATTGGGTCCGTAACTTACAACCTCGCCAAACACGCTGCCAAAATACTTGGCCCTTTAGTTGGTCGGTCACCTCATCATATCAAGAACACACAAGACTTTGTCAACCAAATAAAAGATCTCAAGTTAAGCGAAAGTGAAATTATAACATCCTATGATGTAACTGCTCTTTTCACATGTATACCACCTGACTTTGCCCTCAAGGTTGTGAAAGAGTGTTTGGAGAGTGATAATACACTGAGTGAAAGGACAATCTTGAAGATTGAACAAATCGTTGAACTGATTGAAATTTGTTTGAACACTACCTGCTTCTCGTACAAGGGGAAATACTTCAAACAACAACATGGCTGTGCTATGGGCGCCCCCGTTTCACCAATAGTGGTGAATTTGTGTATGGAAAGCTTCGAACAACAGGCCTTGAAGTCGTACCCGGGTACAAAACCAAGGGTTTGGTTGCGTTTTGTCGACGACACCTTCGTCATACTCAACCGTAGCGAGCTCGACGGGTTCTTCGAACACATCAATAGTGTCAATGACAACATAAAATTCACTCAAGAACTGTGCAAAGACGATACCCTTGCGTTTCTCGACTGCTTAATATCCGTTCAAAGCGATGGTACCCTGACATATAAGGTGTATAGGAAACCCACACATACTGACCATTATCTTCAGTTTGGTTCCCACCATCCACTCGTACACAAGTTAGGAGTAATTCGAACTCTCCAATATAGAGCTGATACCATCATTGGTGACTCTGAACAAGTTCCCGAGGAAAAGGACCACATCAAAACAGCCCTTAATAACTGTGGTTATCCGGACTGGGCCTTTCTCAAAGCCACCAAGAGTAAGGAGCCAAAGACCGGAGACGCGAGTGGTCAAGCCAACAGGGCCCGCGTTACTATACCATATATTTCGGGAATCTCGGGACGCGTGAAGAATCACTTCAAATCCTTCGGAATCACAACATCCTTCAAACCAGTGAACACGCTTCGCGGGAAACTGGTCAATGTCAAGGACAAGCAGCCGAAGGACAAACGCTCAAACTTAGTGTACGGAGTTGTGTGTGGTGACACCGATTGCTCAGCGGCTTATGTTGGAGAAACCAAACAGGCGTTAAAAACCCGCATTGGTCAACATAGGAGACCGAGTACCAACAAAGCGCAAAACTCAGCTGTTTACCTCCATTTAAAGGACACTGGACACTCAATTAAGAACGAGGAAGTCGTTATTCTTGACAAGGAGGAACAATGGCATAGGAGAGGCATAAAAGAAGCCATTTGGGAACGCATTGAGCAACCGTCGCTGAACAAGAAAGGGGGACTCCGCTTCAATTGATCTCAAGCATGTCACCGGGCCATCGGGTCGATACCTAGCCGTCTATCACGTGACCAGTCCAACGGGTCAGTTGCCTGATGAAGTCTGGTGGTTCCAGACGCAACGTCGCAATAGTTGTAAAAAGTAAGTTCCAGTATTAGATTTAATTCCAAAACTCTGTTTGAAATTACTGGATGACTAAGAACATTCACTCATTTATGCAGGCATTAATATTCTAGACAGACGTAAACGCATGTTTTACATCGGTATGAAAAGTGATATGAAGCATTTTTAATGTAGCCTTGGAATGATGTTATTAACTTGCATGTGTTCAGATTTATTTTCTATGGTATGTAGCCAAATAATGTTTTGTATTTTGACTTATTGAGTCATTCTTTCAATCTTCTCATACTCCTTCTGCTCATACATTGTCTTCTCCCTCTCTGTCTCTATGTAGCTATGGATATGACAAAAACTCTGCTACATGCGTTTATCTATCTTGTCAACACACACACACACACACCTTATATTATATTAAAAATTCAATATTACAATCAATGAAAGAAAATTTAACATTGTTAAAATGTATTTTTACTTGTAAATTGGTATTTTATTCTCGGATTGATATTAAAATTGGGCCTGTACAAAGGCTCATATAATATTCATAGCGATACAAGCATAAAAGCAAGCATGGAAACAAAACCACCAATAGTGCCTTTATAAAACAAAATCAGATTATGATCTAGAGGGCTGAAAGGGAAGGTGTCCTTGTGTAAACGGCATATCCATCTTGACAGAGGTATAATAAACCCTGAAAGAGATGCTCTAGCACTCCGATTATAGCAACTTTAATACTAAAATTATCGACACTTTTCAGCAAGCTTGTATTTTATGTAGAATTTTTTTTCAAAATAGTTCGCTTGATTTATGCAGATAAATCATATAATATTTATTTAAGCTACAGACAACCTGACCAGACATAAATAAATTTAGAAAGTAGTTGTAGCCCGTGCGAAGCGTCATTATGAACAACGTCTCGGGTAACCACTCTGATCATCAATGTACTGGTTTTACTTATCAAGTTCGGAACCAAGTAGCAAGAGCTCTGGTTATCAACGGGATTGTATTCTTTGCCACCCAGTCACGGTTCAGAATACAGAGTCTGAACACCATTGTTCAAAGCATTAATGGTACTGGTTTTTTTATCACGAGGGCAAGAAGTGACAATAACTCTTGTTGGTCGTGGTGGTTTGTACGTCAATTCTGCAATCAACAGCTTTATTTACGCCTTCAGTGGTAAGTTTTATCGCGACGGTTTTCGTGAAGCATTTGGCATTTTGTCTAAGAAAGACAAACTTGAACAGACAAAGATGACAAACATCTCGCAAGGAACGCCTTCAGCACGTACTAGTAAAATTAATCCGTAAGTTATGTATGGATGGGATGCTGCGTACAATGCAATGACCTTCTGACAAGCCGTCGTTTTATCTTTTCAGTTTCTGTTTCCGTATCCGTAATAGTTTTTGTAAGTCATTGTTATTCTGAAGTGGTAGTCTCCCAGGTATGACCAATCTTTTCTTCTAGCCTTTTGTTAGTTACTGAAAATTTGAAGCTCGTGAATTTCAGTTTTCGTTTTGGTAAGTTATATTGATTTTTACATAAAACCTTGAGATGTGCGGTTGGGTGCCAATCTAGACAAAAGAAGAGTCTAAATGTTACGGTCCTAAATTCGCGGTAAATTGTACGGCTTCAATTGACTTGTGTTTGGTGTATATGCACTTACGCCTAGACGTAAGTGGCTTGTAAAAAAAGTCTTGCATTGAAATATAATACTAACCATGTTGCCAAGTTATAAGCAAAAGTCTTTCATATTGGCGATGAAACGAGCGTCTAAAATCTCCCAATGAGGCGCGTACAAGTGGTGATTTGGTAATCATGTTTTACATTGAAATGCAATACAAAAGAATTTGCATTGGAGCAAAGATAATGTATTCTATTCATGGCAAGCTAAGCTGATAATTGGTTGGGCCTATATGCAAGACTCGGGTTTATTTTAAATGTTTATTTTTGCAGAGCTTATTTTCGGGCATGGATCATACTGATAAATTTCGCGAGGGGGAGGGAGGGAGGGAGAGACTTAAGTTGAGACTGAACAAGCGAGAGTGGGAGGGGGTGAGGAAGAAAGAGAGGAGAGGGAGAGACGGAAAGACTAGAAAAAGAAGAACTCGAGAGGAGAGAGTAGGGACCGGGGGACGGGGAGGGAGTGGGGAGACTGATCATGGGGGGGGGCAGGAGGAAGCAAAATAGGGAGATAGACATTGATACGAGGGAAGGGCGACACTGTGGCCCTGCACAAGTGCATAGGGGTGCGATATGCTCATAAGCGGGCCTTTTGTGATTTTAGAGCTTATTTTCAACGTTTTACAGAAAAAAGTGGACTTTGTCATTCGGATTGGCATGCATCAAAGACGAGAGGGCGCTAGGCCATTAAAAACAGCGGCGTTGTCTCTCCCGCTTTTATTGACATAAGCAACTAACTCTTTTGAAATAAGCTGATTGGTACTTCAAAGTTAACAATGAAGTCATGTTAGAGTAAACTTACTAAATCCCTTGCGTTTTCGTATCTGAACAATAGACTTACGGAAACTGAAAAGATAAAACGAGCCAAGGTACGTAACAATCGGTGGTGAAACATTTACTGATTTTGTGCAATATCATACGAATTCAACCATGATTGCGTATCACTACGTCACATGCCAGGTATATATCATGTTGTTACGAAAAAGACGTAACTGTTAGATTAACAACACACAGATTGGAATATTCCATGTCTGTACTCTCTAAGCGTACTTGAATTCAGCTGACGCCGGTACAGCGTTCAGACCTTGCGACATCGCTCATATTATGCCCGAAGCTTGTGAACGCTCGCGAATATATGCGCTATTTTTGAGTTTGCTCACGCTGTACCTAACTTAGCGTCGACCCCCATAGGCAACCTGCCATGTTTCCGCGGTATGATGAGAAGATGGAGAGAGTGACATAGAAGGATAGGTAAAAATACAAAACATTATTTGGCTACATACCACAGAAAAAATTCTGAATCGTATGCAAGTAAATAACATCATTTCAAGGCTACATTAAAAAATGCTTCATATCACTTTTCATAGCGATGTAAATCATGCGTTTACGCCTGTCTAGAAAATAAATGCCTGCAATGAGTAATATCTAAAATGTAAACTGAATTAACTCGCTTGATACCAGTTATACTAAATATGCATCGCCGTGTTACCTTTGAAACTCAGATTAACGTGGAGTTCCGTAGACAAGTGTGGATAAGCACAACTAGCGCAAAAATACAATTAGCGCTAATTAGCACAATCAGCGCATGCTCGCGAATCTTACTATAAATAGGGGAATGTTATATATATGTATCTATCTATGTATCTATCTATGTATGCACATAAAGGCTCCGTCAGTTTCGATCCAAATGTCACCAAATTCATACGGGAGATCGCGGAATATACGGAAACGGTAATGCGAAAATTTGGTTGAAAACGGTCAAGAATTGGCCTCAAAATCAGTGAAAATGTGGTCCGTTGCTATACTAGGTAAACAAAAAAGGAGTCAGTTACTAAGCTAGCCCTGCGCGTCGCACGGGCGTATCTAATGCCAAGCCGCTCGCGTAGCGAAGCGATACCGCGCGGGTAACGCAGCACTACACCATGGCACGCGTAAACGACGCAGAGACACGTAATGAATGATATTAACGACCGTAGCGTAATAAATACGGGAAAAAAGATGTGTGTTAAAAAGTACAAACAACATATTGAGGTAGGCCTACTATAAGTAAAAAAGAAAACAAAATGAGGACAAACAGGCTGTACGAGTATGTGGGTTATAGTTAGTCACAAAATGAAAACGGGAATAAAATAGGCTAAAGAAGGAAAGAAAGAAACTCTTCAGGAAATGTAAGAAAAAAAAGCTATAATAAGATCAGGAAATTTAAATAAAAAGGCTATTAAACTGAGGACAGAATTAAATAAATAACATGAAAACGGGAAATCACAAGCTATGCAGCAAATAAAAAAAGAAGCTAAAAGGGAAATGTAAGAAAGGACAGATTTAGAAAATAACGGGAACGGGATTGAATAAATAAAAACACATGGTCAACGGAAAATCGCAAGCTTAGCAGCAGAATTTTTTAAATGGAACAAAATTGGCCCATGTAGAAGAAACTAAAAAGAAAGAAAGAAGTTCAAATGGAAACGTAGGCTTAAGGAGGGTCAGGTTCAGATAAATAAAATTTACCGTTTCAATGATTCTACCTGTTCAGTATTTACTCCTGTTTTAGTGAACGCTCTCCCATTTACTCACCTAGCGGGGACCCGCGCGTAGCGCGGGTGTCCCGCTAGTTAGCATAATTTTCGCTAATCATCACAATAAGCGCTAACACATTTAGTCTGACCAGCAATGCAATCTCGTGCAGAATGTTTGTTAAAATTAACATTCTACTTGATTAGGGTGTCAAGTGTTCAAAAAATTAGAATGTAGTTTTTTCCAAACGGGCTAAGGGTGTCAAATCCAAGATGACCGCCGGTTAACCATAAAATATTCAACATGGTGCGACCAAGGTATACAATACCTCAAAGAAGAAAAAAGTCAATGGTCGCATAGAATGCTAAGTTAGAGGTTAAAAAGGTTAATGAACTTTTTTACAGCGGTTATTCTCTGATTCAACCAAAAATGATTACAAATTTTTGCTCTTGACACACGGAATCAAAATAGAATAGTTTAACATTTTTGCAATGTTAGTATGCCTATGGTAATAGAACTGAAGTCACAAACCAAACACCATGTACTACACACCTTGGTCTGGGGCGGACATTTTAAAAATGAATTTAGAAGAGCAGCAACGACATCACTTGCATTACATTCCAGATGTTAAATCTACATCATACGCAAAATTTGAGGAAATTTGCACGAGTCCATTTTATTTTAGGGCCATTTGTCTATAACTGGTCTTTACATGTAGCCCTATGGAGAGAGTGCCCGTTGAGGGCGCTATAACCCCATTTTAGGAACAAAATGTGATTTAAAAAAAAACGGCCTCGTGCGAATTTTCTAAAATTTTCAGAGTATGTAGTATGAACATGTAGAAATATAATCAAGTAGTTGCCCTACTTGCTCTTCTCCGAAATAATAAAAAGTCCTATACCTCAGTGATAATGAAACCTAGGTGTGCAATGTAGGAAATCTTGACCCTTTATATAGCATCTAGCATTAACATTTTGAATCCATATCAATGCAAAACTACATTTATCTGTTCCTTGAACCAAGCTAAATAATTTAGCTCATACTCGCTTTAATCGGAGAATTTTGAAATTTGACTCCTGTGCTAAAGTTCATTGACCTTTTACCTATTTTATCATTAAACATCCTAGAGATATGCGGCCATTGACTTTTTTGTTCCGTATGATAAGCATATGAAAAGGTTTGACTACAAAAACGATTCTCTTATAAATGCATCTACGCACAGTTTCCACCTCGATACACCCGAGTACACAGATATTCCAGCACAGCGAGTCTGGTCTCCACGCAGTCTGTATTATACTACACAGTTGAATGCATAGCATCATAAGAGCTGTGTAAGATCTAATGAAATATAGACATCCGTGATTGTTTTTTTGCCAAAACCTCCGAATTGTGTTGTATCGAACGAAAGCTAACACAGATAACACAATTCAATGTTATAGCAAGGCGAATGTGGTAAATCTGTTGAAAACTACCTATCCAAGCATATTTTTTGACCAAAATGTAGGTTTTAAAAGTCAAAACCTCAAGTGTTCCTTACAATATTCTTCAAATTTTATGTCATTAATTGAAAGAGCACACTTATATTTTCCATTTACTAGCTACATTAGAATGAGCAATGGCTAATTCTCTTTAAGTTGCAAATCTTGTGCAAAAAGTTACTGATTTCGCCTGTTTTGCCATACGGTTGTAAATTCAAAGAACTATGATTTTGCCAAAGCGCTTACAAATTGATATGAGGTTGAGGTATTGCACAACTTGATCGGAACATGTTCAATATATTTTGGTTAACTGGCAGTCATCTTGGATTTGACACCCTTGGCCCATTTGAAAAAAAAAAAAAGGCACCCTATTTTTTAAACACTTGACATCCTCAAAAGCAACAAAATCAAGTGGATTTTGCTTTTAACAAACATTCTGACGGCATTTTCATTGTCCTGACTAATTGAGCTCAATACGCTAATTACCACACGTTGCCGCTATTTAGCATTATTATTGTGCTATTTGATAATTTCATTTTATTTCATTTTTCGAAGTAATTAGGACAATTCGCGTTTATTAATGCATATTTGATAAAAGTGCTAAAAAGCCAGTTTAATGGCAAATAAATGTATGGGAGAATGACAAGTACGAGGATGTTTGTAGCAAGAAAGAAAGTCCGAAAAACGCGCTAATTGCGGCTAATTAGCGTGTTAGCTTGCGCTCGTTCAAAATATCATTTTAGAACTCTCCCACGCGCTCTATTAGCGCAATAGCACTAATTACCGGATGCTTGCTAATTCGTATAATTAGCGCTAATTAAGAAGAAACCGCGCTAATAACGCTAACGCTAATTAAACAAATTGGCACCATTTTGTTTTTGAGAGAGCGCAATTAAAGCTAATCATACTCGCAAAAACTTAAGACTCCAAAAAACACTATAAATTACGTTAAGGCCCTTCACAAATAATTCTTATTTAATCTTATTTACTGTTTCAGATTTTTAAAAAGGTACGAGGAAACTTTTAATTATTAATTACTTTATTTTGGTCACAGCCCAATATCAACATGAATTTAATAATATTGAAATCATTGTTGATTTTATACATTAATACGAATGCGGGGGTGTTCTTTGTTTGTTTAGCATAATAGTTAAGATGATCAAAGTAAGAAAGTAGCAAATCAATGTAATTAAAATGTCATTTAACAGGGAAAATGTCAAATAAATATCAAATAATTAAATATCTTGCCATTTTCAGTTTTAGGAACAGTAAACTCAAAATCAGTTGTGATTGATTAAGCCTAATTAAACTATTGGCGGTATATTGTTTTCGAATGAGCGCTATTTAGGGAGCTGGCATTCTCTTCGGAACTGATTTCAATACAATTTTAGCTTGTGTAAGGGTTAAGGTGTATCGGTGGAGGTCATAATTTTTTTTGCCGAAAATTGAAGCTGACTTTTTGTGACCCCTCGCCTTCCGAAGAAAATGCCAACCCCTTTATATAACAAAGGTTGATTTAATTTAATTATCGGCGCACCCAACAACTGTAATTATTGTTCTTGTCCCCTCGTCAAGTTAATCCAATACTTACTTTAAATAGGTTCGAGAATAAATTCACATGAGGCGGTCGTACTTCAATTGTGTAGCGTGGTATGGGTACTCTGATTGCTACTTTAATGGTATTAAAGAAAATATACGCTTACTAATGTTTAATCTCTTGCAAGATGCAACCATTTTAAAGTCATCATTCGTATGATATTTCATTAACGCTTGTGACCTTGACACAAGGTCAGTGTACACGCCATTCATTCATATAGAACCTACGCATTAATTTGACTTGCAGAAGATGTTCCTTGTGATATGCTTGTCATCTTTGTCTGCTCAAGTTTGTCTTTCTTGGACAAGAAGCCAAATGCTTCACGAAAACCGTCGCGATAAAACTTACTACTGAAGGCGTAAATAAAACTGTTAATTGCAGAATTAACGTATAAACCACCACGGCCAACAAGAGTTATTGTCACTTCTTGGCCTCGTGATAAAAAACCAAAGCCATTAATGTTTTGAACAATGGTGTTCAGACTCTTTACTCTGTATGGTGACTGGGTGACAAAGAATACGATACCGTTAATAACAAGAGCTCTTGCTACTTGGTTCCGAACTTGAATGGTCTGGTCTTGCTGCTTTGATGATTCTGATGATGCCACTGAACGCGTTGACAGAGCATGGATTATAAACGCGTAAAGAACGCTGTTGATAACCATTGCCAGTACAAGAGAACCGAATTCAATTATATCAATAATTACCGTATACAGCTTTAGGATAACACCAGTACCCATTGGTCCGCATGTGCGAAAGTTAGTCAAATAGTTAGCATAGATTTCGTCATCAGGCCAAATTAAACAAAACTTGACCACCTTTCCTTTACCTGGTGCAAGAGTGAAGGCAGAGATTACCCCTAAAATCCACACCACAGCCGTCATTTTAACGGCTCGGCTCCTGCTCTGCAGTCGCATATGTATTAAAGGCTTACACACCGCAAGATATCTTTCGAAGGACACCAACGTAATCATGCCAATTGAGGTCAAATATCCACAGTACGGTATGAAGAAAGAAATATAGCAGTAATACTCATTTTTGAAAGGAACATGAAGACTCACTGGTAAGGCATAGAAGGTGAGCAAAAAATTTGCTGGTGCAATGCATCCTATGAGTAGATCTGCAGTAGAGACACCAACGAGATACAGATTGGTTATCGTATGCATTCGTTTCAGTCTTAACACCATGTAGATGAATGCTAAGTTACTCAGTCCTGTCATAGTGACTATAAGGGGAAGGATATATCCATTGACGAGTATGTCTGTGTCTGATTTGAGCCAATCGCGAGCTGCAACTTCGTCTTGAATATAAATGGTATCCTCTCCACTACAAAGATGATCAGAGTTGTTACCTGAGAAGTTGTTCATAATGAAGCTTCGCACTGGCTACATCCACTTTTTTATTAACAGAATAAAACAACTAAAGATGCCTGACCAATTTGGTCAAGTAGTGTATAGCGTAAATAAGTCTTTATTTTATATGATTTACCCGTAGTTAACTACAAAAGCAAGCAAACTATTTGTAAAGATAGTCTACATAAAATGCAAGCTCTCTGAAAGGTGTCGATAATTTTGGGATTAAAGTTGTTACAATCGACGTGCAAGAGCATCTCTTTCATGGTCTACTTCTGTCTAGATGGATATGCAGTTTCACATGCGGACCCCTTATCGTTCTGATCGTTAGATCGTAATCTAATTTGGTTTGTAAAGGCACTATTGGTGGTTTGGTACACAATGTTTCCATTCTTGTTTTATGCCTGCATCGCTATTAATATCATATGAGCTTTTGTACAGGCTCAATATCAATATCAATTTGAGGAAAGAAATGCCAATTGTAAAGTAAAAATATAATTATTTTAACAATATTAAGTTTTTTAAAATCTAATTTACGGTGCTTGTGTGTAGACAAGATAGACAATAGCACGTAGCAGTCTTTTGTCATATGCAGTGCAATTTGAAGCGAATTGGACATACAGAAAATAAAACAGAGACACATAGAAAAGATGGAGAAAACAAGGGAAGAGCTGAGGGACCATGAGGGAGAGTGAGAAAGAGGAAAAGGTAAAAAATTCAAATCATTTTTGGCTCCCTACAACAGCACAAAATGTGAACCATATGGAAGTATTAAAATAACATCATTCCAATGCTACATATGAAAAGAAATGCTTTATATCGTTTTTCATACCGATGTAGAACGTGCGTTTAAATCTGTCTAGAACATTAATGCCTGCAATGAGTGATATCTAAAATTTAAATTGAATTAAATTGCTCGATACCAGTAATAAACATCTCAAAAAAAGTAACTAACCCCCCTTAAATAATGGCCATTATTCAAAAAGGGGCTATTGCATTACAAATCTGTAAAATGCGTTGGAAGCAGAATTTATTTCTGCGCATTTTGACACCTTAGTGTATATTTGGCGCATCATCATGTTTATTTAGTTGCTCTGAAGATGGCACTCGCTAGAGTTCCAAAAACTCAACCCTCTGAAAAGGACTTCTCTAGGGACAGATTAAATCTTACTCATGTTTACCGACCTAGAGTACCAAGTAATTTCAAATAAGAACACGCAATGTCTAGCTTAGTCATTGTAGGGGTTAGACTGTCCCACAGTCTGGGTTCCATCTGTGGGTAAATAATTAGAGCTAAAACCATCTTCTCCTTCACTCCAAAGATTAAAACAACACACCACTAAGCCCTAATTATAAATGACAACAAAGTTATAGTGCTTCTAGAGCACTGTGTGTCAACGAAAACTCAACAGACCAACTTGTTTATTTTTTCGTCCTTATTGCGATGGGTTTTGGCCTACTTATTTCCTCCCTCACAGCGTTGCAGAATAAAAATAAAATAATCGTGCTGTCTATGTAATCAGGAAACTACAGAGGCGATAGTGTACATTTAAATTTGTCATTACTACTTCATGTTGATATTCAAACAGTGCTATAAAGTTGTCTTACCAAGGAATGTGTTTGTATTAAAAGAAATAATTGTTTTACAACTTGGATGAACTAGAATTACTTTTATGCAAATCCGAAAATTGCAACAGATATTTTTCATTTCTTTAAGATTTAGCGGTATTACACCACGTACAGTTGGGCTACATTAATAGCCTCATTATAGTTTTATTGATACTGGCAAAATACTTGCCTGTATGTGCTTGTTGTTCTGCTATAGCGTATAGAATCTGTGTTAATGATACTATAACCACGCAGTCAATTAATTTATGTCAACATGTCCTTCTCACGAGGCTGTGTTTATATAACTGAATTCATTTATACAAACACAACCTTGAGTAAATTAAAGAGAGTACTTAAGGGATCTGGAATGAGCGTTTCGATAGTATTTTGTGTGGGACATGAGAGCACATCAGACATATCGAATTGCATTCCTAATACGAAGAATGTCTTCTTCTTTGTGGTGAGATGTATCCCTCGGTGGCCGAGTATTATCACATCCATGGAGCAAGTGCGGTGCAGAAAAACACAAAAGGTGCAGAAAATAGATGAAGGTGCTGTACAGTGCGGCTAAAAGTGTAGTATAACATCTGGCTTTGATCTTTTGTGGGCAGCTTCTGATGTTTCGCTGAAGAAATGCTTGAGTGCTGTTGGCCTTCTTGCAGATTTT
Organism: Amphiura filiformis; assembly: GCF_039555335.1. NCBI lineage: Eukaryota > Metazoa > Echinodermata > Ophiuroidea > Amphilepidida > Amphiuridae > Amphiura > Amphiura filiformis. Next base: position 12,392,939 of record NC_092641.1, on the reverse strand, counting down.
GTCTACATGGGTGCTCCACGACAGGTTGCTGGTAATGTTTACACCAAGGTATTTGGCACAGTCTGTTTTCTTGAGAGTTTCATTGTGGATGGTATATGGAAATGAGATGCAGTTTCTCTTGTTGGAGATGGTGATGACTTCGCATTTACTTGGGTTGAAATCCATCAGCCAGTCCTGTTCCCACTGCTGTAAGTTGTCCAAGTCTGCTTGCAAGGCTGCAGCATCAGAAGTATCATGAATGGTGCGATACATAAGGCAATCATCTGCAAACATTCTGGTAGCAGATGAAGCCATCGAAGGAAGGTCATTGATAAAGACCAAAAACAGCAGAGGGCCCAGGACTGTGCCCTGTGGTACACCAGAGGTAACACTTGAAGTGGTTGAAGACTGACCCTCAACTAAGACACGCTGGGTGCGGCCAGTGAGAAAGTCTCTGATCCAGTGTAATACTTGGCCACGGATACCATAGAAATGCAGTTTCAGAAGTAGGCGTTGGTGAGGAACTCTGTCAAAAGCCTTGGAAAAGTCAAGTAGTACTGCATCAATCTGCTGTTTGGAGTTCAATCCCTTTGCAAGGTCGTTCAGAGTAAGTATGAGCTGAGTCTCACAGGAGCGGCGCTTGCGAAAACCATGTTGGTCATCTGATAAGATCTTGTGTGTATCTAGATGGGCCATAATGCTACTATGGATGATGTGCTTCTGAATTTTGCCGCATATTGATGTCAGGGAGATAGGCCTGTAGTTTGATGCAGTGCTACGATCTCCTTTCTTGAAGACAGGTGTTATCAATCCCTCCTTCCAAACAGCTGGGATGCAACCTTGATTCAGGGTTGCTTGGAAGAGAAGTGCCAGTGCAGGTGCAATCTCATCTGCCACCTCAGTTTAAAGTCTTGATGTTATGCCATCCGGACCAGATGTTTTATGAGGATTAAGGTCTCTCAAAAGCTTGGCAACACCACAAACATGAACTTGAATGTCAGGTAGCTCTGGGTAGGGGCTTGGTCCCAGGTCAGGAAGATTATCTGTATCTTCGCATGTGAACACGGAAGTGAACTGTTGATTCAGGATCTGAGCTTTGGTCTTACTGTTGCTGTGTGCAATACCATCCCGCTTGAGAGGTGCCACACCTGAGTTGTCACATTTCTTGCTCTTGATATATCGCCAAAACTTCTTGGAGTTTGAGCTAAAGCTCTCACTTGTCATATTGTTAACGTAAGAATGGTACCTTTTGCGACATTCTGCCTGGTCAAGTTTCTTCAGTTCTTTGTAGTACTGCCAGTCAGTTGGGGATTTGGTTCTCTTGGCTGTTCTAAAAGCTCTTTTCTTACGTCTCGAAAGTTTCTTCACAGATGAGTTGATCCAAGGTTGGTTAAAGCGCTGAGAAGAATACTTGGAGGGTACACAGTCTTCCATAACTTGACAAAGCTTCTTATCAATAAGATTCCAAAGCTCCTCCACTGGAGTGGATGTGTCATTATGCGCAACAAAGTCGGTAGAGAATTCTTTAACATCTTCCCTGATCTTGTCTAACTTGGCTCTGTTCCAGAGGTAGATCTTCCTCTTTACAGGTCGCTGTCTCCTTGCTCTTGTAGCAGAATCCACTAATACAGCCTCGTGGTCACTTACCCCGGGGATTACTTTACATTTACTGACAAACGAGGGTCTGTTGGTAAGAAACAAGTCCAGGATATTTGTGCCGCGGGTTGGCTCATCAACCAGTTGTTCAAGACCGACATTATTGATGGTTTCCAAGAATGTTTCATTTATTATTTTGCGGTATTGGTAACTGATGATTGAGTAGTTTTCCCAATATATATCTGGTAGGTTGAGATCTCCAGCTACCCACAAAGTTGATGATGGATAATTCTTGGCTATCGATTCAATGTCTTGGACCAGTTTCAGAATATAATCAACATCGTTGTTGTTAGGTCTATAAGCTGCACAGACCACAAGTGGTTGACGATCAACAAGCTCAATTTTGATGGCAATAATTTCACTTGAAGTTTCAATGGAGATCTGCTGGCATATTAAGTCAGATCGTGTACTGATGAGGACTCCACCATATCCATCTTGTCTATCCTTACGCACAGTCTCAAATCCAGGAGGAATAACCTCGCTGTTATGTACAGCAGGTGAAAGTCATGTTTCACATCCAATGATCACATCAGGATGGGCAGAGTCTACAAGATTCCAAAAGGCTTCTTTCTTAGCATTAGCACTCTGCAAATTGATGACAAGAACTCTGAGAGAGTCATTGCTAGTCGTTTTAACCTTGGTTGAATGTTGAATTGGAGATGAAGCAAATTTTGGTAAGCCAATATCACTGCCGAGAGGTGACTGAAGTGGTTCTGATGATACAGGATCAAGACTCTCAAAGCTGTTATTTGTCTCTATCGTGAATGTATCAAATAGATGTAGGGAGTAATTTGGTGTCTCGCAACCAATGCATGTCCAACTTGCTCCAGCACTGACAATATCATGGTATACAGAGCTGGTAATGCCCATACAGCGCCTGTGATACATTGCGGCACATTTATCGCATCCTAGAGCAGGTTCGTCCCACACGCAAGGTTCATTACACACCAAGCAATGCCATTTAGTATTGCTACTATTTGATCTTGAGTTTGAAGAAATACTATCGCAGGATGATCCTGTGCTGGGACCTGGGTTCATTTCAGTGTTAGATGAATACATAGTCAGAAGAATGTACAAGTATATATAGCAAACACATAAATGGCCAAGGATTTTATAACTGGCTAGGAAGATACTCTGCTTGAGCTGCATAACTTTGAATTGAGTATGGCATGATAAACCGTGAGCTGGGAACCACGTATACTGCAGAGTGAAGAGATGCCACGCCCTGATTACTGTAGTATGATATCACAGTTGAGAATTGATGCAAAAGTCCATGACAGCAATGGCACTCGATGTAAACATAATCGGAATAAATACCACTGACCTTAGTGTAGACACAAGGCATCTATGCCACCATGGGAGTTACTGATGATGAGAGAAAGCAATGTCACCAGGTAACAAAATTCAGCAACCTTGGCATCCCATATCATACTGTGTAGGTAAGCTTAAGTCCAACATGTGCAAAACAGCAGCAAAGAAAATTGGTCCAGATTTTCACAACTAAGATGAATATGATAGCAAACTGGTCTAGTAGATGCTGGAGTGTTGGCCCAGAAAAAGTGAAATTCTGGATCAAATGTGGAGAGTAAAAAGTGATGTGCAGTCAACACAGCACAGGCTCCAAACATGATGTCTTTCTGATATCAAATAATTTTTCATTTTTTGAAAATCACGATGTAATACAAATTTTATGACAAATTATTAAAATTTGATATTTTTCATATTTTTGATATATAACAGTCCTCGAAGTAAATTCTATAAATCTAATGACATATTCTTAAAGTGTATGTAGCTGGGAGGAAAAGCCAATCAATTGAAAAATTTTGACCTTTCATATTGAAGATATGGATTTTTTCCGCAAAATGACCTAATTTGTTTGTGTTTTGGGAAAAAGATCCATATCTTCAATACGAAAGGTCTAAATTTTCAATTGATCGTCGGCTTTTTCATCCCACCTACATACACTTTAAGTAAAAATCATCATTTGCGAATTTCAAAAAATCAAAATTATTTTATATCAAAAGGACATTCTTCGTATTCAGAATGCAATTCAACATGTCTGATGTGCTCTAATATCCCACAATAAATACTGTCCAAACGTTCATACCCCACCCCTTAAATGGGGAAACTTAGGCAAGCGATAAGAGAAAATATATTTACTTTAGCACTTATGGATCCTGCCGATTGAGAATTAATGTCTGTTAAGTGAAGGCTGTTATTTGAACAGTTATGGGATTAGTTAATAATATTATTTTGATAGGTTTCAGGTGGTGGTCGCAGTGCATTCTCTAAATTCAGTAAATTTCCATCGTCAATCGTGTAATTGAATGGGATTATATTAAAATTTTAAAACGCTTGAAATATCACAAACAAATAGGCCTATGTTAATAAATAATATAAATACAAGCTAAGACCGTTGGGGTTCGATAATGAACCACACAAAATTAACCGAGTATATTGGAAAATGCCATACGGCCGGCCGGGCGGTGTCACAAGTTGCCGGCTCTATCATGCCACTCGCCGCCTGATAGGTTTCTACCTCTTACAAATGTTATTCGGGTCAAATTTATTGTCAGAACACGGAGATAAAATAGCATTGAAATAGAAATAGATGTATCAAGGACGTTTATGAACATTAATAAATAGATGTATCGAGGATGTTACGTTTATGAGCATTAAGACATAGATGTATCAAATTGTTATACGTTTATGAACATTAATAAATAGATGTATAGAGGATGTTACGCTTATGAACATGATTTTCAACATTGTTAACAATATTGCTAGTATGTCAACAAATGAAAGTTCTGTAATTTGTTGAAATTCTTCAATACTAAATTATTTTGAATGTCATCAAATTGTAAATCTCTAGTCACATTTTCGATGTATTAACAACTAGCTATGTAGCAAAGATGTTAACTTCATGTACAAAACATTAACGCTCTTATTTTGTAAACATTGTAAACCCATAGGTACTTTAATCAACAATAAATGTTCTGTGATTGTTCATTATCCTTCATTTCTATTAGACTTTCAGTGTATTAGCAAGTAGATGTATATGTATAACAGATGTTATTCGTTTGTAAACACTTTTTTTTCATAAACATAGGATACCCAAAGCTACTTATTATGCTAACAATGAACGTTCATTGACTGTTAGGCTAAGTAAACGTTTATGTATATGTATTCAAATTCTGCCTCAAGGTTCCTGCTTAAATTGTGTTCAAGAATCAACTAAGATTTATTTGGCCCACCTTTTGCCAGTAAATAGGCTGTCAGGAATTATCCAGTGTATTTTTATTACACGTGCCCGGTCTTATCACTTGGTACACAATAGCTCACCAATCTGAGAAAGAAAGCCTGTTTTAATCACAATGGTCAGAATTAAATAGTCAACATGATTAGACAAATAGGCTACACTGTCCATACACTGAGTACAGTCTCATTGCAAGATCATGGGCTAAATACCGTAGTCCTTGTCATTTGAGGTAAAAACATACTCATTATGATCGATGCGAATTATAGAAACAGTTAAAACAATAAAATAACTACACCTTTATCTTGACACTTCCTCATTTGCTCGCCCTGTTCCTTTTTAAAGGAATTTGTATTTATAATAACTCTCCTAAACCCAGACTATTCCGCTTTGATAGTAAACTCCCTTCCAAATAATTATCAAGCTATGTAACGTGACTGTGGCGTCAATTATGATAGCCCCGCACACCGACACCGCCTGGCTAATAATTATTTGGTGCAGCAGAGACACTAAAATGAATACACGGGATCGATACACGTGAATTGCTATGCACGATTTTGATATCAGACGAAAATCTTCAGATACCGGGTTAGAAAATGATGAATATCTCCCGTAAATGATTTTTTCTCAAGAAACCAGATGTGGTCTCATACACTTGAAAATACGTGTTGAACAGATATGATAGTCGCTAGAATGCGCTTTGAAGATTGGCCGTGCGCTTTGAACTCAAAATCTAACCAAAACTCACTACTAGGCAGTATAAAAGTCGATGACCATTGACCTCAATGGGGTATACAAGCTTATTCACGCACAACCAAGATCAATTACCCGGCTATTGTGAGTAGCCTTAGTCATGTCCCTCGACTAATTATTCGTCTAAATAGCTTCAAAGGTCTGAACCAAATGGCCAATCGTGGCTGTGGATTCAACCTACCATGGCGATTTCTGCCATGAAGATATAGGGTCGATGACACTGTTGTCAATTCAAATATGGTAGGCACATAACATGCATGCCCCAGTTGTATTGTCATTTTGCGCGCGCATTGGTTATGATCAATAGACGATCAATGAAAACCTATTTCAAATATCGCCTTGCTTGCTGAGATCTACATTAATTGGTCAGGCTAAGTAGCCGCTTACACAAACGGCAATACAGTGAGACCACGGATGTGATATATAGAAAACTCGTCTGACCCAGGATCGGTAAAAGTGAACTCCCACAAAATGCTGGGAGCTGGAAGGCAACTTGCCTACACATTGGTAGGGTCCATGTATCGGGTTTATTTAATGTTGTATAATCTAAAGTCTGCACAAAAAGAAACTCAGCTGTTATAAATACGCCTATAGCTTCAGATCTAATAATTGTTTCCACAATATTTCTACATAGAAAGAAGGATGATTTATTTACGCGCATTTTGATACCCCATTTGTCCAATTTGGTTCAATATTAACAACACAGCTGGGTTTTAACGAAAAAATATCCGAATTTAAAAGTTGCAGTTATTTGTATTGATTTGAAGTCAGCGCGAAGATAAATGGAGGGTTTTACGTGCCACAATGCTTGCGTAATAACCATTGATCGCTGTAAACTGCAACTTTTAAATTCGGGTATTTTTCTTTAAAAGCACTACTGTGTTGTTAATATTGAACGACATTTGACAAATGGGGTATCAAAATGCGCGTATATAAATCATCCTTCTTTTTATGTAGAAATATTGTGAAAACAATTATTAGATCTCAAGCTATAGGCGTATTTATAACAGCTGAGTTTCTTTTTGTGCAGACTTTACATTACAAGTCGTTCTCCATGGACCCGAGGGAGGGTCTATGTAGGGGTTAGTTAAGTTTATAAAAGTGCAAACATGTGGGATATAATGTATTTCATCCTTGACAATCTCTGAATGTTCCTTTAACTCTCACTGACTATTATTCGAGCTGCAAGCGCAGTTTATACTATCAGTTTATTGGTTTTATTATTGCTCAATACATGTTTAAATTTGTGTTTTGTGATAGTTACGCATAATTATAGGATGGCTGTCTCAAGTAGTACTTGTTAGAACAAAACCTAGAGCTTTTTTTTTTGCATCTCCACTAGTTCAACTTTGTCGACCGTTTCTGGTATTAAAAACAAACAAAATAAGATTTACCATGGAGAAAGCTTTTAATCTAAAATCTATAAAAATTCTCTTTTTAAGCATACAAAAGGCTACTTTGTACAATCTCCCTTTACTCACCAATCGGGAAGCTTATCGTGACCATCACTTCATGCCACATATGGATTTTTGAACATTGTTTCTCACAATAACGTATCATTTCGGTAGAGTTTTCGGGGTTTGAAACACGTTATTTTCAGTTCAAACCAAATTAAACTTTGTTTGTTAAAAGACTTATTTTGGGGATAAAGACCTGACAACTGTGTAGCATCATGAGGAGTTTGTTAGCAGTCGCATTGGTGGTGTTCTATGTTGGTTTACCCAACGTCACCCAAGGCCAGCTGCCTGGTTTACCCGTTGGTAAGTTTTGGTGTGTCAAACATTCTCCTTCAACTCTCCTGCAACAAAAATAATGTAGATTTGCTGTTGTTGTCACTCAAAGACTCAAAATGTGTCAGTAGTAAATTGTGTGATATGCCTTTACGACGGAAGTTCATCAAAGTTAGTATTTTATAAGCGGGTTCGCTGTTGGACAAGTTTGGAACTGTCGGGGACTGTCAGGAGCAGCGTTCGAAATAGAGCCGGTCAGCCGGCCATTAACCTGTAACGTTTTGGCCTGGCCGGTAACTTTTCTGACTGGCATCTAGTTGCCGGCACGGCTGGCCGGTAACTTTTTAAGGTCAAGCCCGGCTGGCCTGTAACTTTTGAGGCATATTTTGAACACTGGTCAGGAGACAGTTCCAAACTTGTCCAACGGGGAAACCGCTAAAAAAGATTACTTATTGTTTCAGTAGTAAATTGAGTAACTTGACTTACCATTCTAGGTATAAATCAAACCCATTTAAATAAAAATAAACACAGAGCGTGCCTTTCTATGAGTTTAGTGTGCATTTCATAATTATGCCGCTGACTCTGGTGGTGGCCACTAGGCTTGCAAACTACATTGTGTTATTCCAGTACAAATCCATACACCCCCAATGGAAAACATGACCTTAATCTCCTGCACAGGGAGTATGAATTTCAAATAGGGTTAATTAATTATAGGGAGCACGGTGGCCGAGCGGAACGGGCTAGGACTCATAATCGGAAGGTTGCGGGTTCGAGCCCCGGCGACGCCATCGTGTTGTGCCCTTGAGTAAGGCACTTTATCTCGATTACTCCTCTCCACCCAGGTGTGAAATGGGGAGCTGTTATGAATACTGTCCATTGAGCGCCGCCCAAAGGTATGAGCATGCCTTGGGCATTGTATGGCAGCTGACATATTCTAACGACGGCGGAATAAATGTAAAGCGCTTTGGTACATGTTCACATGTGAAAGGCGCTGTATAAATACCAACATTTTAATACCTAAATGGGTGACTCTATGTGAAACCAACACCCCTGTGTAGCAGATTAAGGTCATGTATTACATAGGTGTATAGATTTCGACTGGTATAGCCATTCTAGCGGTCTCCAACTACAAAACCAGCCACAACGAAAATATATGACTAAACACTGAAACAGTAAGCACTGTAAATGGGTAAATAACTTTACTTTGTATATAGTCGCTGATAACCCTTGAAATATTCTACGTCCAATCTGACCTCAAACCAGAGTAAGCAATAATCAGTTGATAATTATTGACTTTCTCCACGCGGGTGTTGATTGCAGCCGACAAGTTCTTTTTTTTTAATTCAACAATTTCAGAATTGTAAATTTTCATCACCATATTTCGAATCAATATAAAAAATGCGTTAAAATGAGTACAAACAAGCCCGGTATTGGTTCAGCCGCTCTTAAGATAGCTCTTGATATTTAGAGAAAATCATTTGGACATTTTGTGTTGAAGCCTATGGCCAGCATGCAAAACATTAAGCTTCTAGAGGCCAAGGCTATAATGGGGGTGTCCAGCTAGCGGTCAAGGCTTTGTGGAAGCCACGAACGTCAGTGGCGTAATTTTACAGTAGTTCCTAAGTAATACATCGGTTTGGATATCTTGTTTATGCTTCTTTTCAGACTGCCCTATTGGTTGGAAGAAAAACTTCCGCAACAATATGTGTTATTGGTTCAACAACAACGATTTTGTGCCACAGTACAAGGCCGGCCAGAAATGTGGGAACAGAGGAGGACATTTGGTCACTATTAACGATGCAGATGAGAATAAATTCATAGCCGATAACTACGAAATCAATCCTAATAATACGGTAGAATCTGAGTACGTCTGGACAGGTGGGTGATTTAGCATGACAAACCCGCGCACAAGTGTTCCTAATTGAATACTTATAATAAACAACAACGCCCACGAAATCGCAAATACCAATTTAATCATACACACCGCACACGCGCCCCAACAGCCTAAGCACATATGCAATAGCGTAGCCAGCGGTGGGCAGATGTGAGCAGAGTGCCCCCGACAAAAAATGAAAGAGAAAACAGCCCCTCTGAAAAAAAAATGAAAGAGAAAATCGGAAGGGCAAAGGAAAAGAAAATGAGCGAGGAACCCGTTTCCCACCAAAGTTTATTACGAGCATTGTCCAAAAGAGTGTAAAATACCAATTTCTTTACACGCGCACATTGTCCCAATAAAGTCCTTTTTGGGGAAGTTCGAAGACGTTTACATCTACAGTTTTTCTCAAAACAAAAGTATATATCCTACCGATACTACCGGGTGAAAATGATGCAACCGGATATTTTTTCGCCTTTTTTCCCCAAATTTTTAACCCCCCCCCCTCCTTCCGACCAAGAAAGCTGGTTACGCCCCTGTCCATATGGCTCACGGATGGGTTCGCTATTTTCTAAGGCTCGATAGTCCGAAAAATAAAAAGGGTTGCTATTATTAAAAGTTCGTCAGCAACCTAACCCAACCCTATCCCCGACTCTAACCTTGATCCTGACCATGACCCTTACCCTAACCCTAACTTGGACTAGCGACCCTTTTTGTTTTTCGGACTAGCAAAATATTCCCCACTCACCCACAACTACAGAAACGGTTTGATAGTAATACAAATAGTCACATACGAACAAACACCCCACACCCGCACACAAGCATCATGGTTTTAAAATTTAAAGTGATAGGCCTTGATTTCCATCAATTTTTATTTGGTTACTCTTTACTCAAAATGCTGAAATAATATTAGTATTCAGGAAAGATTTCTGTCCATTTGAAGCCAAAATAACAAGGTGTTTTATATTCTAACTCCTACATAACCCAACTAAAATTATTGTAGTTTTACCATTTTTGAACCACTCCTTGCTGCTCTTCATCTTCATAACATAAGTAGAACATTAACAGCATAATTTCAAGCATAGGCGTAGATCCCGGGTGATGGGGGTAAATTCCCCCAATATTTTGCCAGGGGGTGGTCCATACAATCACCCCCCCCCCCTTCCCCACCAATGTTGACGCCTGTATGTGGGCTTCTGACCAAATTAACCTCATATGTGATCATTTTAGCCCTAAAAGTGCAATTTTTGCGCGCTTCGCGAGTATTTGCACCATATTTTAACAGTTTAGCTTCAAAATGGACCAATTTTTCGCGCGCATTTGTATAATAAGCGTATTCTTTCGCCAAAAGGTGCTGGATTCACTATACTTCAAGAAATTATTTTCAAACCTCATCCCCCAAATGTCAAAAAGAAATCTACTCCACTTATTTCAAGAGTGTGTACATGTAAACGGGTGGCCATCTGATGAAAAAGAAAAGCAATTTGACTAAGCGTTATGTGTTTCCAAATATTTGTGTTCTATTTTAGGTCTGTATGAAGAGCGTGAAGGGAAATGGAAATGGGAGGAGGATCGTTCCGAATTGGGCTGGGCAAACTGGGCCACGGGACAACCTGATGACGACAGAGGAGAAGACTACGGGGAAAAAAAAACAAAAACTGGCGAATGGTATGTACAATGGTCACAGTTTTGAAATATGGTTATAAACCTTTATCCACTGCAAAGGAACATATTAGTATTAGATAAAACAGTGTTATCAGAACAAGAGCAGAAATGTTGAACCACGCCGTTCTGATAATGCCAATTTCTATTTTGCTTAAAATTATTACCCGGAAGGAAAAACACAGTCTAGTTCTGTTATCATTTTACACAATTTCTAACATGTCTAGAAAAACGATATCATATGATTTTCTGGTCAAATTTGACTATTATTATAAAAGCGTGCTAAAGTTGACCAGAAAATCTTATTACATACATATACGTTATCTAACGGCGCGCGTGATTGGTTGACAGACGGGCAACGTTACTGACTAGTTGATTTAGCGTATTTTCGGTTTACCAAAAAATAATGTCACATCCTAATTTTTGTTATAATTTGACGAAATATGATCACCGAATGTTGGGAATATTGAACGGGTTTCATTAAATATAATTAAGGGCATGATCGCAAAAACAATCGACATGCCCTCTCAACAGAGCTGTCTCACTCTGAATGCGTCTGTAAGAGCCCAATACGCAACAAAAGCCCAAAACGTAACAATTGATACCTATTGAGTTCAACTTCTACTACTTAGAACAAAAACTTATTTCCAAACCGTGTTAAGTCTAAAACCACATGTTTTTCATTTACATGTGTGATACAATCACAATTACTTTGACAAGTTTGACATGAGTTGTACCATCAACAAGGCTTGTGAACAATATGCAGATTATTGTTCTCATTTGGGAAACAAAGGCCAGACACAGTATTGTTACCTGGCGTTTGCTTTGTAATGGTGCATCCAACTGAAATTATAATACCTTTTTCATCACAGCCCATTGCAACATCTCACAGGTAAATCAGAAACATGTGTTTTTGGATTTAACCAGGGATATGAGACACATCCCCGATTTAACATAGTTGAGCTGTTTTCAATAAGTTTAATCATGGCTTAATGTGGTTTAAGTCCCGCAAAGGTCGCGGTGAATTCTGCTGTAGACATAACTGCATAATGAATATATCTCTCTTCTCTACCACAACAAATTTAAGCTTCTTGATAACACGTTAAACTTTATAAATGTGTTATAAACCTGTTTTGGCTTGGCCAAAACGTTTTAACAACATTTAAGGATCACTCAAAGTGGGTTTTTAGACATTGTTTTGTATTGGAAAGTAATGATGGTAAGTACATAATAGTATACCTTTTCAGAAAGGAAAGAATGCAAGGAATCCAAATTTTTTCTCGGATCACCATGACACCTTACCCTAAATATCCAAATTGATGAAAATCGCATATTTGTGTTCTCAAGACACAAAACTAGACCCTGCTTCTCAAATGTTTGGTTTTTTTCTTAATTTTAAAAATATGGATCAAAAAGGATCAAATTGTTTTTATAAATGTTGACCAAAATATTTGCAATACAAAACAATGTCTAAAATTTCCCCCTTTGTTGTCAAAATGTCATTATAAAATAACTTTGGCACAGAGTTTTACAAAATATTTTGTCAACACTTAAATAACAATTAGAATGTTTTGCAGCAAATTTTCAAAAATGTTTTTTTTTAAATGTTATTTTACGTTTTTCACCCTTTATATACCCTTAATATAGCATTTAATGTTTTCTGTCAATCGAAAGTTTTGGGATGTTTATAATGGCAATCCCATTTTTCTTCTTTGTATTTATGGCTTGCACATCGATCAAATCTGGTTGAAAGTTAGTTCAAAATTAAGAAAAAAAATACTGGTAATATAACGATCGTGAGACCAATTCTTCACTAACTTCTTCACTTACTAATCTTAAAATGATATTTGTTTTATAATTGAAATGATAATTTATGATAAAATAGTAAACTAATAAAATAATATTTAATTTAATAATTTTAACTTTTTAATGTTTTTTAATGTATGTTACAGGTTTGATATGAGAAGCAATGACAACTTTGGGTACATATGTGAGAAAGCGATTCCACCGAAAACGGACCCACCCACGACAAACCCACCTCCAACAACGGTTGCACCACCACCACCAACGACTGTAGCACCTTAAAAAATCATTGATTGTTAAGTGTAAAAACAATGAGATTATTGTATGTGTAAGATAAAAGACTGAAATAGCATAAAATAAAACAACAGGAAAAACAGCAAGAGTTAAAGTACATATTGCTACACACTCTGCTTAATATCCGAAAATACATTAGATCACAAGTGGTTTAAAAATATTTGTGATATTTCACCGCCTTTTGTTAGATAAATCAGTTGTATCAAATCAATAACTAATAGACAAACAGCACCTGTAACATTCCCTATGCAGAGAGATTGTCAACATTCAAAGGTCATGGTCATTTCCCAGGAACTATATTCATAACTGAACATTACAAGGTTATTTAATATTTTATGCAACTCATTTATCCCCCGGAATTGATCCATATGGGACCGGGTTATGTACTGCATCTGGCTATATGCCAAGCTGTTTATGTTGTCAACCCCAAAGAAAATATAAGGCAACGGTAACGTAATGATGCTTCTTAATATATCCTACACAAATATTACCGATTCAGAATTGTACCATGGGTTAGTAATTTAGCCATGTTGGTTTGTTACTCATAAGCGCATTCATTTGCCTTTGCGCAAACGCGTTTTTGACACAACGCGTTGCATGAAGCATGCAAACAACAACGCACTTTGAATTTTAGTTTGCCGGGTGCATAGCGAAATCAACCGTGGGTACATTAAATTGCATCCATGAGACTCAACGCAAACATGTCGGAGTCGGTACTCCTTGATTCTACATATTCTACATTTTCTTGAGAAATAATTCACCATACGTAAAACATTGTAAATTAGATAACTGAATTGAATAAAATGACATTGTGCACATTACATTAAAACACGACATGATTTTAAATGGATATTATGTTAAGGGATGGGGTACGTATACATGGGCGCTTAGACAGTATTTTATTGTGTGACATTTGAGCACATCAGACATATCGAATTGCATTCTGAATACGAAGAACGTCCTTCTGAGATTTTTTGAAATTCGCAATGTAATAGGCCTAAACATTAATGGCAAATGATATTTTTGATATTGAACAGTACTCGAAGTAAACTTTATATATCTGATTATAATTATGTTCTTAAAGTGTATCAATTCTTTATAATTTGTCATAAAATTTATATTATATCGTGAATTTCAAAAATGTGTGGCATGTGTGGACATTAAGCAACGTAAATGGTTAAAGAGGAAGCCCCGCTTGGCCAGTTCTTCTGTGAAAAACTGACTTACACCTGTTACTTTGATGACAGACAGAATAGAATTTACATGGATACATTTTAACCTTGACTAATTCCCTAAGGAACTAAGGAAAAGTGGGGCTTCATCTTTAAGGAGAAATTGCAACGGCCTTAATTTTACTGTAGAAACCAATGGTGGGTATCACCAACCACCCTCTATGGTCATCTTTGATGGCCGGTCTTACCCACGCGTAAGGTCCTGGGATAAAAAAAATTTAAGGATGCATCCACGATTAGCTTAGGTCGTATATGCGCAAACGTTCAGTGACAAATAAAAGATCGGGGTGGTACCCCCCTCCCCTTCGTAGTTCTAGGGTTAACTTGCCTATTGAGCTGTGCAATTTTTATGAGCCATGGGGAGAGTAATTTTTTTTTTTTTTTGGGGGAAGCAATAATTTTTTGGCAAGCTAAAGCGGGGGGCAAGTAATATTTGGCAGGTCAAAAGGAGGCAGATATGCGATTTGTGACACATATTTACGGGGCAGAGCGTCATCATCCCTATATCTTCGTGTCAAAAATTGCCATGATAGTAGGGCGAAACCAGTAGTTCTTCAACAACCACGCATTGCGAGTGGCCGATCCACTCAAACTTAACACGCCACCGCTTACCATGGTTACCACAAAATACACACTTCTTCCACAGTACGAATGCAGCGTTGTCATTTATCAGCTGAAATTACTAATTTTTCGATATGCACATGCTCAGTATGCTCTTTAACGTTGCCAACTCAAGAAAATTCGATGTTTCGTCAGTTTTTGTTTTTAAGATGCAGAGTGGAATTTCAATACGCACAGTAACGCTTATCATATTCTTTCAACACATATATTCAACGGCAAGTCTTACAAATGTTTTGTACAAAAAGTAAAAATAACGGTATATACTAAAGGGTTTGACTCCCTTTGAGACTATAATCACATCAAAAAATCTACACCATCATATCACAACATGTATTCTATTTTAATTATAGGAATACAATACATTTATCTCAATATGCAACGGAGGAATGTGATCTTATTGTCCCTGAGTTAACTATTCTATAGAGACCATTGAAAGGCTCGACCTTCAACAATACAGTGTTATTATAGATTTAGCTTGTTTATTTTTACATATAATTACATCGCTGAGCTATTAGCGATTAGCATGAATGGTTTTTAGCCAATGATTAGTTTTAACCAATCGCTCACCAAGCTCAGAATCCAAGTATAAGCTCATTTTGTTATAGAAGCTACACTCAGCAGCCGGCGGGCAGTTTCTAAAGACACGTGCTTTGATGCCTATAAAAATAATTCTTTACAGTGTCATTATAGATTTAGCTTGTTTATTTTGAAAGAAAAATCATAGCTGAATATAATTACATCGCTGAGCTATTAGCGGTTAGCATGAATGGTTTTTAGCCAATGATTAGTTTTAACCAATCGCTCACCAAGCGCAGAATCCAAGTATAAGCTCATTTTGTTATAGAAGCTACACTCAGCAGCCGGCGGGCAGTTTCTTAAGACACGTGCTTTGATGCCTATAATAATACTTCTTTACCTGGCGTGGACGATGTGCGGGGCACCTTCTAAATAACAGGAAATATTAGGAAAACCGTACAGAAACGTTCAAATATGCAAAATATCCTGCTCATTATACATTATGATATAGGTTTGCAAAGAGGGAACCAAAAAGTTTGACATGTTTAGGGGAGGGGTAAACCTTTTGGCAGGCCGAGAAGGGGACAAGCAAATTTGTCAGACTGCTTAGAAATTTTACCTCCACCGGCTCCCCAATAGCTATATGCCGGGGTTATACAGGTAGTAACAAAAAAATTATATATTAATTTATAATTTTTAAATAAATATCATATTATTCATTTACTAATGTCAATGAAGTGAAAGAAAAACATGAAAAACCTTTGCTGTTGTTCTGAGATCTTTAACGACAAGCATAAGAGTTAATTTTACGCGGTATAAACTTGATGTGCGAAATTGGCAAAAAGTGGCTCAACTCGGACGATTAAGTACAAGAAATTCGTACACAATTTATTATTCATTCTTGTTTTATTTGTAATATTTGAAACCCACTCGAACGATTACACAAACATAGATTGTATTGAAATCAAGCATGATGTTATATCTTATTATGTTGCCTGTAAAATGAAAACTGTGATTTAAAAAATTGTTTTAATGTCTCTGGTCTTGCACGTGTGTCGTGATTGAGTAGAGGTGAGTATGTGAAATAAAAAGATGTGAACTACCGTTCGTTTCTTCTTTATGTCTGATTCTCAGTGTCAGATTAAATCCTATATAAGGGGCACACCATTTGATTTCCGAGGAAATGGGAAGCATGGGTTTTAAAACAAAAATTTGCCCACTAGTGAGCCGAAAAAATCGCCTCTGATGAGTAAAAAATGCCTCATCTAAGTGTGTATAAAGATATTCATTAAAACGGGAAATTCTCATAGACTTGCTTGTGTAATATAATTCGGCAGTCCGGTGTTTGTTAATACAACAGGACAAAATTTGTTATGAACACTTCATTCGTTAATCATATTAATTATGCAAAGAAACGATCATATCATCCCCAAATTTAACAAAACCTGTTGATCATTCCAAAGACTGTATTAACGCCGCCTTTTAAAAGTCTATGATGAATTTATCTAGCGGTGGCTTCACAGATGAAGTTGAAAGCAGAGTTGCATTGCACCTCCTCCCACATACCGTCGCCAGCAGACCCAACACGCATCACAACGCAGTCGTAGCGGCCGTTGTTTTTGTGGTTTGGCGGGAAATTGCCTGGATAGAAATTACCAGGAAGGACCCAATCGACTGGAGAGTTGTCTGCGAACCATCTGTAGAAAATATAGAGAAAAGAAAATGGTACTTTAAGGGGACTCGATCTATAGAGGGACAGGGGATTCACTCTATCATTTTAAAAATTATTTGAAGAAGTCAAAGAGCCCTAAGAATAAAAAACTGTAGTGTAATTCACGCCAGACACAATTTCTTTATATGACAAAAATTAATTTTTGTAATCGATCAAAAAACAAACGTTTTATATCAATTTTGAATTTAGCCTGAATCCGTAAATATGGTACCTCTCGCCCTTTTTTTAGGTCAAGGCTGTTTTTACCATTATGCAGCGAACCATTGTTGAAGCTATTTCACATACACGTATAAAACATTCTAGAAAAAAAATGAGGCCATATACTGTTGAAATATCTTTTGTTGATTTCGAATGATAATGTCATGAAGTCGTAAATTTTAAGGTCAAATTCCTAAAACCAAAACAAAACATTGCGACGCAGATATTTCCCGACGCAATTTCATCATCACGTAAGTGTCTTTATTATTTGTTTGAAACCTTTCCCAAACGTTCGTGCTCTTTATGCATAAAATGGCTAATCTATCTTTACAAAACGCGTCTTTTTTTTAGTAAACAAAAGGCTAAAGATGGCATTATGAGATTTATCATTTATCATAACACTCCTCCACTCAACTGCCGCCGTGGCTGATCGGTAAAGCGCTAGACGCGTAATCAAAGGGAGTTGTGAATCGCTGGTTCGAATCCCAACGAAGCCTGTGGTAACTTTTTTTCTTCAAAAATTCATGATCGCATTCCGAAATGAGTCACTTGTCGGTAAATCATGTATCGTATCCTTAATGCTTTGACTTTTAAATTGATACAATTAGTGCCTTGGTGCCATGTTGCGAAACAATTAGAGGCAACTGCGCAGTACATTACGCACATTGTTGTGTTGATCATTATAAGTATACTAGCGGTCATCCGTCTTTCGCGGTTCATAAAATGAATGCAATTCGCAAGTGCATAACCACCCTCCGAGGTTTTATTGGGAACCATTTTACCAACTCTCTACTTTTTCAAAGATTGATCGGTCGTTTCATTCAATTCATTTTAATCAACTAATGTTGTCTCCGCGTCTCCCCACCTCTCTTTATTTCATCTGTTCCTGCTGTAGCTCACATCCCTCTTCTCCCTCTTTCCGATCCCCTATCCTTTTTTATCTGTCCCTCAGGCCTTCTTACCCATCAACTGCTAACAAATTTGTGAAATAAAATGTAAATTGTTTTTTAAAAAGTCAGTATAATAGTAGGTTGCAAAAAAATAGCACAACCGACGGAGTAACACGCATTGGCGCTGGTAGTAAATTCCAATGTTTTTAGTCCACCTCATCGGCTCAAAATTAAAAGGAGACACATCTCTGAGTAAAAGCTAACATTTTATGGAAAAGAATTACTAATCTTTTTTTGATAGAAATGTTACAATATTGCATTTATGTTCGTAGCGCATTTCTCCCAAACATTTAAAAAGATAGCAAAGAGTAAAAATTGAGTAAACACGACAGCCATGGTTTCAAACTTTCAATTTCGAAACGCATTGGCAAGCTAGTGTAAAATATCCCTCTTTGAGTGACAACATGGTAAACAAAATCAGGCAAAAATATGTTTAGCAGGCCTTGCCGTCTAGATTTTAAAGGCGAGTGGTCAATCGCTCGCTAGCATGATGCTAGGCGAGTGGTCGAATCACTCTCTAGTATTATGTAGTGGTCGACAGCGCTCGAAATAAGGCGCGTCCTTGCGTCAAATACCCGTGAAAGTAGGCGCGGGCCCGCAAGATTCCTACAGTACGGGTCCGCGTGACCCGTAAAAATTGAACCAAGCAAAGAGCAGAACATCCTAGTTTTGTTGTTCCACTGGAACATCTGTTGCACATACGTCCACTTTCATTTTAGTTTCCCCATCAAGTTTTCAATCCGGGTTTTCAATTTTCTACAATCTACATACTGTGATCGCCGTATCTAATTCTCCCTATTGAATATTCAATGCCAACGGTCCGGGGTCGGACCCTTGAAAATTGGCGAGGACCCTTGAAATTCCAAAGGCAAGGGTCCGGAGGACTTTTGAATTTGTCTTCTTATTTCGAGGCCTGGTGGTCGAATCACTCTGTAAGTCTGCAAGATCATTAATACCAATATGAAATACTTAGAGGTTAATAACTGCGCATCGGTTATTTGGAGGGCATTGTGAAAAATCTAAACATTTTGCTTTTGGAACCGAGGAATATCCCGAGGGGCGCAGCCCCGAGGGCTATTCCGAGGTCCAAAGCCAAATGGTTAGATTTTTCACAATGCCCGACATATAACCGATGCAAAGTTATTAACCTCATTCATAACTTTCGTCACTTTGATCTTTTAACTTTACAAAATAACACAAAATTTTCCTCAAAAGTTTTTACATCTTCCCTTTCCCAAAATCGATCAGGCTAAAACAAAACGACCAATAACAAAAGTGCGTATCAGAATCTGTGCAAATATGGTAGCGCGCAATCCAAATACGGCAGCCAGCGCGCGCGCAGTTCGTTGGACGCACAATACGGCGCACGCAGAAGTCAATTGTGTGCGACATTGGAACAAATACGCATTTTGCGGTCAATTGTGAGATATTAATGACCTCGATTTGCGTTCGCGTTTTCACAAATAATAAAATATGATTGGATCGCACGCATCGCGTTTATTAATGAGGTTATGAATTACGAGGAATAACCTCTCTTTCGTTTTCAGCTAATTTATTGCAATATACCGAATGAATAAATAATATGAAGTGCTGAAACTTGAATGCAAATTGGGTAAATGGTGATTCTCAGCGAGCGATATTTAGGGCGAGTTTCCCGACAGGAGTCTTATTAAGCCGTAGTCTTAAGGTGGCCTTGAGGCTACTAAGCCTAGCCCGCTCTCGAAGCCCGAGTCTTAACTCTAGCCGGATTTCTTCAACGCAAATTCATCCTAGTCTTAGTGGCCTTGCAGGCTTAACGCTTGACAGCCTCGTCCCTTTCTACCAGCGAGTTAATTGTATAGGCTGTTGGAGGTAGATGTACATAAGCTGCGGTCCTCACGGTTTACCGTACTAACAAGGTTGCCGTCTCATTATCGCAATGTTCCCGGCGCAAAGACTAGCCTGGACCCGCGGTCTTGTGCTTGGGCTTATACCGTACACAACTTGATGCAAGAATATTGTGTCTGTTTTTGTGTCTTTTATGTATTATTTTATTTCCACTTGACTTTTTGTAAGTCCAACTTGTATGAATGATACGTCTATGCTTTATACTCGTGATTTTTTCTTTGCATCCCAAAAAGGGTAAAACTGTAAGCCTAATGGAAAGGAATCTGTGATTCCCCTAAAAAGGAAAGCAACCAACGTGCTCTGCTGATATCAGTAGTCTTCTCAGATCTCACATGAAGTTATCTGTTGGTACAATATTTATAATTATTTAAGTAGAAGATATAGCAATATTATATGCATCTTATCCGTAAATTCAGTTTTAATACTGCATGCATTATTGTTTCGTGTCAAATATTTGCTATATCTTTACCAATTTTGTCCTTCATCTATTGTATTAAATTGATGTCCAACCTGGTATAATATAGGCACTCCAAAATAATATTGTAATAGGCCTACTTATGAAAAGTACGAGTATCAAACTATTAAGGCTTGGATAGGGACATCTGGTCTTGATGATGATGATGATGATGATGATGATGATGATGATGATGATGATGATGATGATGATGATGATGAAAGAATTAAAAAAAAATTATATTCGTTGTTAAAAAAATCATCATTCAAAATGAGCAGGTCTTATGATAGCAACAGCTACTTGAAAAAATTCAACTAACTCAAATGAACACTAAAATAAAATGCTGAAATGTTCAACCAAATCGAACAATTACTTACCCACAGTGGCGTAACTAGACATTTTCATTTGGGGGTGGGGTGGGGAAAGCGGGGCAAACATAATAAACGTGGGGCAGGCATCGTTCATGCTGTTTGGGTTGGAGTGAGGGGTGGAGTGGGTCTGAGGAGTTGTGGGATCTGCTTGGAATGTGTCCCCGGAACATTGGCGTAGATTTCTTTTTGACATGGGGGGGGAGGTGGGATTGAAAAAAAATGGTACAAATGCCATATTTATGCTATTAAAGCTGTTGACATATAGGCCAATGGTACAAATGTGGGATAAATGCAATTTATTTAACCTTAAAAATTTAGTTTTTAAGGTTAAAATGACCAAATATGAGGTTAATTAATAACTCTCAAAGTAGGCCTAATTTACCTTTTTTCATTGGGGGAGCAGGGGAGCTCTTGTTACGCGACTGCTTACTCATGTTAATTGAAAGACTGTCAAAATATGAAAGATAAACTTTGTGTTACAATTTAAATAATTTGTAAGTTGAAATAGACCAAGGGTTACGACCTAAGACCTGCTCTGAGGCAGGGCCAAGAAAAGCCGCTGTAAGCCTGGTCTAACAGGCTTGTGTAGACTACGGCTACAGAAGACTGATTTCGAGAAATGCAAATTTTATTGAAGCCTGGGGCTAATCCTACAAGCCTGGCCCACGGGCTAACGAAGCCTCGAGGCTATGGTAGCCGTGCTTCGGGAAATACGTTTTCAGTTAAGCCTGGTCTTACGACCTCTTAAGCCTTGAGGCTAGACAAGCCAATTGCTAAGCCACCCGTCGAGAAATTCGCCCTATGTGTCTATGGCGAGTGTAAAATCGCTCGCAAGAAATTGAGTTTGGGCGAGCGAGAGCGATCGCGCGCCTCAAACGGCAAGGCCTGGTTTAGACAATTAAAAATATGAGAGGTAAATTTTTGCATGGTTATCAAAGTACTATTCACAGCCCTGGTAATATACAATTCTTAGACCAAAAAGGCTTGATGTCACACGTAACTTGTTTTAAAATTGAAAACATCATAGCACATATTTGTGAGACAAACGTTTGTTTGCCCTATATTCCTGATGTAATCATATATA
This sequence comes from Amphiura filiformis, assembly GCF_039555335.1. NCBI lineage: Eukaryota > Metazoa > Echinodermata > Ophiuroidea > Amphilepidida > Amphiuridae > Amphiura > Amphiura filiformis. The sequence continues at coordinate 12,370,888 of NC_092641.1, read as the reverse complement.
GTTGGTTTCAAGTAGGACCCGACAATAACGAATTTCTTACTTGTAATTTCCTTCGCTCTCTTTATCATTTGCGCCAATCAACGCGTACGTGCCAGCGGCCGGGAAGTTCGTAAGAGCCAGTTGGTTTTCGTCGAAGTCATTGAAGGTCACGAGGTGTCCATCCCAATATCGTCTACAGTGTTCATCAGCGCTGTAACTGGGTAGGGTCTCCTCAGTGTTGAACCAGTAGCATCTGTATTGAAAGCAAGGAGAGAAGTAGGCGAAGATGTAATTTCATCATGGCCCATAAGGCGACGAAAAAAAAAACCCTGTTCTACGGGCGGAAGGACCTTTCAAGTAGGGTCGGTCTGTCGGTTTTTTTTTTTTTTTTTTTTTCTGAAATGACCAAAAAAATCACCAAAATCTGTAAATAATTTGCAATTTGAAAAAATAACAACAAAAAAAATTGTTCCCGAAATTTCCGAAATTTGGGTCGGCATTCATTTGTACAGGAAAATTTCTTTCACAATTTGTTCAAAATCTGGGTCGGTCGGGCCCGTAGAACAGGGTTTTCTTTTTTCGTCGCCTAAACGAACATTTCTAATGATAATCTTAACCCTGCAATAATGGAAACATTTTGGTGTCATAACTGCTAAATTGTTGGTCTAAAGAATATAAAAGTATACATTTTTAGAATTGCAACAGCTAGATGAATTCATCTGTGAGGTCAAATTTGGGCCAAAATGCTCATTTTTGGAAATAAAAATCCAAAAACGTTAACGTAACAAAAAAATTCTTGGGCCAAATTTGTTTTTATTAATTTTTAAAACTAGATAAAAATATATAGGAACTGTTTTGTATTTTTTTTTTTTTTGATCAAAAAATGCTCAATTTTCAAAAAAGACATAAAAGCCTGATTTTTGCCCAAATAATAAATTGTGTTGACATGCATTAGCTGATTTTTACTATCTGCACATGATCATTACCCTCTTTAATGTTACCAACTGAAGAAAATTCGATCTTTTGTTTTCAAGTATAAGTTCAGCTTTATATTTTATAATAGCAGCTACTCTCAGCAGCCGGTGGGCAGTTTATAAAGACACGTGCATTGTTGGATATAGAAAATAATATTTTACCTGGTGTGGACAATGTGAGGCCTACATTTTCATGTTATGGATAGACGCGGTATTGTTGGTCGAAGCAGCCAAAATATCGATTTTCAATACATCTAAATCAATACATTATTGCAAAATAACACTTTGATGTTTTGCAAAAGTTCTTTCTACAAATCATAAACTTTGAAAACTTGCTTGATTTATTGTTGTTAACGAGTTATGTACGTTTTACAAAAGTGTTGTTGTTCCAGCCCTCTTTACAACATAACTCAAGAACCGCAATACCTACAAAAGTGTATCTGTGATATTTGAATTCTTCTACACACTCGCTAAGAAATGATCAGTGCAATTTTTGTCAAAGCTCACTACCATGCGCAAGATGATGTAAACTACCAAATCGCAACTGTATAAAATAGTTGCTAACCTTAAGGCAATATCTGTGTCTTAATCAAACGTAAACTCCGTGCTTTTTTGTTTGGAACATAATGCTCTGCGTGCTAGCCATAGGCTTAAAAGTCCACGTTTTGATATTTTTTTCCCAAAATATCAAGAGCTATCTCAAGAACCACTGAACCAATAATAGGCTTGTTTGTACTCATTCATGCTGATTTCAAATTCTGACATTTTTGAACTTTTTAAGAAATCCGAATCTTGTTGTCTGCAGTCGCCCCCTCCCCGAGTTTTGAGCCCTCTTTCAATATGATCTTTTGTATTTCACTTACCGCCCAGTAACTGGTTCAAGGAACCACTTTGGTCCAGGACAAGACAAGGCATTGGCCATCGCCAGCGTGGCGAGGAAAAGAGCGATGGTACACACAGCACCGTTCATTGTCGTAGTCGTCAGTCGGTTGAGACAAAGCTGAACTATTGGTTACTTCCAAAACTCATCGCTTATATTCTTTGATTTTGCATCTTACACTTACCTAACCTGTTACATAATAAATGATAACATGCATTAATATCATACGGTTATGCTAACTTTATGCGGATTTATTTATCTTTATCACTGATAGTAAGTTGATACTTTAATTTTATACCCATCACGTTATTAACATATGCACAACATTAATTAAGGCATCACTAATATTAGGCTATCCCAGTTGAAATCGATTCATGGAATACCTGATATTAATCTCCCACACAGGGGGTGTATATTCTTAATGGAATCACCCATACACATTCACGCTTACTGTAGAATAAATCATGACTTCCATATCGCCATATATTTCAGTTGGAAAAACACTTGGACGCAAGACTCAAGATGAAGTTGTTAAAGGGATTTTGATGGTTATGTGAACGCTGACAGAAACAGTATATATTGCCCAAATCACTTTGGACCATGCGCGTATTTTTTTTTGGGGGGGGCTTTGGGGCGCCAGCCCCCGGGGTCAAAGTAGGGGTGGCAAAAACGAAGGGGCGGCAGAACAAGAAGGGGCGTCAAAAACAGGGGTGGCAAAAACGAAGGGGCGGCAAAACGAATTAGCAAAGAAAAAGGGCGCAAAAAATTGAAAAAGCATAAAAAATTTAAAAGTTTGCTTTTAGGGCGCTAGCACCTAAAATTCTTTTCTTTTTTTTTTTGCTCTTCACTTTTCAAACGACCGTTAAAAAATTGGGTGAACCTTTTCGGGCTGTTAAGGAAGAGGCGGCAAAATTGTTTCTTCTTCAGCCCCCGGGGTTGGGGCGGCCACGGTACGCCACTGTGGTGTAACTAGACATTCTCATTGATTGGGGGGGGGGGGCAAGGGCGGGCAAACATAATAAATGAGGGGCAGGCATCATTCGTGCTTTTAGGTTTGTAAGCGTGCCAACACCCTCGTCGCACTGCGCGACACAGAGAGGGGGGGTCTGAGGAGTCTTGGGATCTGCTTGGAATGTGTCCCCGGAACAGTGAAGTAGATTTTTTGTTTGACATTGGAGGGATGGGTTGGAAAAAATGTCTAGTGAATCCAGCACCTTTTTGCGACAAAAGAAGTTCATGATACAAATGCGCCACTGCACAATAACATATTCCACCATTGACTGCATTGAAAGTTAAAATTCGACGGTAACTCAGAGATTATAAAAATATTTTAAATTACTCTATTCTTAATTACATGTAGAACTATTAAATGAATAGGATATAACTTATAGGACCAAATTTAAGTTAATTCAGACTCTTATATTGTAATATAGTTTGCATAAATATTAAAACTTGTTTTTCTCTAAATGGCATTTCTTGATGTAAGGCTTTCTGGCTCTCAACCCTCGATATAAAAGGTTCATAACTTTGCAACAAAGTATTAAAAAGATTGATGACAAGTATACATAGTTAAACAGACAATTCAATTTTAAAAATTAGTATTATCTATTCACACTCAGACAATACACAAGATAAATGTATAAAATTATCTAAGTAAATAAAATGATCGCATTGTGTATAAACTCAATAATCATACAATAAATATTGATAAATGGTACATATGGTTATTCTCCCAGATATGTGTAAGTAAACTAACAGCAATTTGTTGGTTAAGCCGTTGGTTTAATCGTTACCTAACCTTTTAATGACATTATGTTGTTTTTAGGAATTGGCGGGGGGGGGCGTTGAAGGTTTGGGAAGAGTAGATTTGCAGCTCCATAATATAATAATATAGTTTACAAAATAATTGAGGAGCTTGTTTCCATACCATGTTAAGTTCGCAAACACATGTTTCTGATTTACCTGTGCGATATTGCAATGGGTTACAGTAATTTCAGTTGGATGCACCATTGCAATGCAAACAGTGCATGGATTGATGCACAGTATGAACAATACTGCGTGAGGCTTTTGGTTCCCAAATGAGAACAATGGTCAGCATATTGTTAAGCAGCATTGTTGTGGTAAATAATGGCTTGTTGATGGTACAACTCATTGTTGCTAATGTCAAACTTGTCAAAGTAATTGTAATCATATCACACAGGTAAATGAGAAACATGTGCTTGTGGACTTAACATGGTTTTGAAACAAGCTCTTCAATTATACTTTATATTTTGAATGTTTACACCTTAACGTATGCTAAATATGTGAACTCAGAAACTGTTATTGTGAGAAAACCTGCAAACTAAGGTTCGACAAACTACTTCAATTGAACTTTATTCAAGTAAGTTGAACATGACTGGATTTTTATCAAGATCTGTTTCAAAGCTACATCTTTGTTTATTTTTAGTATTTAGTTTAGAAAATAAGGCATCCTATTCTTGACTGGGAATTAAATTAATCCCTACTCTAAATCTATGAATATATCACGAGAATGCAATCCCTTGTACCGTACCACACACGAAAATGCCACACAGTTTTCAAAGGATATAATTTGGCTTAAACATCATCGAGTGAAACGGGACATCCGTGATCAGTCTTTCGGGCATGCCATAATCGGGAGTAAAAATAAAAGTCGTTGCTGTTTGAAAAATGGCAAATTATGCTATAAATAACATATCTTTCGAGATAAGAAATGTATGAAAAAATTACAAGGAGTTGGTGCAGGTTAGGCACAAATTGATAAAAAGATAAAAAGTGAATCGTATAAAAACTGTTGGTAATATTATATCGGCATATTAACCATTAGAGTTAACAACGAAATCAACACCACAATGAAGAGTCTCATAATAATAGTCGTTTTGGTGTGTGTTTATCTACCGTCTCTTGCACAGGCCTTGTTTTTCGACAAGCCATGGAATGGAACATACCGAGGAACTTTGCCTTGTCCTATTGGATGGAAACAAAATAGAAGGACGGGGAAATGCTATTGGTTGGTTAAGTATAATATATTACATTGTATGCATGGAACGTATATTGTAAAAAGTAAATAATAATGTAGGCCTTGTAAATTCACACAACCTTTTACAACAGTGAACATAATTTTGTGGGTGTTGGGTTGGTGTGTGGGCTGGGAGTCTAAAGCATATCACTTTAATTATGAATTAATTTAATGCCAGCTATATTGATGCCGGGGTGAAACGCTCGTGTCTTCGTAGAAACGTCTGGCATTACAGACATTTAACAAATTATCTTTCGGAAAGGTGCGTAAGGTACTAAGTGAAGGCTAATTCTCACAGACCGATCTCTTCTGAGTTGACTTTAAGATTAAACGAATCTGTGTTGTCTGACAATCACGTTTCCCGAACCCGAATGGAAAGACACTAGAATAAAGGACTTTTTACACATGAAGGGTTTCGAACCCGCAATCTTCCAATCATTAGTCGAAATGCTGCTCGCCACCATGCGCACATTCTAACCGGGTCATTTGAAACTGAGAGTATGAGGTATATTAGAATGCTTACATCTTTTGAAAAGTTGTATAGCAATTTTGCACTCCACTTTGCAAGTTGGAGCAAAATTTGCGATGCAAATTGCGATGCCCTACAGCTTATTTCGAGGTCTGCCTCCAAATTATGCCCCAGTATGCTTGTTAAGAGTTTTAGCCTGACTTTAGCATTTTGTTTAAGCCTGGTACCATCGGAACCCATGTTTGTATCTGCGCAAGTAGCTACCACTTAAATAAACAAATAAACTTTCCCAAGGCTACGGTAATGGCTGAGTTTCCGATCAGTTTACGATAATCAATGAGTATGCTAAAACGTCTGCTGTGTAAATTTTGTCAGTGAGTAATATTAAAATAACAATAATGGGTATACCAAAATTAACTGAAACAACTCTTTTTTGTATCTTTTATGTTCACCAGGTTCAATAATCGCAACATCGTATCACAGCACAAGGCCAACACTAAATGCAGCAGATGGGGTGGTTACCTGGTCACCGTGAACGACGAAACAGAGAATGAATATCTGCGTTCTAATTTTCCGATTGAATCCAACTCAACGGGTGCATCTGAGTTTGCGTGGATCGGATTAACCAATCAGTGAGTGCCCTTTATTGCCTTGATTACAGATTAAATGATTATTTGTAATTAAATTAATACTTAAACACATTTTGTGTTGTCTGTTAAAACTTAATGATGGACCCTTTATCTTCTACCAAAATCCTTTGCCAAAAATCTTACCATAACTTTTTCCATAAGCATTTTCTCGTGTTGATTTTTTAAGGATTTCGAGATTTATTCAGAATCTACGTGGTACCACATGCACAGTATCATCGTACATAATGAAAACATTTTGAAATATCCATGATGGCCACCAAAATGGATGCTACTTGTAATTGTTTGAAAGGGTCAAACATTCTATTCTGTTCTGGAGCTGCCAAAATGACACCCATTTTGATCTGTGACTTTCCCTCGTATTTTGACCTGTGACTTGCCCTCGTATTTTGATCTGTGACTTGCCCTGGCAATGCAATTTACATAAGGAGATTTCCCCCTGCAATATGACCAAAATCAACTTAATCTGAGCAGACATGTGACCTATAAAGTAATAGACGTAAGACTTATAACGTGTCATGACTCGAGACTCGACTTTTCACAAATGAAATGACTCGACTCGGATTTTCAAATTTTCCCATAGATATTGTACAGTGACTCGAGTCATTTGATCCGACTCGACTCAAGATATTGCAAGAAATGACTCGACTCGACCATGAGATGACTCAACTCTGGAAGACCGAATTAAAAAGACTAGTTTGCGTATGACGTCCTGTCAACCAGACCAAAAATGTCATACTGCGCAGGTTGGCAACCAATAATAATAATAATAATAAAACCATGCTTATAAAGCGCAATACACAATTAAGTCTCAAAGCGCTACATAAAAAACACTGTATTATACAAATAACAACAGAACAACAAGTTTAAAATGTAACCATGGTTACAGGCATGATATAGAAATGAAGCATTAAACATTTTTAACATTAAACAAGTATGTTTTCACAGAGCATTTGAATTGATCAACAGTCTTAGATATTTTAATATTGTAAGGAAGATTGTTCCAGAGCTCAGCTGCAGCAGAAGAAAATGAACGTTGACCATAAGATTGAGTTGACACTGGTGGAGTTACAAGAAGAAATTGAGAAGTAGAGCGAAGATTGCGTGTAGGCTTATATTCATGAAGAAGTTCTTGTAAATAAAGAGGTGCAAGTCCATGAAGAGATTTGTAGGTAAGAAGAAGAATCTTATACGTTATGCGGGATTTGATAGGTAGCCAGTGTAGTTCGCGGAGAATTGGAGATATATGATCACGAGATTTTGTAAGTGTTACAAGTCTGGCGGCTGAGTTCTGAATGCGTTGAAGCTTAGATATTTGTGAATCAGGAAGACCATAAAGTAAACCGTTGTTATTATCCAAACGACACGTTACGAAGGCATGAACAAGTTTTTCTGTAGTATATTGATCAAGATATTGACGAATTCTGCTAATTTTGTAAAGAGCATGAGAGGCAGATCGACAAATATTATTTATATGAGATGCCATGTTTAGATCATTTTCAAACAGAACACCAAGATTGCGCGCATTTAAAGATGGTTCAATCTGAGCATCGCCGATACACACAGTTGGAATACTATCACTGGATCTGAAGCGTGATGTAATATGAAGAACTTCAGTCACACCGCGCCGTTGCCCTGACGTCAGACGCAAACTATTTTTTTAAATTCGATCTTCAATTATAATCAGGTTTTAAATACACAACAAAAGTGTGCAAAAGACATCAACATTCCAGAGCATATGTCTGGCTAGACTATGCCATAGTCGAATTTTATTAAAAATATGTTATTATTAGTCATGATGAACCCATTTCGTTGAACTCAAAATTATACTGATGTTTATTAAAATTAAAGTATTCAATAGTAAAATGGTCATAAAGAGTTAAAAATATCAGATGATTAGTGAGAATAAAAGTAATTGAATGCAAGATTATCTTGCATAATTATAACGGCTCACTTTAAATCTGAACAATTCTGATTTTGGAATCTACCAGTTTATTGATAGCAAACCCCGAAAATCCGACTATGGACTTTGAATTTTAAGCGGAACTTTACCCCCTGGACTTTGCTCTCTAGAAACACACTGTCAAGCATACTTGTTTATCAGTCCATTAACCACAAGTATTAAGCATGGTATAGTACAAGACGCGCTAGATGTTTGATGAGAGATTAACTTAGCTTTCGCGTCAACACAAAAGCGCCGCAAATACCACAGACAGTTGTTTACGGTGTAGTTAATGGTAATGGCGCGGGCCCAGACGATTTAAACCATAGCGAGATATGGGCGACCAATCACAAGGCAGATCCATTTAAAGATGCATTACATCATGGCCAATTTTAATTAGGCCAGAAATTGGCCTAACTCTCCATAGAGTCCCGTGTTAAAAATCTTAACCGCAAGGCAAAGTCAGTAGTCCACTTGGGAAGCTAACAAACAGAGAGAGTAGGGTGACTGATCAGATGTGAAAATCTATCAATTGTGCACACATTAATCATGTTAATTAAATCAGAGTTTTAAGCTTAAATACAATATCCAGAGTATGCACAATGGGCAAGTGGACTACGGGGTAGTCTAATGTCTGGCAAAATTACCAATTTACACGTGGACTTTTACTTGCATTACATACATTTCCTGCAATATTTCCGATCGTGAAAACTGGGCATAATTCTTACGTTTTAAATTTTAGCTTAAGCAAAGATTTCCACTGGGTTGAAGATAATCGTGGTATGGAATGGGAAGGTTTGTGGGCACCGGGACAACCAGATGGGGATAATCTGTTTGATGCTTCGTCTTGTGGCACTTTGAATGCAATTGATGGGTAAGTACAAGCAGTAAGTACGGAATAGCCCTACTTGTTTTCACGAAATGCCCAAACTAGTTAAATAAAGGTCTGCATAAATTGCGCGGGTTACATGTTATGGGGGTGTATCGGGAGAGGGTCTCAATATTGTTTTGATAGAAAATGTACTTTTCATTAGTTTACATTATGGTGTTCATAATGTAGCAGTGAATTACCAAAATAGGTACTTTTTAAGGAGGCTAAATGTGAGCTTTGTGTGGGTGTGTGTATAGCGGGGGGGGGGGGGGGGTTGAACACCACTGATTTGTTTATAATCAAGTTAAATTTTGGTCTTAAAACGGTCTTTCAAATGACTTTTTATGTTAAAATGCGCGTGAAATGCGTTAGTGTTTTGACTTCAACGCTTGGAGGGGCCCATAATCGATCTAAAGGCCTTTTATTATTAGATTCGAAGCCCCTAAAAGACGGCACTTATAGCACGTACTCTCCCTTGCTCCAGGCACGCCCCTGGCGCCATCTATGCAAGACTTAGGTATATTGACCATTTCCTATATCACTCCAGGACACACATGACAAAGTGACCAATACTAATATTAAGTTTCCATAAAGCATAGGTCTAATAGGTTTTTTTTAATTGTATTAACCTTCTTCTTCTGTCAAATTTACCTTTCCTAGGCTATGGTATGATGAAATTTGCAAAAGCGATAAACCAGGTTTTGGATTTATCTGTGAAAAGCCAGCCAAAGAAGACCCAGCACCAACAGAAGCACCGCCCACGACGGAGGATCCAGGTCGGACAAGGCGACCTTAAATTTAATAACGTTTGGTCATTGGGGCAGACCACCCCCCACACACACACACCCTTTGATTTGATTGTGAATATTCATGGATTGAAATTACACTGCGGAATGCTGCTCAAATAGAAATATACATGAATCGATGCAAGAAGTTGATTCCAAGTCTTTGTCCTCTTTGAAAGACATGTTAAAATTTTATTAGAATAACGATTTTATAACAGCAGCACACGTCTACCCGACTCTGTACGTTTTTCTTACATTAAGAAACGAAAAATAGAATATAAACAGACAAAGGAGAATTGAAACGAAAACCGATTGGTTTTACCCAACGAGGTAGAGCGCTTTTTGTTGCGCTGGGGAAGGCTCCACTACCTCATTGGTCAAATAGCAACCACTTTTCGCTCAGTGATAGAGCAATAAATTCAAATTTAGTGTAGAAATTAGGATACATACTACTACCATAAGTATATAATAGCACATTGTCATGATTGTGCTAAGCTTATTGTTAGATACATATCTATCTACCTTTGTGTTTAAATTGCATGTAGAAAATTAATGGATCGGATATCAATAACGTGAAAAGACTTATGAGGTGTGGGTGTTGGAAATATAAGCGTCATAAAATTTTGGTTTGTTTGTTTGTTTGTTTGTTTGTTGGTATGAGTCATAAGCGATGCATGATGATGGAGATGATTTGATTATGAATTAGTTTATTGTTCCCGGAAAACACAACCCATACCTCTTACCTAGGCTCCCTTCTCCACTCACCTATATTACCTCATCTTACCCCCCCCTCCCCAGTGTCTCTTTCTTCCCCTCGCTTCTCCCCTACATTCGATATCTCCTCTATACTACTATTCCACTCCACCCTCGAGCTCTACTGTCCCCCTCATCCTTCTCTTCCCTCTTCCGATCCTCTCTCCCCTTTCATTACCTTTCTCTCCCCTTACCCCCCTCCCACCCCCACACCCCCCACACACCCACACCACCCCACACACCCCACACACCCCCACACACCCCACCCTGCGGGTAAGCGCCTCCAAACGAGGACTGAAATTGTGTAACCGCCTACCGAGGACAACAAGTTTCAGCAGTGAGTCGCGTTACCGTGGACATACTGTGACATGGTACTATCCAATCGAGGACATATCCTATACCTACAAGAGAGGTCGCGATATGATTGTGCTCTAAATAGCCTTTTTACGGTATTTTGATCATACTGCACCCCCTTAGGAATCGTGGACATCCACGGTTGGAAGTGTGTCCTCGGTTGAAGGTGTGTAAACTTAAGATTGGACTCGTTTGAAGGCGCTGACAGGCTCATCCCCCCATACACACACACCCTCCCTCAATATCGCTTCTCATTTCTTTTGAGCAAAAACTAACTTGATTAAAAGTCAACTAGCCTATATTGGTAGCTTCAATCGATCCTCGTGTGTGCGATATGCTTATGAATAGACACCCGAGTGTCTATTCTTTTGTAATCTCGGTGGAAATATTTCGATGGTCTATATTTTTTCACAGGGAAATAATCCAAGCATATATTCGGAAATTGGAAACTACGCTTTCAAATATAGACTGACTTGTTCGATTTCTCTGCTCGTGAATATTGCACATCTGCGAAATCTAAAAACTAAAACTGTTATCTTACGTGCCAGGAAATTGAAATTACCCAGGATCATACTCTTAAATCTTAGTTACAAAATAAAAGTTAATTGATGAAAATGTAATTTTTGGTTGTTAGATGTTTTTGGTTAAAAATCCAGACCTGGTATGTCGGAAAAAGTTTGAAAAGAAAGGCTAGTTTCGATTAAAAAGGTTGGCCACATCTATGAGGAAATCAGTACAGGTTTATTTTTGAAAATGATTGAATTACTTTATTTTTGTTCAAATAATTCAAACAATATCTAATACTTGCAGATGGTACACTTTTACTGGGTATTATGCATTTTGCAACCCAAAACTGATGTACAGAATAATCTTTATTTTGACCCTTTTCCAAGTCGTATTTTAATAAACCGATTAAAATTGGTGTAAGTTAAAATCAATGTCTTATTTGTATTATTGTTAGTTTATACAGGGTAATTACCAAACTGTTCATGAAGATGCATCCATTGCTTAATATTCAAAATCTGGCAAATTTCACTAAAATTTGTGTGGCTGTTGAGCCCTTCGATAATTTCTTCTCATATAAAACATGTTTTATTTTGTTTTGAAGTCCCAGCGCGTATAAGGGAGTTCAAATAGGAACAAAATATTTATCACGAGAAAGCAGATGAAAAACTGCATCCTTAAAACATTTTTTATGGAGATTTTTCAAAGCTTACTAAACTTTTGGCTTCAATTTTTAACCGTTTCCGTGGTACCAAATCTGTATTCGCTTTAAACCAACGTATTTAAACAACCCCAAAACACATTTTCATCAAATAACTTTTATTTTGTAGCGTAGATTAAAGAGTATAAACACGAATAATTTCAATATCCCGGCTTATAAGATAAGAGAGATGTGATGATGGAGGTAGAACTTTTTGAATGACCCTCGTACTTTGATCAATGTAATTTTAAACCTGATATTCTGCGTTCGCATGATTATGTAACAAAATGAAAACCGAAGCTGCTTTCTACAAGTTAAAAGTTTCTAAGAAAGGGTACAGACAACGGTACAGGTAATGATGTCAGTCAAGAGCTTAAGCAGAATAAAAGGAGACCATGTAAGCAAAATCAAAACCAATCCTGAAACTCATAACTTGAAACAACAGAATACATCAGAAAGCTTTGTACCGTGATAAAAAAGAATAATTACTCGGCTGTTTCATTAACGACGCACACCGACATCGGCCGGTTAATAATTACATTATACAGCCAGAGACACTGAAATGAATACCCGGGATCGATACACGTAAATGTCCTATGCACGATTGATATTCAGACTTGATTGATCATGTTGATTCTGATTGGACGGTCCCAAGGTCATCACAGTTATGAATGAATAATTCATAAGGGGTGTGGCAGAAATAGAAAAGTTGAAATAAATGTACATAATTATTGAATTCAAATGTGACTGAAATTAGTAGTTTCAGAAATCATTGATCATGTTGATTGAAAGTTGCAAAGTTTAATGTTTTACTCTAGGCTGTGCAATATTAATCATGAGTAAGTTTTTGAGAGAAATCAAAAGGAATGTCAAGCAATCAATGACAGCCAGGGGGGTGTGGATGGGGAGGGGAAATCACTTTAAAATATATTCCCCAATATCAGAAAAAGTTACCAAAAAAACAATAATTTGACCCGATTGCTTTCGAAAATTAGGAACTGTCGTAAGGGCATGAAACTGGGGTGGGTACAGTCAACGTTTGGAGTCAAATTTTTGGAAGGTTATTTCAGGGTCACCAGGGGTCGTCATCTGAGGTCAAATTAGTAGAAACTGTCGTATGGGCATGAAACTTGGTGGGTGCAGTCAACATTTAATGCCAAAGTTTGGGAAGGTCATTTCGGGTTCACCAGGGTCATTTGAGGTCAAATTAGTAAAACTGTCGTATGGGCATGAAACTTGGTGGGTGCAGTCAACATTTAGAGCCAAATTTTGGGAAGGTCATTTCGGGGTCACCAGGGGTCGTTTGTGGTCAAATTAGTAAAAACTGTCGTATGGGCATAAAACTTGGTGGGTGCAGTCAACATTTAGAGTCACATTTTTGGAAGGTCATTTCAGGGTCACCATGGGTTATCTGAGGTCAAATTAGTAACAACTGTCGGCTGGGCATGAAACTTGGTGGGTACAGTCAATATTTAGAGTCAAATTTTTGGAAGGTTATTTTGGGGTCACTAGGGGTCATTTGAGTCCATGGGTCCTCTGATGTCAAATTAGTAACAATTGTCGTATGGGCATGAAACTTTGTGCGTACAGTCAACATTTGGAGTCAAATTATTAAAAGGTCATTATAGTGTCATCTGAGGTCTAATTCGTAGAAACTGTCATATGGGTATGAAACTTGGTAGGTACAGTCAACATTTTGATTCAAATTTTTTGGAAGGTCATTTTGGGTCACCAGGGGTCATTTGAGGTCAACTTAGTAACAACTGTCGGATGGGCATGAAACTTGGTGGGTACAGTCAACATTTAGAGTCAAATTTTTGGAAGGTCATTTTGGGGTCACTAGGGGTCATTTGAGGTCAAATTAGTAAAAAATGTCGGATGAGCATGAAACTTGGTGGGTACAGTCAACATTTCGAGTTAAACTTTTTGGAGGTCATTTTGGGGTCACAAGGGAGCATCTGAGGTCAACTTAGTAAAAACTGTCGGATGGGCATGAATCCTGGCGGGTACAGTCGCCATTTAGAGCCCAATTTTGGGAAGGTCATTTCAGGGTCACCTGAGGTCATCCAGGTGTCATTTAAAGTCAAATTAGTAAAAACTGTTATATGAGCATGAAACATGGTAGGTAGGGCCTACAGTCAACATTTAAAGCCACATTTTTGGAAGGTCATTTCAGGGTTACCATGGGTCATCTGAGGTCAATTTAGTAACAGCTGTCACATGGGCATGAAATTTTGTGGGTACAGTCAACTTTGGAGTCAAATTTGTGGAAGGTCATTTCAGGTCACCAGGGGTCATCTGAGGTCAAATTAGTAAAAACTTTTGGACGGACATGAAACTTAGTGGATGCAGTCAACATTTGCAGTCACATTTTTGGAAGGTCATTTTGGGGTCACCAGGGGTTATCTGAGGTCAAATGAGTAAAAACTGTTGGATAGGCATGAAACCTGGTGGGTACAGTCACTATTTAGAGCCAAATGTTTGGAAGGCCATTTCAGGGTCACCTGGGGTCAACTGAGATCAAATTAGTATAAACAAACAACACTATTCTTGACATTGGCCTATGTATTTTGATAAGTTTCGGTCCATTTGGACCCATTTCTATCCAATTCCACCTGATTCGATTCATGTCGCTAAGTAGTAATTCCCTAAATTGATTGATGTATTCTTATATGCTCTGCAAATGAGATGTACCCATTGAATGTGATCTGTCACATTGCACAATCGACTCCAAAAACAATTACTTTCACTGTTACGAAAAAGCGCAGAGCCACAGCGCCATTGGTGCTCTTGTTATATATAGTGGTGTAAAAGCAACCCTAACCTAAACTAAGCGATGATTAACTAGTCTTGATTGTGGGCTGTCGTGATTTATCTTGATCTTGATCTTTATCTTATTATATATAGTGGTGTAAAAGCAACCCTAACCTAAACTAAGCGATGATTAACTAGTCTTGATTGTGGGCTGTCGTGATTTATGATGGGGCTTATTAGCAGTTATTAACTAAAATTCAATTTACATAAAAAGCTTTTTGATGATTCTTCGGAAGGCTTTTTGGGCTATCCTTGGTACTCATTGGTATTTCTTCCATTATCACCTCGTGCAATAGTTTATTACTGGTACCCTGAATTACATAATTATATGTACAGTAGATTTTAGAGTATTTTATCCATAATGTGCAATCTATTGTATTTTCTTTTTGTTTGCAATTTTTGATGTATATTGAGTGCTAAATAAAATGAAATGAAATGAAATGATAATGAGTCTGTTAAGGGCTCTGGTATGAGCGTTTGGACAGTATTTTTGTGGGACATTAAAGTACATCAGACATATCGAACTGAATACGAGGAATGTCCGAGGACGTCACTCATAACAGAGTCATCCTCATTTAAATAAAATTCTGTCTTCCATAAGGTACCACGGGAAAATTCGCATGATAATACAATAAAACGTGTGATCTGTGATAGGTATGAATGGTTGTGGATTCGATCTAGAGACCTGTCCCTCTGCCATCTTAAGTTATCTTAGAATTGTCCTCCAGCATGGCTGCCATTTCAATTGTTATACCGTTCCGGTTGGTTTATTGCATACACTCTATTGGTTTTACACGTGACCTTGAACTCTTCACAAACAATTACTATTATTCTAAATGTATTATGTGTATATGGCGATATCGCATCCGACTCCCCTGGAGTTGGTAAATTGTGATAGGTAAACAAAAAAGGAGGAGATTTGTCACATGTTTCTAATTTTTCCTAAAATGTCACATTAGCTAAATGCAATAACAAGTGCGATTATCTTGACGAATCCACTTTTGCGAAGTAATTATCTGTCATACACTTTTCGAGTGCATCAGTCACAATAAATGAATAGGTAATTAATTAATACCAATTGTATTGATATAAACGTTTGCCCATAAAAGTATTATGACGCAATGGTCAATTGAAAGAAGAACAAACTATACTGCGCCTAGAAAGTATCCTTACACTTGATTTTAAATGTAAACCAAATTTGGGTAAATTTGCCTTTTTAATCTAATCCTGCACATTATGACACCCCATTGAATCAAATGTGACCTCTAGAAATACAGTTACAAGTATTTGATTGGACGAATGTCCAGTTTTAAAAGTGACAAACTGACCTATACAAGGCGAAAAGATCCCAACAAGCGCAACAAAGAGACAACACAGTTTCTTCAGTCAAGCTTTATTGGGCTATTCCAGAAAATAAACAACCACCCCCTATGGAGGGCAAATATGTGTTTCGAAAGAACTAGTGCTGTTTGTTTGACAACGTTGAGAACATATTTATAATTAGACCGGGTCATTAAAATAAATAAATAAATAAATAAATAAATAAATAAATAAATAAATAAATAAATATATATAAATAAATAAATAAATAACAACATGTATTCATAGTTAGACTACCTTTTGAATAGAGTACTCAATCCCAAGAAGGGAGAGCCTATAAAAATTCAATGTTTAGACCTTTTAGAATAGAAGGCGTTATTCTGAGTTTCACGTCTAAAAATTGAAAATTGAAAATATGATATATTTGCATTACTTTTAACCAGATTTTAATCAACAATGATATTTCAATCCAGATTTATATGCAGGGAATGTAAATCACTAAATTTTCAAATTAGATTTTCTCGAAATCTTGCAAATACGTCAGTATGTGATACGACCGACGAAATAATACAGACATCTAATTGTGCCCCAATAAGAGTTTTGAATCATATCATATCATGTTGAAAGGAAATTATGAAAATACATTCTATGGCTTCATGGTGTAGTCATAACTTTCAAAACAAAACAACAACAACAACAACAAAAACAACAACAACAAGTACCAGGTGGTCCATATGTATATATATTTGCATTACTTTTAACCAGATTTTAATCAACAATGATATTTCAATCCAGATTTATATGCAGGGAATGTAAATCACTAAATTTTCAAATTAGATTTTCTCGAAATCTTGCAAATACGTCAGTATGTGATACGACCGACGAAATAATGCAGACATCTAATTGTGCCCCAATAAGAGTTTTGAATCATATCATATCATGTTGAAAGGAAATTATGAAAATACATCATATCATATCATGTTGAAAGGAAATTATGAAAATACATTCTATGGCTTCATGGTGCCCCAATAAGAGTTTTGAATCATATCATATCATGTTGAAAGGAAATTATGAAAATACATCATATCATATCATGTTGAAAGGAAATTATGAAAATACATCATATCATATCATGTTGAAAGGAAATTATGAAAATACATTCTATGGCTTCATGGTGTAGTCATAACTTTCAAAACAAAACAACAACAACAACAACAACAAACAACAACAACAAGTACCAGGTGGTCCATATGTATATATATTTGCATTACTTTTAACCAGATTTTAATCAACAATGATATTTCAATCCAGATTTATATGCAGGAATGTAAATCACTAAATTTTCAAATTAGATTTTCTCGAAATCTTGCAAATACGTCAGTATGTGATACGACCGACGAAATAATGCAGACATCTAATTGTGCCCCAATAAGAGTTTTGAATCATATCATATCATGTTGAAAGGAAATTATGAAAATACATTCTATGGCTTCATGGTGTAGTCATAACTTTCAAAACAAAACAACAACAACAACAACAACAAAAAACAACAACAACAACAAGTACCAGGTGGTCCATATGTAACTACAGGAGATTAACTTTTGTATTTATATTATATTAATCAATACATATTATATTATTGATTAAACAAATTGATCAATTTATCATATGCATCACCACCCGCGCAGTACAACTTAATCGACTTCCCTTGTCTTTATTTGGAAAAAGTATACTCGCGTTTTGCAATTAAGGGCGCTTACATGAAGAATATTTAATCTGTATCTTTCATGTACACAATTCACCTGTTAGTCTCAATTATGGGTAAGCAAAGTAATGTAAATTGTAATAAACGACAGGAATACGTGATCATTTTCTGAAATGCTTGTTTCCATTCTTGATTTTTTCTTTTCTAACTTTTTTCTTGTTGTTTCTCTTTTGTTTGCTCTTTCTTTCTTTCATCTTTCTTTCTTGAGCTTTCTTTAGCTTTTTTTTCTTTCTTTCTTTTTCTTTCTTTCTTTCTTTCTTTCTTTCTTTCTTTCTTTCTTTCTTTCTTTCTTTCTTTCTTTCTTTCTTTCTTTCTTTCTTTCTTTCTTTCTTTCTTTCTTTCTTTCTTTCTTTCTTACTTTCTTTCATCTTTCTTTCTTGAGCTTTCTTGAGCTTTTCTTTCTTTCTTTCTTTCTTTCTTTCTTTCTTTCTTTCTTTCTTTCTTTCTTTCTTTCTTTCTTTCTTTCTTTATTTCATATTCTTTCTTTCTTTATGTTTCTTTCTTTCTTTCTTTCCTTCATTCTTTCTTTCTTACTTTCTTTCTTTCATCATTCTTTCTTGAGCTTTCTTTAGCTTTTCTTTCTTTCTTTCTTTCTTTCTTTCTTTCTTTCTTTCTTTCTTTCTTTCTTTCTTTCTTTCTTTCTTTCTTTCTTTCTTTCTTTCTTTCTTTCTTTCTTTCTTTCTTCATTTCTTTCTTTCTTTCTTTCTTTCTTTCTTTCTTTCTTTCTTTCTTTCTTTCTTTCTTTCTTTCTTTCTTTCTTTCTTTCTTTCTTTCTTTTTTTTCTTTTATCACGAAATCATTATATCTTCTTGCTCTCTCTTTTCGATAATTATATTTTTACTGAATAAGAATTCTGTAACATTGTTTCCAGGCAAACAGAACAAGAATGATGGAATTACAGTGAACAATGCCGCTTATAAATGTTAGGAAACAACAGAAGAATGACGGAGCTATTAACAGGTAAAGATCATGAAATAATATTTCTGTATTGAGGGATTATAATCAATTTTATGTTGATTAAAACATCAACATAATTAATTTGAGCCCGGAATTTGAGCTTTTCATTGATCCGAGCTGAATAAGTGCGAAAGTCCAAAAATAATACTAGTGAGTTTATGGCTTATCGATAATAATTAAGAGCAAACTCTTGTGAAAAAAAACATTGCTCTTGACATTTCCAATGTCCATATCAATTTTTGTTTTCATACCTTGCACGTCGTCCACGCCAGGTAAAGAATTATTTTGTATAGGCATACAAAGCACGTGTCTTTATAGACTGCCCACCGGCTGCTGAGAGTAGCTTCCATTACAAAAGGAGCTTATACTTGTACTCCGCGCTAAATTATAATTAATTCAGTTATGAATTTTCTTTAAAAATAAACAGGCTAACCTATTATCACTGTATTGTTGAAGGTCGAGTCTTTCAATGGTCTGTATTAAATAATAAACTCAGTGACAATAAGATCACATTCCTCCGTTGCATATTGAGATGAATTGATTTTATTCCTATAATAAAAAAAACTACATGTAGTGATATGATTGTGTAGATTCTTTTGATACGAGTATATTTTCAAACCCTTGAATATATACCGATATTTTTGCTATTTGTACAAAACTTTTGTAAGATTTGCAGTTGAATATATGTGTTGAAAGATATGATAAGCGTTACTGTTGGTATTGAAAACCCAACCTGCGTCTTGAAAACAAAAAATGATGACAAATCGATTTCCCATTGAGTTGCCAACGGTAAAGGGTATAATGAGCATGCGCAGATCGTAAAAAATAGTCATTTCAGCTGATAAATGGCAACGCTGCATTCGTAATGGGGAAGGAGCGTGTATTTTTATGGTAACCGTTATTGTGCTTAGCCTGAGTCGATCGGCCTATCTCGATCAAACTGGCAAGGCGTGGCTGTTTCTGACACGAAGATATAGGGATGATGACGCTATGCCTTGCTCAATTCGTTTGCTGTAATTATTTTGAAAATTTTAATCGCTTATATCTCGAAATGATAAATTGGCTCTTTTGCAGCTCAGCTCTTCATTTTTTTGCCCATGTAATTTGTTTCCACGCTAAATTGAGCGCAAATGGAGTCCTTAGATTAGTCAAAGTAATTTGGTAGCTTATTTGATGTGTTTTAGTGTGCCAGTAAAAACATTATAGGGGTTGGTAGTATATTGCGCCCGAAAAGTTTCCGAACACATAAAACAAAAGCCATTTCTTAAAGACACTAAAACTAAAGTAGTCTACAATGGTTTATAGATAGAAAATATTTGTTCTGATTGAGCATTTTGACTCCTCATTCGGTACGATACGACTTAAATGTCCGAACTTATAGCAATTTGATTAAAAAAGAGAGCTTTTCAAGTGACAAAATGTGCACTGACTTTTCCCACGAAGCACCCAGATATTGATCACAGCGGAGTAAGCGTTCATCCGTTTGGCTTTATTGAACCCGTAACAAAGGGTAGCAGAGATCGCCTTGAAGGAGGAAATATCTAAATTTGTCAGTTTTGAAACTCGACTTTTGAAATTTTTCGGATACTTTTGGGTGCAGTATATATGTGACCGTACACCACGAATGAGCCGTAAATGTCCTCAATTGTATTCTGAGTTACAGTGTAAAATGGGCATGAAGGTCATATTCATAGGTATTTCAATTTGGTGCTACGTGTATCTCATTAAATGAGGTACACGTAGCACCAAATTGAGGTACCTATGAATACGACCTTCATGCCCATTTTACACTGTAACTCAGAATGCAATTGAGGACATTTACGGCTCATTCGTGGTGTACGGTCACATATATTCCTTTAGTAAGACGAGTTGAGTTAAATGTGAATTGTTGAACATTATCTTTAATCTGTAATCTGATATTACATCACATAGTGCAACATGTCCATGTTTTGGGAAGATTAATATTGGACTTTTGATTAGAACGGCACCTTCTATACCATCAATTGGCACTTTTATTTTAGGGTAATAGGTAAAAGAATGGGTGCTAGCCTATATGGAATGACGCCCTCACTGAATTTTTAAAATTCCTCTTTTTACACGATTGAATTGTACTTTATTAAACCAATATACCCTGCAAAAATCAAGACTCTAGGTGCTGTAGTTTTGTCAAAATCCGAGATTTTGAATAAAACACCGGAACCGGCGCTTTATTATTACGATGGAATTATTAGTCGAACGCATACACGAGGTTCACAACACACAGTACGTACACGGCGTGCGGGACGGTGATATACACAACAAAGGGTCGTACCACAACATGACCGAAGGAGTGGTACGTATTGGCGACATGTGCGCTGGTAGTAAATTCCAATTTTCTTTGCTTTGCCGTAGTTGTTCGGCTCAAAAATAAAAGGGATATTTATCTGACAGTAAAAGCTAACTAATGGCAAAGAAATGCTAATCTATTTTGTTTGAAAATGTTATAATATGGCTTTAAGTACATTCATTCAGCATTTTGTTATAAAAGTCTTACCACATACTCTCATAGTCGCCTTCGCCAAATGTTTGACAAAATTTAGCGATCACTAATGTTTGCAAAACAATTACCATGATTAAGGGCCTTTACGAAGATGTTTGACAAACGTTTGTGATCGGCAATTATTTGCCAAACGTTTTGTGAAAACGGCTGTGTACACCCCAAACATTATTCAAATATGCGGCTGAAACGGGTGGGATGGGGCTATTGATATTTTTCGGGCACACAAAAAATCCCAGTAAAAGCGGAACAATATAATTATGTTCGTCCACCAGAACCCCCTAAATCATAATGTTATGTTTCCGCCGTCACTGATTATTGATACCATTACCATGCCTAGCACAACTAGACCAGTTTCAGTTTTATCAAAGGATACTATTTTCTGAATAATATTACTTTCAATTTCCTCTAACCTCATATTATCCTGGTGCCAAGTTTTTAAACACATTGCCTTGATTCAAATTCAAAGTTATAGTTTCTCTTTTGCTCAGAAACCAAAACTCATTAAAAAAGACAAAAGCTGGTCTGACATTTTGTCTGAGCTTATTGCGCTATTATCGGATATCTATCATCACGAGTTATAGTTGACGTTGCCAGTCAAGTCTGAATTGGAAGGTTGAGCTGGATTTTAGTTGCAGCGCGTTATAAATAAGTTGCTCCAAGAAAATCAGTAAATCGTGTAATACACTGCTAAAAAACTATCGTTACACTTGCCAAAGTTGGGATGATTAAAAAACCCAAATGGTATTGAGCAAATCCACAAACTCGCTGAATGTAGCATTTTATACTGCGAGTTTTGACACCTCATTTGTTTGAAAAACAGCGGCTTTTTTCGACGGGAATAAGCAAACTATGATGCAATTTTATCAGTTTCGCCGTCGAGCAATGATTAAAGGAGGAAAGAGGAAAAGTGATCCCGCCCGGGAATTGAACCCAGGACCTCTGGTCGACGGCGAAACTGATAAAATTGCATCATAGTTTACCTTATTTGTTGCTCTGCAATCTCGTTGAGATAAGTTTCAACAACTCTTCCTATATCTTTGTACAGGAGCCAACCGTTGTTAATCCGTGATAAACCAACACTTTTACTGTAGCGTATACGCGAATGCGAGCGAGACTACGCGTTACGCGAGAGCGCGTAAAATTCGTCATGCCTGGAACCTTTGTGCGTATGCCAGCTTACAAGTTGAATTCAGTATTTATCAGGAAGCGGCTAAACATTGCCGTTTTATTCTGTAGTTTTATTGCTGATATCAAAAGAGAAATCATCGAAGTTTTTGTAAGGCTGAGTGGCAATGATTAACTGACATTCCTCGTAAAATAATCGTGAATTATACGATTTTTAGCTTCTTTTCGTTGTTGAAAGGGATTCAATCATGTTTCACCGTTGTTCATCACCGATTAACAACTCGCGTCCGGCGCTTCTGCGTGGTTTACTTCGCTTGGTTTAGCTGCTGTCGCGAAGTAAACCACTCAGACG
Source organism: Amphiura filiformis (assembly GCF_039555335.1). Classification (NCBI taxonomy): domain Eukaryota; kingdom Metazoa; phylum Echinodermata; class Ophiuroidea; order Amphilepidida; family Amphiuridae; genus Amphiura; species Amphiura filiformis. Next base: position 12,348,121 of record NC_092641.1, on the reverse strand, counting down.
ACGCGGACGCATCGTTGTTAATCGGTGATGAACAACGGTGAAACATGATTGTATCCCTATAGTATAGTCACCAGAGGGGGTTCCCATACACCCAGTGGTTTTTTTTTTCTAACTCACATTTTTGTAATCCTGAAGGTGTCTAGTAAATGAATTTTGATGTTCATAAAATATCCTTCTCAATGTACCAAAAAGAGCTCCTATTACAGGCGAGCATGCCATGAAGATATTATTTTTAGTAATATTTTGCATTTTAATGTATCCAACATGTTTAAATCATGAAAATAACCATTTTAATTGATTGCTCATGTCCACATTATCCCAAAAAATGGGGTCATTTGTCTTCCTATGATGTCTAGTTCAAAAAATATGTCAATTTAATTGAATTTTGTCGGAATCCAAGATGGCCGCCAAATGAACCCCATGGGACAATATTTAATTTTGGGAACATCAAAAATTCATTTACTAGACACCTTCAGGATTACAAAAATGTAAGTTAGAAAAAAAGCACTGGGTGTATGGGAACCCCCTCTGGTGACTATACTACTAATACAAGCATTTTTATGGTAAAATTCGTTGTATGAAATGCTGCATTCAGTGAATTTATTAATTTGATCAATACTCTTTTTTTTTAAACATGATTTAAATATCATGGCGACTTTTTCAAGTGTAGCGATACTTTTTTGAGTAGTGTACATGAAAGATGTATAAAATATCGCGGCAGAAAATTGTGAAAATAACACGGTGGGGGTATAAAATTTCCAATAAGTATTAAAAGCAATTATTTTCTTTTTAAAAATAAACGCCTTAAATGCAAAACATAGATTAAACATCCCCCCTCCGCACCGGGGCTCGTGCATTAGACGCACCAACATCAGCGCGCGTGCATGTCAAATCTCTCTCCCAATAAGTAATACGCGCACAGTGTCAACACCCTGTATTATAAAAAAATTTCCATACAACTCAATACTCCGTTGAAATCAATATTCTATTATTGACACAGATAAAGAAAGTTTTCATATGCATTGTGTTATAGCACGTGCACCTGGAACTTAACTGAATGGGCGAGACGCGTTCCTTTATACCTATAAAGTATAATTGTCATTCTCAAAATTAAATATATCTCAATTTTTACATTGGATTTCAAATTTTTTACTTTAAAAATGCAGTAAAAGATATCCACAGCAAGCTGCAAGGCCCCGCTAATCAGTGTACTGCTTTTCGAGTGAGTGTACTGGAAACAAAACCCTGGTTTTACCTGAAAACAATTTTTTTTCTTGTAATATGGGGTACTAGAGCATGCACAAATCGTAATAATGTGTAGAATATAGAAACGCTGTGGTATCTCATATGATAGTCATGGTATGCTTAGCCCGAGTCGCTCGGCCTATCTCGAACAAAATCGCGATGCGTAGCTGTTAAAAAGCGAGAGGATTCGCTGTACTATCACGGCAATTTTTTAACACGAAGATATAGGGATGATAACGATGTGATGCGTTCATTAACCTATAATTAGTGTCATAATAATATTTTTTTTGGATTATTTGTTTGTTTTATGAGACATAAAGTGATGATGGAGTTGATTACAAATAAGTTTCTTGTCCCCAGAAGGCACAGCCATATCTCTCTCCTAGACTCCCCCTCTCCCGTTATCTCCACTTCCCCCTATTCCTTTCCTTCCTCTCCTCTGTGTCAATTTTCAGTCATTTCTTTGCTTTTTGTTGTGTTTTTATGATGGAGAATAGGTGACTATGAATGAATATGAATATGGAATGTAGATGGACCAGGTCGATTTCTTTGTTCTTCCGTTGCCTATTTTATCAGGTGACCTCAAACTAAGAATTCTGTTGTCACATGATTACGTAAGAAACTGAAATGAAACCGAAATTGCTTTATACATGTTTTCGGTTTTGTTACAAAGTCATTCGCTTTTAACTTAGGTAGAATATTGAAAATCCACGTGACCAAATTAAAGCCACTCCTAAAACATTGAACTTGACACAAGGCTATTTTGTACTTAAATGTCTTAGTGATCATAACAATCACACTTCAAGAAAGCTATTCCTACAGCCCAGTTCTTGTTATTCTGGTAGTGATACTGGCCAAGACTCCATTGTGGAGTCAGATGGTATGAATAAATTGCTGACGTGAATGTTTGGGAATTATATCAATCAATCAATCAATCAATCAATCTTTATTTCATTCAAAATACAACAATACAATAACAGCAAAACAACACATTTGAATGAGGAGATGCTCAGAAGGCCAAAAAGGCCTGAACAAGCACCCCTTAACCTTAGCCTAAGTTTCTTAATTTGTCTAATAAAATACAATTTCATACATACAAACACCCCCACCCTCTTTCATACATTCATGTAGAACGAACTAAGCAGGAAAAAAATGATGAATAAAGAACATGCAGAATATAAATTAGGATTTCATAACATTTGCTCACGTACGTATATCGCACAAGAAAGCTGACATTTTGTGAATATAGTATAAATGCTAAGAGATCAGTTAATTTTAATCGATTTTTTGTTTTAAAAGGAGAAAAAATAAAAATAAGTAAATCCAAACTAAGAGGTATTAAGTGTACATTTCTATAAGGTTTGTTTTAATTTGGGATCTAAAGAGTTTTACTGATGTAGCCGTTTTGGCGCATCTGTCAATCGAATGCCATTTTCTTGGCCCGGCGGTTCTTATTGTTTTGTTAGCAAACTCTGTTTTTGTAAGACAGATCTTGTAATCTTCAGCGTTTCTTGTGTGATACCTGAGGTGATTCCTCTGCTCAACAAAATAACTATTGAAGGCCTTTGGTAACTGATTGGTATTATACTTGTACATAAAAGTGCTTAGTTCGAGATCATAACTATCATAAACATTAAGCAAATTGTAATTCTTGAAAATAGGGGCTGAGTGACTTAAAAAGTGACTATTCGATATCATTCTAAGGGCTTTTTTTGAAGTTTGAAAATCTTTTCCAAATATTTTTGACAAGTATTTCCCCATGCTAAGATACCATAGTTTATGTAAGGAAGTATTAAAGTACAATATAGTGAATACATTATTCGCTCGGGGACAAAATGTTTCAGTTGGCATATTCAAGAAAATGCTAAATAACTGTTCTTGTGAAGGTTGATGTACGAGTAAGCATTTAAGGACTATCATGGTTTACCGGAATTAGAATGCTTGAAGAAAACATAAGCTACAGAAATAGGCTTCATTGGGTAAGTATTCCCACACAATTTCAATGATGGATACAATGTCAACACGAGGATTTATTTTCTGTGGGATGGGAGAGGGGACTTAGATTTCTTTTGGACATGGGGGATGGGGTAGGAAAAATTCTTGAATTAAAGTGAATCCAGCACCTTTTGACGATAGAATAAGTTGATGGTACAAATGGGCGCGAAGCGCGCGAAAAAATTGCTATTTTGAAGCTAAACTGATTAAGTATGGTCCAAAAGTGGAATAAATGCGCGCGAAGTGCGCAAAAATTTGCATTTTGGGGCTAAAATGGGCAAATTAGAGGTTAATTTGGTCATAAACCCATATCCAGGCGTCAACATTGGGGGGATCATGATTGTATGGACCACCCCCCTGGCAAAATATTGGGGGGATTTATCCCCCATCCCCCTCGATCTACGTCTATGGGGTGGTCTGACAATTTATCAATCATATTTTAACCCTAGAACTTCGGAGGGGGATGGGTGGAGGTATGTACCGGTTTTTTATTCGTCATCCGTGATGCCACATACGGTTTTAATATAGTAGGAAATGACTATTTCAAACTAACAAACAAGTAAGAAATCAATATCTCTTACATTTTTTTTTTCACAAGAGGGAAATAAAAACATGGATTTTACTGTAGAAACTTAAAGTGGGCCTCACCAGCCCCCCCTCTATAGTCATTATTGATAATTGGTCCTACCCCTGGTAAGGTGCGGGGTAAAAATGTTATCACTAAATCTGCAAATAGGATGTATCTACGATTAGCTTATGTCTTTGGACGTAAAGACGCACATTTTTTGACGGATGAAAACCTTAGAGGATGGTACACCCCCCCTTTGTAGCTCTAGGGTTAAAACATGTACAATGGTCAAACAACTTTCCTGGCAATTATTAATAATATTATGATATATCAGAAATTCTTATTTTTACATCATTAATTTTACCAAAAATCCTGATCCAACAATTAAAAAATGTAAATACATATAATTATCATAGACAAATGCATATCAATTCTGGGGTTTGATAAACCTAGAGGAAACAAAACTTGGTTTTAGCTTTTTTACGTAGTTTAATTTGCAACACCTCATAAAGGTGCTGATTTCACTGGGTGAAATGTCAATCAAATCTAGGATTTTATAATAGAGAAACCAAAACTAGTAGTACTAAAAGAAACTATTTAGAGGTAAATGACTGTGCATCAGTTGTGTGAGAGTATTGTGAAATATAACATTTTGCTTCCGCGGTACAAAGCACAATGTTTAGATATTTCACAATACCCGAAAAATAAGTTTATTATTATTTGCGTAGTGTCCATAATGGTTTGCGATTCGACTTCTAATATTCAAATACGATGCCCATTTTTTGATATGGCTCCAATCAGCGTGGAAATTGAACGTCGAGTATAAGTACCCGGTATAAGTAACACAGGCAAGGAGATAAATCCCTTGTCAAATCAAAGTGTCAATGTTCTGCATTTATGACAAGCATTATGCGCGTTCGTAAGGGCTGGATTTACCATTGGGCCAGATGAGCCTGGGCCCAGGCCCCCAAATTGAGGGGGCCCCTGAAAATTGCCCTGTGTAGCATTTTTAGCCGAAAAACGCCATGATTTGGGCCAAAATAGGGTAAAACATTTTGCATATAGTAAAATTCAGCTTTAATTTGGGCTAAAATAGTCTAAAACTGGATTTTTGAAGCGCTTCGCGCGCAAATGTCATAGTAAATTCTACGCTCGTCTCCCGCCGACACCGTTGATCTTATACCTAAACCATAACTTGGCTACTCAGTGCACACGCCTTCCTCACGGTGCATTTGGGGCCTCCAAATTTTTGCCTGGCCCAGGGCCCCCAAAAAGGTAAATCCGGCCCTGGCGTTCGTTAAAAGAGATGAGAGCAAGATTTCTGTTACGAAAACACAGGTTTAGACCTATCGATAAAACAAATAATCGTATGGTTTCTCGCGGGTGTTTTCTACGAGAAACCAAGTTTCTCTTTTATTGTACAAAATACTTGCATACAATTGAGCCGTCTCTGTTTGATCATGTCGACTACCACCTGACTCCAACACACAAATATGGAAATATAGAACCACACAGCGGTAATGTCATTTATCGAAAGATTGTATATTTGAAGAGTTTCATACAATAGAGGGGGTGAATACTAAATTGTAAGCTACGTAATGAAACATGGCTTATGGAAAATTCAGAGATATCCCGCGGGGAAAATACGAATGTATTTCTGCCACAATGAGGCAGACTTGAGAACGGACCTTGTAAAATTTGCATTGAGTGATATTTGTCCTCAAATTTTCGTTTCTGCGCATGATGGCGAAAAATCAGATATTTACACACAATGAAACATAATATAAAACATCATCCCATCAACATCAACAGCATTCTTATCGTCATTATCATCATAATCATCATCATTATCATCATAATCATCATCATTATCACTATCGCTCTAGAATATTAAAATGACAGTATCTTCAGCACGGGATCTTTCGGGGGAAAATGAGTAAAAATATCATATACGTATCCATATACGTCAACATTTAGGGCACACGCAATAATGTTACTAAATCGAACACAATAGTACATGAAAAAAACTCGACAATACTCGCCCTGTGAAACAAACACAAAACACCACCGTACATAACAACTAATTTGATAATACACGCCATGTTTAACTTCGCATCCATGCTAGTCCGGCAAGGTCCGTAGAGCTGGCAAAGTAATTGCTCGCGGGCAACTCAACCTTAACCTCCACGTGGTGTCGGATGGATAACGCTAACTTGGGCTCTGGGGAACAGGCTTGGATGCGAGGAAGTCAAGCTAGCGTAGGATCATGCAAAGTAATTTGACCACGTTTTAGCCCTTCCTCGGCTGACTCAGCCTGGTGTGGCTCTGAAGAGACACCGTTTGGTTTTACCACGCAGACAGAGGAACAATCTGGATTTTAGTGTACGAGCAGATACTCAGGAGATATCAACGAGCTAGGCATGAAGAGGATAGAAATAAATAAGATGCAGTGAAGCAGAAAATTACGTATTGTGACTGAACGGAGTTATACAGGTGCAACTTGACAAAGGAGTGAGTACTGGCGCAAATAACCTCAGTAGTTGAAAGCGCCATACAAATCAACCAAAAACAAAAACAAAAAGCATCCATGCAACAATATAATTCCCACACTCGTCTGCCCACACACCAACCCCGTACTTCAACATATGTGACGCGATCAAGCAAAATCAGTCGGAACTCGGCAATATTGATTTTGAGATATAGCCAAACAAAGCGAATATTTCCTTTTGTTTCCTGTTGTTTTGGAAACACTTTAATTGCTAATATCTTTGGAACTGGTTGTCCCATTTCAATGGGGTTTTCTGCAAAAGCAGCTTTGTAAATGCTATTTAGTAGCCTATAAGAAACTGAAAATTTAATATTTTCGAGTTCCGACTGATTTTGCTTGATCGCATCACATATGCTTACACATTTTGGGACTTAGTTATTTTTGAGGAAAATTTCAACACATACGTATTATAGTGCATAATGTATTTTACCCCCACTTTATTTAAACCTGAAAAACAACACACAATTTGGGACTTAGAAAATTTTTCACAAAATTTCAACACACATTTAGGGACTTAGTAATTTTTCTTGAAAATTTCAACACACAGTGCATAATGTATTTTACCCCACTTTATTTAAACCTGAAAAGCAACACACAATTTGGGACTTTTTCAAAAAATTTCAACACGCTTTTTGGGACTTGGTTATTTTTCAGATAAATTTCAACACACGTGTATAGTGCATGCATATGTATTTTTACCCCACTCTATTAAAACCTGAAAAACAACACACAATTTGGGACTTAGAAAAATTTTCAAAAAATATCAACACGCTTAGTTATTTTTCAGAAAAATTTCAACACACGTGTAGAGTGCATGCATATGTATTGTTACCCCACTCTATTAAAACCAGAAAAACAACACACAATTTGGGACTTAGAAAAAATTTTCAAAAAATTTCAACACGCTTTTTTTGGACTTAGTTATTTTTCAGAAAAATGTCAACACACGTGTATAATGCATGCATATATATTTTTACCCCACTCTATTAAAACCTGAAAAACAACACACAATTTGGGACTTAGAAAATTGTTCAAAAAATTTCAACACACATTTAGGGACTTAGTCATTTTCCTTGAAAATTTCAACACACACGTATTATAGTGCATAATGTAAACTGAGCTCAAAAAGAAACTTATAATTTTTCACAAGGTCATATCTTGAAATCTTGTCCATCAAATTGAACTAAAATTACACACAGGTTTACTTCAATACTCTACTCTTAACACATGTCAGTAACCAAGCAGTTATCCAACTGACACAACAGCAATATGCACTGACATGGATAAGCTTCCTGGACCACATTCACAGCCCAGCCCTGTTTCATGAAAAAAGTGTATGAAAAGCAGAAAGCAGCACCGTTTTATCATATGTGCAAGGATCTTGTGTGCATTCTCACAGATTTTGTGTGCTGGGTTCCAAATGTTGGGCTGTGAAAGTGGAGGAAGTCCAGGAAGCTGTCCCATGACAGTGCATTTTGCTGTTGTGTCAGTTGGATAACTGCTTGGTTACTGACATGTGTTTTGAGTAGAGTATTAAAGTAATCCTGTGTGTAATTTTGGTTCATTTTGATTGACACTATTTTAAGATATGACCTTGTGATTCACAAGTTGTAAAAAATTATAAGTTTCTTTTTGAGCTCAGTTTATTTTACCCCACTCAATTAAAACCTGAGTGTATATTATTTTGAGTAGTCACAAGCACAAAAAATACACTTTAGCCGCCGACGTACAGTTACTTGCCACCCACCTTATTTTAGGCGCATCATTTAAATGAATTGAATCGACTCACTGATCGAAAATTGGACGCCGGTTGTACACCCTCGTAAATATTGATTGGCAACATTTTCCAATATATCAGGCTCAAATATTGGACACAATAGATGAATCATTGAATCACAGCTTCAGTCTTATTATCCACTCACAAAGGAAAAATAGATACACATAATGCAACTAGTATTAGCATTCAAATTTCAAATTTTCGCGCGCTTCGCTCCTTTTTGGCCCAATAAGATCATTTTAGTAGTGGGTCAGCGGCACGATTTAGAAATCTCGTTCCTCTGGCTTGGTACACAACGGCCACTTTCCCAGGAGGAAATTCACAAATGCACCCAAGAAATTATTATACATGTATGAAAAGCCGTTCAGTTATGAAAATCAGAAAAAGGTCGTCTTTATGGATGTTCTGCATCCTCTACCCCAGGAAACAATCCTAGATACGCCCGCTATGATTTTGATGTTCAAGGTCGCACAATTAAATTCAGATAAAGAATTTGCAAATGAAGCGCATGCAAGCAGTAACTCCTTTCTCTCGGACGTCAATTTAATACAATCGACAAGATTGTGATCTCAGTGTGGCGATCCTCATTTTCTTGTATAATAAACGTCTCAGTTGACTTTTCATGATGAGAGACGGAATGTTTTCTCCACACGGAAATATATTTCCGTTTTAAAAGTTAACACTTTCGTAAACGTACACGGAATAGTATCAGAAAAGTCGTCAGTATAGATGTGATATTTGTTCATAATAATTTCCTATTATGAACATAGAATGATCGTAGAAATGTCAAGGTAAGTTTCATTTATGTATATTTGTAGGCAAATAGTTTCTTGTGTAATACTGTAAGAATAATGGTTCGCTTTGATTAATATTTTTTGCAGCTTTTGATGTCTTAAGTGACAATGTTTGTTTTATTGAATATTTTAAGGGGATAAAGCTTGTGCTAATATAAACAGTCCTAATTTTATCTACTGACAACATTTTTCATCAACTTTTGAATTGTTTCTTGAAGTTTGGCTTTTAGTATTGTGGCGGAATCTATAACTTGCTTGTCTTTTTTAAAGTACTCTTGTCTTGAACGCCATAGGCAAGGGCAATCGTCCGCAATTGTCTTAACCTCTCTGACGGAATCGGATTTAAACCTGGATTCATATATCAATGTGACGAATGGTTACTGGAGATAGCCACTCTGCTTCGCCACTTATGTCTGTTGATTGTCATACGGCCAGCAGCCCGCTTCAACTCAGGGGCTATTTTAGGAGAAAAATGTCACTGCACGTTTACTTTTGTCGCAGCTGGCATCGAAGTAGGTGGGTGGGTGGGGTGGGTGTCAATTGGCCCTTAAGTTTCTGAGATTTTACCACACGTTCAAATCACTCATTTTAGTGCCACATTTATGACCTCATGTAGACTTAGTTTAATCAATGGACGCATAGGTGGACCAGCCAGTTTGGGGACGGGGAGGGGCAAAAATTTCAAATAGTACCGATAATCCGCTCCTAAAATTATAGTTTAACGGAACAAATCAATTATATTGGTCTAAATCGGAACCCAAAGCCCGGTGGGACTAAAGTACGGTTTGGTTAGGGATATGCCGATGAGAATTTGAAATCAACCCATCAATAGCCTACACTACACATAAAAATACTAATACAAGGGAATTTCAACGTAAGAATCCAAACAATTAAGTACCAACATGCACAGCTTTGTCCTTATATCACATTCGGGTTTTTAACAAAATGTTATCAAACCTCTACTGTGATTGGCAGCTGCACAAGGCATCTCTTTGATAGCTGATCATGGCCATCCATTCAGCAAGTGGCTACTAACTGACCTTGACAGGCTTGAATGAGCACTGTCATCTGCTACAAAACCATCACACTCTAGGACCTCACTCCATAATGCTACAGCTACAGGGAGCACAGTACTTTGACAATGGAGTTTAAGACTATTATTATTGATTAGGCGCGGATTTTAAAAGTACAGCTCCTATGCGTGTATAGCAAAAAATTGGAATAGAATGTTTGGAATCATGTAACTAAAGTACTAAATGCATTCTGCAAAATGCGCTCTGACCAATTTATAAAACATTTCATTAGCTTTAATTTGACATATTGTTTGACATATTTGGAATTATGGTAAATCATTAAATAAAATATTTATTAATTAATCAATTATGTCAATTAATTAATTTTCTCTGACAGAACTGTAGGATTTGACAAGAGCCATCTTTCTTGTAAGTTTGATTCTTATAACATACCGGTATCGTATTGCGTCCCGTTATAGTTGCAGAAAAAAATACGCGTGCAGGACACACATACGCACACACCCCGACACACACACCCCACCCAGAGGATCGTACCGTTTTACAATCTTATAACATTCATTGGCGCTAGTAGTAGTAAATTTCAATTTTCTTTGCTTTACCTCACTTGTTCTGCTCAAAATTAAAAGGGGACATATCTAGCTGACAATAAAAGCTTACATTTTGTGGAAATTATGTTTAACTATTTGCTTAAACAGCACAAAACAGATAAAGACAGACAAATTTACTATACATAGGCCTATACATGTATGGTATCATGCCAGGGACTGTTTAAGAATATAACATTAGATTTATGATATTTACTTCGAGGACTGTTATTTATCTAAAATGTGAAAAATATCAAATTTTAATAATTTGTCATAAAATTTGTATTATATCGTGAATTTCAAACAATGAAATTTATTTGATATCAGAAAGACATTCTTCGTATTCAGAATGCAATTCGATATGTCTGATGTGCTCTCATGTCCCACAAAAATACTATCGAAACGCTCAAAACGCTCATTCCAGATCCCTTAATTTGGTTAATTTTCTTTTCTTGTTTTCTTTCTTTATTTTTCTTTGATTTATATTGCCAGGGTAAGGAGAGGGAACTAAAGGCCCATTCAGTGATTTTTTGATTTAGACTGCGGAACTCAGTCTTCAATGATAGTCAGTAATTTTTATATTTTGGACATTATTATGACTATCATTTGAGGACTGAGTTCTTATGATCCGAGGAGCAGTTTCAGACAATTGCTTGGGATTATTGGGGCAGAGGTTATCTTTTGAATTCTTTCATGACCACTGAAGCATAGTCAAACCTGTCAAGGACACTCGGCGTGAATTGAAAGACCATGTCACTCGCCACAAAAGAATGTCAAAGGTCATAAAACACCACTTTTGTGTCTTCTGCTATCTAAAGGCCTATGGCTGATTTTGTACCTTTCGTCATTGTCATAGATGTGCTAACATAGCTTGCTAGTGCAGTGGTTCAGCCGAAAACCGTGTGTCTAAGACAAAAAATAATGCATTTACGTGAGTCTGTAATTTATATACCGGTACTGACAGTATATAAATTAGCTACATGTATTTGAATGGGGCTTCAACTTCGTCAATACTGTCGTTTTCCTGTTTTGTTTTTTTGCCATTGTTTTTCATCAAAAAAATGTATAAACGTAACAATTTGATTTTTTTTTTCACTTTCGCTGGGATCACTGAATGGGACTTTATAGCGCGGATTATTCAAAACTTGTTTTTACCTACTGCTATATAGTATTAATCCGATTATTACATAACTTTGCCAGCGTATTCAAGACATAGGTTATGTGGGGATAAACTGTACATGGGTATAGAAGCCCTGCATGCTTTTATCGATTGGCTCCAAACAAAGGATTTGAACCGGTGTCCTTCACCGTAATCACGGCGCAGTAGCCTACAGTTCATTCAATCAAATGTTGTCAGTGTGCGAGACGAACGATGTATAAATCTGGAGGTCACATCATCACTTATCATGCTTATTGTAAAAAGTTTGTCCAATGCATATACTGTGTGTATTGTTCCCGGGTATTGTCAATACAGTCAAGCAAACAGGCCGCTATAGTATATTCACAGGGGTGTCTTGAATGGCCAATCATATGGGACATAATCAAATTGCAGTGACTGCTTCCTTTGTTACCACATGTCAGTCATCTTGTGATTATTGGACCATGTAAACCTGCAAAAAACGAGCCAAAGTGCAGGCCCTATGAGGGCGAACATGCCCCATCCTCAAAAAGGCGAACGTGCCCCTTGTGCACATTTTTGTATTTTCTTCAGGGTATGCAAAATACAAAGCGAATAAGGAGTTTATAAATGCATTAAATCTTTGACAAATCCCATATATTCCCAATACAGATTTCCATTAAAACCATCTGTTTTATGTATCAATGATAATACAACATTATTAATGCAAGAAAAATTACGTTTTGGTGTAATTTTTTGTTTTGGCTGCAGTTCGATGAACACGTCCCTATATATCACGTAGCTAATATGAGAAGTTTATAATGACCTATGTCACCTAATTTTGCCATCACCAAATTCCCTGATAGCCGTAGTGCTGAGAAACAAGGGGTGGGCGAACCTGCCCCTAGGGCGAACACTCCCCGCTCTCCCCTACACCAATTTTCAAGAAATTTGGACGCATCGATATGCCACAATTCAAACTGGAAATGTCAAAAAAGTTGGCTGCCGTGAGGCAAAATTGAACTATTTTACGAAAAAAATTAAGATAATTTAAAAAAAAAAGGACCCATCCATATGCGAAAAAGGGATCATTAGGCCTAATATACTAAAAGGCCGAAATGCACCGATGTTTGTGGCACGCCCCCCGAATTGTCATTTGTACTGAGCACCCCCTTCCTTGCCTTTCTTTTTGACTTGGATTGCCTCCCAGTATATGAAAAGATATCACAAACATCAGGTCCAAGTGTTCCAGCCAAGAAATACACCCGTGAATAGCTTTCCTCGTTGTGCGAGATTATTTGAACGGTATGATAAAGCTGTTTTTAGGTTCGGTTTCGGGTGATACGGATTACACCTAGTTTCGGAGTCCGGGTCCGTATCAGATAAGACAGCTCATGTTGGGGTCATTAGAGGTCATTATGTTAAAATCTTTAAAATGCTACTAGTGTCAGGTGCTCGATCCAATTTCGACCATTATTTAAGAAATAAAGGGTAATGCATGATCATTTACACGAAAATAATGTGTCCGAGGCAGTAAAAACGTAAATAATGGGTGAGGCGGAGCCGAACCCATTATTTAAACGTTTTTACTGCCGAGGACACATTACTTGCGTGTAAAGGATAATGCTGCACCCTTTATTTCTATTCTATTACCACAAAATAGTGCGATTTAAAGAGAAAATATCAAATTTACCAAATATTTCAAGTTGTTTACCTCAAGGTGGAGCGCAAACGCGTAGCCAAAGCGTATGCACATTTCAATAACACAACCTAACATTCCATTCTCCCTTATAAGCAGGTATGCACATACAATAACACACCCCTGACATTCCATTTTCCCCTACATAAGCATGTGCGCTCTGCTGTGCGCTGTGATGATAGAAGAACATAAAATTCGTTGCCCTTGACACTTTATCGCTAATTAATGGTCTGTCACGTGACGCGTTTCAACAAATCACAGTGCGCGATTTTGAATAATGGGTCGTGGGGGTAATAGAATATGTTTTGATGGATCCAAGTTGTGATAATATTGGATCCAAAACATAATAATGATAAAATTGGATACTTTACGCCCAATATTTATTGGTCTCGCTATGAGTTGTAAAATATTGGACTCGAGTACGTCTCGTCCAATATTTTAAAACTCATAGCTCGACCAATAAATATGGGCTCAACCGGTCCAATTTTATATCAAACGTGGCCATAAGAACCGCTGACCCAAGCTTGATTAAATTTGTTCAAAGCTAGGGGTCAAAGGTCATGAAGCGGATATTAGGGATGATTTAGTGAAAATCTTAAATATGCTGCTACTCCTTTAAATTACATGCTATGACCACCAAACTTGATCAGAAGAACCACTGGCCCAAGCTTAATATAAATTGTACCATAGCTTGAGGGTGAACCCAATGCCAAAGGTCAAATGAGGTCACATGCAAAAGTTAGCCCGATTTGGCTTAAACTTGGCGCAAATCATCCTTGATATGAGTGGAGCATATCATACAAAGCTTCCACCTGATATTCGTGCTTCTTGAAGCTCAGTTGCTCTAGTTTCTTTTATAAATGACCTGGACTTGGGTTTTAGCATGATTTTTGGTCAAAATGAACGCCATGCTTTCATGGTGAGCTTTATTATTGTGTGTGTGATGGGATCAAATGTTTAAATACAACACACACATTTTAGGACGTTTATGGTTTTAACTTGTTTAAACCCTCAAAATAATTGGTGCTCATTATTTTACATCTCGTTACTGCAGAAGCGTGAGAATGTAGATGTTGATGTTCTTGATTGGAAATATGGAACAGATCATTATCTTAAAAACTGGATTGTTAAACATGCGATTCTTATAAATGACATAGCTTACGTTCTAGCCTTATTGTATAACCTCCTGCAACTACAGTGGCTTAGAATTTGATTTCTTTGTAAGCAGTCATACAGCTATGTCAACGTGATATTGTTTAATACTGACACCAATCCGTTTCTTTAAGGTTAGCACCTATTTTTAACTGGAGCGATTTGGTAGTTCACCAGTTCACAGCATCTTGCGAATGGCAGTGAGCTTTGGCAAAAATTGCATTGATCATTTCATAGCGAGTTTGTAGAAGAATTTAAATAACACAAGATATACTTTTGTAGGTCCTGTGGTTCTTGAGTTATGTTGTAAAGAGGGCGGAAACAACAGTTTTTTAAAACGTACATTAACTCATTAACAACAATAAATCAAGCAAGTTTTCAAAGTATATGATTTGTAGAATGAACTTTTGCAAATCATCAAAATGTTATTTTTCAATAATATGTTGATTTAGACAATGAAAAACGATGCAAATCATCAAAATGTTATTTTTCAATAATATGTTGATTTAGACAATGAAAAACGATTTTTTTGGCTGTTTCGACCAACAATACCGCATGTACCCTTAATGCTTGATTTGGAGTTATTCCATGCGAACAAAATATACATTATCTTTACATATAATTGTAACTCCTTTATTAAAAAAAAACTCTGAAAAAATACCAATCAATTGAAGGTTACAATTGATGCGTATCTATGGAAACTCATTCAATACCATGACAACGAAGTTTGAGATAATTGGACAATAGCATGAATAGGAGACTGCTCCATTTATACTCATCTATATATATTCACCATGTCAATTCAACACCAGTTTGCTAAACCAATTTCCCGTTTTTTAGACTTTTCATGCAAAATTGAATATACTATCGCATGCGGTTTTTAAAAATCTAATATATAAAAGAAATTATATACATACCTCATCTAGGAAGGAAAGTAATAACATTAATAATAACAAAAAAATGATTTTTGAAGGTTACAATTGATGCGTATCTATGGAAACTCATTCAATACCATGACAACGAAGTTTGAAATAATTGGACAATAGGAGACTGCTCCATTAATACATTCATGTAATGATACAAATTTGAAATAAATCAATAGTTTTGAATAATGCCGGTATTTCCTGCAACAGAGTGCTTGTATTGTTTGTTTGTTTTTCTTTAAAATGGCAGAAAATTTAAATTTATTTAGCAGCGTGGATACCGATATTGGACGCTGTCATTTTTGATATTTTTTGACATTTGCAGAGTCTTGCGACACCATCACGTCGTCTTCATGCAGCGTAGTGGTGTTTACAATCCTCCGGTCACCAACAACCGATGGGTGAAGAGTCAGCAGATCATTGTAGATAGCGGGCAGGTTATATCCGGCATCCCTGTTGAGCGTGGGTATTAGTGTCTTTTGTCGTGAGTATTAGTGTCTATGACTTCCACATCGTCAATACTGACCGGATTATTGTAAACATCAGTACGCTGAATGAAGAAGCCGTGATGGTGTCGCAAGCTACGTTGCTGCTAACCAAGACGCTGAAAAGTCACTTTTAAATCAAAAATTAAATTAAAATGAATAGAATAACAATGGTGGATTTCAATTATTTTGAAGTGGAAGTAGACTTCGCGCCAAAACACCTAGTCGCGTTGCTTAATTTACTAACCGTTATTATTATTTTTTAACATTGGCAAAACTCGACCGAGTTTTTTAATGTGTAATCAATTATTTTGTCATTTAGTTTAATAGTATATTATGTACATATTTTATTTTTACTGATGAAATAATGCAATATTGATTAAATAACATTGGTTATGTGCATTGATTATAATTATATGTATGTAATGAACATTCAGTTGCTTGGTTATTTTATCAGCGCGGCAAAAATGTGTTGCAGCGGCATACCATCATAGCCCCGAATAAAGATCTAATTATTTGCGTGAAGAATGCAAGATATCAACGGAGAAAGGAAATTCATCGTTTGTCGAAACGGAAAAACAAGCAAAAGTCCATTGTATTCATTCTATGACCTCATGATATAGTATAGTATTGTATATATATATATATATATATATATATAAATAATTAAAAATTCAAAGAACAGACCTTCCAGAATAGGTAGTCGTTACTCTGAGTTTCATGCCTAAAAGGCAATAATTAAAAATCTCATTAAAAATATTCATTATAAAATCGATTATTTTGAATATCATTTAATAACATCTATTCTATGGCCTCATATAGTATTGTATTATAATATTGTATTTCTATATATAAATCATTAAATATGTCTTTACTATAGTCATTAAAAATGGATTACTTTGATTATTTTATGATATGTCATGCATCACCAAGTGCGCATTACAACTCTATTAATTTCCTACTGTCTTTGCTTGGAATATGAATTTGCCTCTAGCGTTTAGTGATTCAAGGTGATATCATTATGAATAATATTCTGTATCTTTGGTGTACTTAATTCACCTGTTAGTATCAACTATGGGCAAGCAAAGTAAGTTGTATTACTGTCATATGTATTACACATTTATGATTTGTTTTTTTCTTTGATTTTAATTTCTAGTTTTTTTCTCGTTTTCTTTTTTTTGTGTCTTTCTTTCTTTCTTTCTTTCTTTCTTTCTTTCTTTCTTTCTTTCTTTCTTTCTTTCTTTCTTTCTTTCTTTCTTTCTTTCTTTCTTTCTTTCTTTCTTTCTTTTTTTCTTTCTTTCGTTCTTTCTTTCTTTTTTCTTTCTTTCTTTCTTTCTTTTCTTCCTTTCTTTTCTTCCTTTCTTTACCTTCTTTAAATTTTCCTTCTAACCTTATATCATCTTGCTCTCTTTCTTCGATATATTAATGGTAAACAAGAATTCTATAACATTGTTTGCAGGTAAACCGGAGAAAATGAATGAAGAGATTGCCGCTTACACATGCCAAAAACAGATGAATGACGGAGCTTTTCAACAGGTAAACATAGGCTACAATTTAGAGTATGATCATGAAATAATACTATTAATGAGGGATCATAATTAGGTCCAAAAAGAATATCTCTGACCTATCATGCGCGTTTATTTTGCGTTGTGTTTATTTGTCTCGGAGACATGGAACTTAATTTTGTCCCATTTTCTGAAAACGAAATTGGTATTAATACATTTGTGAAAAGATATTTGCCTATAAACATAAAATGCATACACTTTATAAATCACAATGATCATTGTTCAGCGAATTTCACTGTTGACTTGAATTTATACACCTTTTGCGTACAAATCCTTGCACAGATGACAATTTCTAAAATGGTGCTGCTTGCACCAACCACTTACAGATTGTTTTTCGCTCTGTTCCACTTACATTGACATTAGAAAAAGTACATCTCCCATTTACCCGTGTATGGTGAATGGACTACGTAATTATCACACACTCAAGGGTATAGACCAATTGCACGTATCAATTCCTTTCAAAACCCGTAACTTGCTAAACAAACGTATTTAGTCCAAAATATCACAATTAATATTGATTTGATCATGATATCTTCATATTACATGCAACAAAATTTAAAAACTTAAAAACCGACACAGGTACCTGATGTAATTTCAAATCATTTCAAATCATTTCAAAGTTTCGTAATGAATGTGGATGACAGCGTGCTGCCATTCATACATGCCTCTTCTTCTACAAACAAAATGCACTAAAGCTCTTATTAATGCATGTTAGTCACTACTGGCATGTGTATTCAGGGTGTTCATCGAGTGCCAAACAGTTAAAGGTAGGTTTCGGGCCCTAAAGGTCAGCCAAGTATAGTTTGTTGGATTATCATTAAAGTCATTATGAGTCAAGGTGGTCAAGGTCATGTGAAGGTTATCCGAGTATAGATTGTTAGCTTGTTATCAAACTTGGTGGATGGGATCACCATCGAATGATGAAAATGGTAAAGGTCATTTCAAGGTCATCAAAGTATAGATTGTTGAATTGTCATCAAACTTAGTGGATGTAAACACTAGTGAATGCCAAAAAAGGTGGATTGCCACCATATTTGGTGGCAATCCGAGTACCAATAATGACCAAGGTAAAGTCAAGGTCATCTGAGAATAGATTGTGAGATTGCCATCAAACTTGGTGGATGTTATCACCATCGAGTGCCAAAAAGTTAAAGGTAGGTTGCGGGCCCTAAAGGTCATGTCAAGGTCATCTGAGTAAAGGCTATTGGATTGTAATCAAACTTGGTAGTTGTCATCACCATCGAGTGCCAACAAGTTAAAGGTAGGTTGCGGGCCCTAAAGGTCAGCCAAGTATAGTTTGTTGGATTATCATTAAAGTCATTATGAGTCAAGGTGAAGGTCATGTGAAGGTTATCCGTGTATAGATTGTTAGCTTGTTATCAAACTTGGTGGATGGGATCACCATCGAATGATGAAAATGTTCAAGGTCATGTCAAGGTCATCAGAGTATAGATTGTTGGATTGTCATCAAACTTAGTGGATGTGAACACTATTGAGTGCCGAAAATGGTCAAGGTCATGTCAAGGCCATGCGAGTATAGTTAGTTAGATTGTCATGAAACATAGTAGATATTATCACCATTGGGTGAGTATGGCGATGTCAAGGTCAGGGGGTTAGGGTGGGAATTACAGGCATAGTTATTCGTGTTTGCTCAAACACATCCGTGCTCCTTCTTCTCCTTCTTCCCCTTCTTCTCACACTTCATAGTGACATAACTATCTCCAAAACTGCAAGGGCCCTTGGGTTCATATTTGGCACACACAATGACCCTAAGATGTGCCTTTTGCCCCATTTATTTAATGTCCCGTCTACATTAATGTTCATTACATCAAAATCAAATAGAGTTCTATTCAGATTTGGTTTAAACATGGCAAAGGGTGCGGCTTGGGGCCAAAAGAGGTACAATTCCAAAATTTGTCTAATTTAAATTAAAGTTAGTGTGTGATCCTTATTTAAGGCAAGATATGATGGACGTTATTTCAAGATCACCAGGGGTTCACCAGAGGTCAAAGGGGAAAAAATCATAAAGTTTGTTCAATCTGAATGAAAATTAGTATTGTGATGTTAATATGCTTCAAAACATGGTGAAGGTCATTTCAAGGTCATCAGAGGTCAACAAAAGGTCAATTAAATTTATTATATAGACTGTTATTATTCTTATTATTCAAAAGTACATTTTTCTCGAAAAGGCAATTTCCAAATCTTTTGAAGGTCATCAGAGGTCACTTCATGTTCACGGCTGGACTTCGTGGTCTAACAAGACCGCAATCCATAGCTAGTTCTTTCTTTCTTCTCTCAACATTTGATATAAATTGCTCTAGCTGCTCATTATCGGACCGATTATAACCAAACTTTGACAAAAGCTCCACTACCCAGTCTCTACATTTGGGGTCAAACGTCACGCATGGGTAATTTTGGCTAAAAATGTGATTTTTACCAAAAATGCTTCTTCTTCTACAGATCACATGATGCAGTAATGAGACTTGGCTATTGGCATCAGCTATAGTTGGGGCCTATGGGGTAAACACAGATTTGGGATCAAAGGTCGTTAAGGGTGTATTTCCGTCACATAACCAAATACCTTCAAAATGCTTCTTTTCCTATAGATTACATGATACAGAGATACGACTGACACATACGCATTGACATTAGCTTGTGTCAATGGCGTAAACACAAATTTGGAGGTCAAGGTCATGAAGGGTCAAACATTACTTTAAAATTCACTACCTGCTGCATATTAAGTGCTTTGATCATCAGTATCATGCCAAAAGGGCTTTAGCAGTATGTGCATATAGGATACTAATTAGACTTGGCTTAAACATGGAGGAGGGGTCTGTATTGGTGTAAAAAAGGATAAAATAAAAAAAAACGTTTGTCCAATTTAAATGAAAATCAGTATTAATGTGTGATCCTGATATGATTCAAAATATGATGGAGGTCATTTCAAGGTCACCAGAGGTCAAAGGGTGTACAATTCCAAAGTTTGTCCTATTTGAATGAAAATTAGTATATGTGAGGTTGATATGATTTAAAACACGATGAAGGTCAATTCAAGGTCATCATAGGTCAACCAAAAGTCAAACTAGTTTATGGTATTCTATTTTGTATTTTATTTTTATGCGATGCTGACGATTTTGTGTATAGTAATTTTAAGATCATCAAAGGTCATTTCAAGGTCACGGCTTTTTAACGCACCCTCGGTTTCATCTTGTTTTTTTTTTCAATGTTGCTTAGTTCTGCACCTTATTCTTCACCTGCACCTTTATGGCTCTGACGCTGCACATGCACTAATCCTAGTATAGCTTCATCTAGCTGCAACGGATCACCGCATGTGCCCTACACATATTTCCTGGTTTGTTTTTGTTAAAGTAGATCCATGAAATCCATGATTTTCACATTACGCTTGCACAATTATTTTAATAATATAGGCTATAGACAGTTACTTTAATATTCAGCAGAAGATCCGGATAACATTTGCATGTTCGTGAAATTATTTTAGTCCAAAATTAATTATTTTGCTTTTACTTTGCACATAGCCAGAAATTTCCAATTTCGCGCTCAATTCTCCAGAATGATGTCATAGCCCAATTACGTGTGAAATGCTTGTATTTATCCTAGTATTAATCGATGGAGAAAATCTACAGATACATATTGGTATATGTTTCATATGCCAATTATAACATTATATGACTTTTAATATAGAAATATAGGGGTGTTTTAAAAACCTCCTCGCCTTTGTTAGTGTTACAAAATTTGCGTCACTAGGGCGAGGGTTAAGGTCAAAACAAAAAGGTCAGACCGACGTTTTCCATGCAAAGGCTTATTCTTATATCGCAGACTAAATAGGAGCAGAAAAACGTTCAAGAAATGGCCTTATTACCAGGTATCCTTATATTTTTATGAAAAATATTTGAATAGACCCTATCATAGAATCCCCGGGCATAGAATACTTTGATCGAGATATTACAGCGAGTTGCATTGTATCTGTGTGTATTTCACGCGAGAAGGGACATCCCGTTTAGCACGCGTTTTGCCAAAGAGTAGCGAAAAAACGTGAAACATGTGGAAATCAATGTTTAAATGCATTTTGTTGTGATTTTATACTAAGCCCTTAATTTGTAGACGCCTTTACTTGAAACTAGTCCCTTTATAATATATTGCAACTGTGAGACTACGCGAAAGCAACAATACGGAGCTAAATTCGGAAACCTTGTCAATATCGTCATTTTAGAATATGGCCATTTGTTGTACCAATATATCCTGCAATACATTTAAGGACCATAATGGTCCGCAAAAAGCGTGTCATTAATATTAGGAATGGGGACAAGGTCTTAACTTTCGTAGTTCAACGGGACGTAGTATATGCAGACTGTTCAATGTAGATATTTTGTGAATACACTTTGGACGCAATAAGCTATTTGCAACACATTTCAAACCTGTTGGAATGTTAAGTTTCATGTGTGCTTAAAAGACGCAATTTTTATCGTGGAAGCAATGTTATAACTGAACACACTGAATAGGACGCGTCCAATAGCCACGCATGTCTAAGACGTGCGTCTAAGATTGTTGCTTTACCAGTAGTTAATATGGAACTATCATAGGCCTACAGCACTAGGCCCTACTCTTGCTAAAGCTACAGCATATTTAGGCCACATAAATAAACCCTACCGTATAGCCAATGATAGCCCTAACCATAAATCCTAACACTATACCTAAACACTAACCCCACTCTAGCCGTACACCTTAACTTTAATCTTGAAACTTTAGGTGTGGGTGTATGCTCCTGAATGCTATAATATTTTGCCAAATTGGTGTCTATAAATGTTTATCCATGACATATAGTATGTTGCCAATTTTTTTCTTCAAATTTGTTGTTACAAGCCCCTGAAGAAATATACAATATTTAACCCCATTGGCAAGAACCCATTTAGTCAAACAGTAGCTGTAGTAGGGGTAGGGGCATTAGCACCAACTTCATTTTTATTACCCATCTTAGAATATGTAGATGACCTATCTAAACATGAGAACAACAATTAGTTTTTAAAGGTCAAACCTCACTGTACATACCCTTGAAAGTTTGAAATTAAGGTTGCCGGCCGAATTTGCAATATGTCACTAAAAATATCACTTGTTTTCGGCATCTTCAATTTCACTTTTATCTAGATACATGTTTGCACCACTTGCACATGTAAAGGGTCCATTCATAGTTGTGAGTGATTGTAAGTTCTTAACCCTAACACTGGACCCTGCTTTTTGGGATCGGAAGTCAAAGAAGATCCGAAAAAGTCAAGGAGAAGAAGAATTTTTGACTTGGCACCCCCGGGATTCGAACCTTTGACCCCTCACACGACACGATCATGGACCGGTAGCTACACGGGTTATTGCTGCCCGGCCAGCAATTCCGTGCGCATATAACACTTTAGTCTCCTCCGCAGCCAGTTTGGTTACGCTCCCTCCACACAAACAGTCTGCCAATGGCCACTTATAACGCCGTTTCTGATTGGCTACACGTTTGTAGCCGTAGAGCTGTACATACGGGAACTTGATTGACCTCAGTCTAGCTGGCGAGATGGCGGGTCAAACTTGCTCATGAATAATAAAGTAGCCGTCTAGCCGATCGACCAATTGAAAGCTTTGTTTGACGTCAAGCTGGATGACGTCGGCAGAAAACCGTTAGCGAATCAAAAAGGACCAGTTCGTGACCATTGGCAGACTGTTTGTGTGGAGGGAGCGGAACCAAACTGGCTGCTGTGGAGACTAATAACACTTAGGGTGATTGCGTCATCGCAGACCCTGGGATTCATGCATGCGCAGATTTTTTCATCGTAAGATTTTGTAAGATTTTTGGGTGTTAGGGTTAGTTCTTCTACAATCAGTTTTTGAGATATCTCTAGCTCCAGTGTCTAAATTTTTCCAGTAAAAAGGAGGTATCATGGCTCTGTCAAAGAGTACAGGTAAACATGAGAACCTAGAGAAGACAGACACTTGGTCCAATCCCATTTTGTCCAATCCCACTTAGTCCAATCCCATTTGGTCCATTCCCACTTGGTCCAAACGTTGCAGTTGATATGAGGTGGATTATTGGAGACGTGTACAAGTATCTAGAGAACATTGAAATTGAAGTTACACCCAAGGTATGCGCGGGATACTGCCGTATGCTGAAGACAGGTGATATTTTTAGACTGCTGAAGGATTATACAAAACTGTCAGTAATCACCCCAACAACGTAAATTTTATTTGAACAACATTACATGGTGTAAGCACAGTAGCGTAGCCATTTGTCAATTTCTTGTAACATTTCTAGTCATTTTCCCCTGGCTCCCCCAGTTCGCCCCTGTGTAAGCATTGATGATATCAATGTAGATGTATCAGTAAATATATTACCCATCAAATAGGTTTGTTTGAATGAGAAATCGAATTTTTGTTGATTTTATGTGTTTCCACAGCAAATGCACGTAGGTCTATTATAACCCACTCCCCCAGAAATATTGACACCCCATCCACAATGATAAATACATATTTTATTACCTAAACTGCTCAATTATTGTGGACACTAAAATTATCTCATAGCAATTACATGTCCTTAGGTCATAAATTCGTTGTGTTAAAAGTAGTGTAAGTCGGCTGAATTCGGCAACCTTAATTTGAAACTTTCAGAGCATAATGTACAGGGGGGGGGTTAAAAGTTTAGAATTATTATTTAGTGTGATTTTGTAAAATACCTACCTTTAGCATAATGCATCTGATTGACTTTGTTTTTATTTTTCCTTTCAAAAGTCAACATTATAATAGGAAATCATACAATTCATAGGCTGTTACTGAATGTTCATCAGGAATGTTATTGATCATTATAGTTGATGATTCGTATTTCAGTGCCCAAAATGCTTTTGAAACAACATACTAAATGAATAATACATTTATTTGTTGATCAACATAAATTATCAATGTCAATATACCATTTCATATGAAGATTGGTGATGTATCGTATAAGCAAATAAGTTGTTGGAACAGTTGAAATCAAATTTAAACCAGAACAAGAACAAGACATTCAACTTTTCACTTCATATTGATTGGTAAACGGGCGAGTGGGTTAGACACAAACTATACTATACTGCGCCAATAAAGTATCCTTACACTTGGAAAAATAATCACAATTTCCGAACTGAACAATATTGGAGTAAATTTTTTAATAGATGCAATAGCTAATCCTGCACATTATGACACCACATTGAATCCAATGTGACTTCAAGAAGCAAAGTTACAAGCATTTGATTACACGAAGGTCCAGTTTTAAAAGTGACAAACTAGCCTATTCAAAACTCCACAGACTAGACATCTGGTTTCAGAGTGGTAAATGGCTAATTTATGCGTTTGGCTTTAATTTAAAACAAAAGGAACAAAAGAAAATTGAAACAAAAGAACTGACAAATAAAATGAAAGCTTTGAAAAGTACAGAGAAGTAAAAACTGAAATAAAAACTGCTTTAAATAACGCTTCATTGAAGAAACTGTGTTGTCTCTTTGTTTCGCTTGTTGGAATCTTTTTGCACCTTGTATAGGCCAGTTTGTCACTTTTAAAACCGGACCTTCGTCTATTCAAATGCTTGTAACTTGCAGGATTAGATAGTGCATCTATTAAAAAAACAAATTTACCCCAATACTGTTCAGTTTTAAAATTGTGATTATTTTTCCAACTGTAAGGATACTTTATTGGCGCAGTATATTAACGATGCCACTATGATACATCTATAGGTAAGCAATTATGCTCATCATGAAAAGCATTATCGACTCAAGAAACTGTTTTCTCATTTTTTTTATATTTTTGTCAATTGCGATTTTAAGCATCATAATGTACAAACAGGCATTTGTGAATTTAAAAAAGTTCATTTTGATGCCTTATATGGTCAATATCTCAAAAAATAAGGCCAATATCAAAAAACTAAAAAAAACGTTTTTGGAATGGTGCCTCAAGATTAAGAAAAAAACATAACAAACAATTATTATTATTTATTATGATGTACCAAAACAAATTAACTTTTTGGTGATTTTCTTCACAATTGTTGTTTTTACACCAAATCTGTATTTATATTAAGGTTCATTGATGTCTTGCCTTCATAAAAATGTATACTTTTATATGTCTTGCGTGAATAATTACAAAGTTATGGCACCTTTACTACATGCATGTCTGAGAGTACACAGCCACCTTAAAGTAAGACACAAACTATACTATTAACGATGCCACTATGATACTAAGTGTCTGCTTACCGGTCTTAGAATTGTAAGAGATCAACACTGACCTCTGACCATGGTGGTAAGTTTGGGTGTTGTTTAAGTTTTGAATACTTTTCTTATTTGTTGACCATGCTGATCCATACCATAATAGCTTACTTTAACACGGATGCTGGCTAATCAGCTTGGGGTATTGGGACCAGGGGTTCAGGATATCTTTTATTTCAATTTTTTCGATACAAACACAAAGAAATCCACAACAAATTGCTTAGAATACTGCTGATGGGCTCATATATGTAATAGATGTTCCAATCATGACTTGATTATTGCTGTTATTGCTGAGAAAGTAATGTAATATCGTCAGCCTGCTAGCTAATTGCCTAAGTCATTTTTTGTAATTTTGAGAGTAAAATACAAAATATGGTTCAAACATGCATTTAAACATATTTATTCACCAAGAACAAATGATAATGATACAAATGAAAGGGAATAATCCAAAATAATTAGGGTGATTTACGTAACTGATGCATGCTTGAACCACATTTTGTTCTTTGGTCTCAAAATTACAAAAAATGGCTGATGATATGTATGCACAAATGCCTCGTTATGATACACATGACCTACTAAATAAGTATGCTCTTTAATGCAGAAACAAGACCTGTCCAGGTTACCCCCATCTCATTTCCAACGTATTCTCTTGACAAGAGCTTTAATGAAATCTGTCATATCAAATCATAATTATTTCATTTATCTTTTCACGATACAAAAATACCAGTATAGACCACATGCAAAGCTGATGAAACTGGTTTACAAAAATTATAACACAAACATCACATGATCAATTCTAAGCACATTAAATTAATACACGTTTAAACAAAGTCAAAGTTAAATATAACCAACACTTCATTTTTTTTGGACTGACGTAATGATAGTATCTTCCTTTTGTTTGTATAATGGGGATACGTGGTGTTTAGGTCTTTCTTTTTTTCTAATAAGTTCTCACACGTTGTGTATCTAATTATGACGAACATTTACAGATGTTTTGACATGGTTAAAACCATTGAGGATCATTATATTACAAGGTCATTTCAATGTCAACAGAAATAAAAATGGTTGGCTTTTCACAAAACTTGCTGGAAAGATCACCATTGATAGAAAACTTTTACAAGGTCATTCCACGTCATTAGAAGTAATCGTCTTGAGCATATCGTTTGATACCTTAAATACCTTAATGAATACATTAATAGTCAACATTTTGCAAGGTCATGTGGTCAACTAAGTAAATATTATTGGATTTTCATGAAAATTGAAAATGACAAGCTTAGAAAGTTGAAGTTGTACAAGTCGTAAAATGTTTAACATTGAAGGTCAAACTTGTTGAAGGATATTTCAGGATCATTAGAGGTCGAACTGTCGAGAACGTCGGATTTTCAAAACTTTTTACAAGTCATCTGAGGTCATCTGATATTAAATATGGTTTGATGTTGGGTACCACAATTTTATATGGCCATTTTGAAGTTTAAGAAGTAAAGATTGTTGGATTTTCCTGAAACTGAGTGAAAAGTATAAGCATTAAAAGCCATCATTTTAATCACTCAATCAGACAATCAATCAATCAATCAATCAACCAATCAATCAATCAACCAATCAATCAATCAATCAATCTCAAGTCACCTCAGGGTCACCAGGTAGTCATCTTAAGGCTGGTTCAAAGTGAATATTCGAAGGCGAATATTCGGCTTCGAATACGTTTTGGGCGTCAAAATATATGCGGCTTCGAATATAAAACTATGAACCGGAGAAAGATATATTTCTACAATTCACAGCGTTGCCCGACTGTTAACAAGTATTGCCCGTTGACCAATGTAAGCAAAATTTAGAGAATTTCTTTAA
Source organism: Amphiura filiformis (assembly GCF_039555335.1). Taxonomy (NCBI): domain Eukaryota; kingdom Metazoa; phylum Echinodermata; class Ophiuroidea; order Amphilepidida; family Amphiuridae; genus Amphiura; species Amphiura filiformis. Next base: position 12,320,514 of record NC_092641.1, on the reverse strand, counting down.
CGAAGTTTATAAAATCATAATAGGTAAACTCCACTGAACTATTGTCATGATTTAATGTCTGTATAAATGGGTCTAAATAGGAGCAGTGGCGTAACCAGTGGGGGCCGGGGTGCAAGCTGCCCCCCCCGGACACAAAAAAACCTGGAAGAAGAGTCAAAAATTGGGAAGGGAAAGAGAGAAAAGAGGGAAGAAAAAGAGGGAAGAGAAACGGAAAGAAGAGAAATAACGGGAAGTGAGAAGAGAAAAAAGGGAAAGAAAGAGGGAAGAGAAAGGGAAAGAAGAAAAGAAAAAGAGGGAAGAAAAGGGGATGGGAGAAGAGAAAAGGGAAGGGACTCAAGGGAGAAGAGAAAAGGAAAGAAAGAGAGAAGAAGATCTATAGGCCTACTACTTTCATTGTGAAATTTGTACTCTGAAACACTGATATTTTCTAATATGCCAAAAACCAGGAGCTTCATGGCGCTCAGCCCCCTTGACCCCGCCTGGGCTTTGCCCCTGGACCCCACCGACTCCACCCGTTTAACGCTTCGCGGCTAGCGAGCTTTCTCTCGAGTCTCGAACATAAATACTAAAACTTTTGATCAGAAATTGGGAAATTTTTCAATCTTGCCCCCCCCCGGAAGGTCAGGTCTGGTTACACCCCTGAGAGTCAAAAAGATTTGCTTTTCGGGGCATTTACGACCTGCCTGTAACCGGCGCATGGAAGTTGACCCATACCTTCTTGCAGGTTTCAACTGCAAAGCAAATCAAGAAATGAATGAGGCAATAGATAAATAAAAAAAAAAAAAAAAATAAATAAGTCAATAAATAAGTCAATAAATACATAAATAATTAAATAAATAAATAAATAAATAAATAAATAAATAAATAAATAAATAAATAAATAAATAAATAAATAAATAAATAAATAAATAAATAAATAAATAAATAAATAAATAAATAAATAAATAAATAGATAGATATGATTGAAGCGACGACAAATATGACAGCCCTCACAAGTGTTATATATGAGACTACCAACGGTGACCCACCAAATATATATCTGTCGAGTTCAACAAAATTCAACTCCCACAAATATATTTCCGGTAAATACTTTTTTCATTGGCTGATATCCACTTGAGATCGGTATCATCAAAGTAGTATTGCTCTCATTTCATGATTCATTGAGCAATCAATTTTGGCATTCGACCGAAATACGCGTCAAAAGATAAAAAGTCTCGTTCCGAACTTGTGTAGGCCTACATTGCTAGGGCCTAAGTGTGTTTTAATGCCCGATTCACAAATTATTAAAACAAGAATTTTTTTTAAAGAACACGCAATGATAGGGTACCAACGCTCGTGGTTTTGGTTGTTCTGCATAGTTTATGAAGATATTCATTGCAAAGCGCTATATATCCATTCCTACATGTTACTTGCCCTCTTAATTATTAATTATAATTATGAATTTGACTGAACGCATTACATCTTTATTCCGCCCAAAATAACATCGTTTATAGGTGCCCCAAAACGTCAAGAATTCCGCTAGTGCGGAAAAGATGACAAAAATGGGTGAACCTCCGTGGCAAACGCATTTTATATCAATAACCAATGATTTACCACACCCAGACCCTCACACATCCTCTGCCAGGGGCAGATGCATATGGGGACCTAGAACTGGAGCCAAACATTATTTATGTAAAACCGGGGTCAGAGGATGATTTAAGGAAGCCCCATCATGCACTGCAAACGTGTTATCACTAGAGTGTCAACTGCCACTTTACTTTTCAAATCCCATTGAATTCTGTTCAAAAGATGTTGTTTAAGAATATTGTGCGTGTGTCATTATTTCAGAACAAAAGTGATGTATGGCATTGTATGCATAAAGGATAATTCACACCTTCTGTAGGTAACATAAAATGTGAAATCGGCTAGCATTTTGAATGCGTTTTATTGTAAATATATCAGTCCAAATTCAAATTTAACCATGCCCGTCAATGCAATGTGCGAGCAGTGGTGCCATGTTCACTCACACAGCTGTGCTAACCGCAAGTCAACACAGTGGCGTGGTGGGAAGTGCTTAATCATCCTCTGAACCGGGGTGGAGGCATAAATCTGAATTTGGAGTTAGACTTTTTTACGATTTAAATAGAGCTACGTTAATATGGAAACATTCACTTGTACATTTAGGTTATGTTTGTAAGCCTAAATATCATAATTTTGCATAAAACATTACTTGATACCATCACTACAGCATTGGAATGCTATTGCCTGCCAGGCATTTTCCTTTTCCTGGACGTCTTAATAGTCCCTTACTTTCATATCATATAAAAATGGGTACGCTTGTACCGCACTAATAAGGGGGCACACCACTAAATCAATGCGCCATTTGTGTAACCCTAATGAGTTCCGGTAAAATACAGAAACTATTTGAGGTATTTTGGGCTGGTCTTTAGACTTATTAATCAGAAAGAGTGGCGAATTATAGCTTAAATAAAAGTGGAAAGCCTATACATAAATTCGTCGCATTTTTACAAAAAAAAGTCGCATTTTATAATTATTGAGAAAATAGGTCCGCGAATTAAAAATGGCAGAATCGGGTTTGCAGTCTTGAGAGCATGTCAAAATCATTGGGGATTTTTTTGTAATCATCGTTCGTCGAACGATATTCAGGTGACCTCGAGCCTTTCATATAAATCAATAGTATCTCGCTATCAGTTGAGCGATATTTAATCCGATCCAACTCATATTTTATTCGTTGCCGTATATATTTTGACGTCACAAAAAGTATTCGAAGCCGAATATTCGCCTTCGAATATTCACTATGAACCGACCCTTAGGTTATTGTTATGTTACAATTATAGGGTTCACAACTTATAACTTCCCCCTAAATACTTTTTAAAATAAATCGAAAAATATTTGATGAAATGCAAACCTGTAAAAAGGGATTATTCCCACTTGGTCCAATCCCATTTTGTCCAATCCCACTTAGTCCAATCCCATTTGGTCCATTCCCACTTGGTCCATTCTCACTTGGTCCAGTTCCCACTTGGTCCAATCCCATTTGGTCCAATCCCACTAGGGCCAAGTCCCACTTGGGCCATGTCCCACTAGGGCCATGTCCCACTAGGGCCATGTCCTACTAGGGCCATGTAGATATGGGTAGCCTTATTTGTTTTACACATGTGGACCAAATTTCAGCGTCACACGTCATTGCGTTAATTTACAATGGTTCATTATGTTTAAAAAAGAGACCGTTTTAAACAGTGTTAAAAGTTGCATCTGAGTCCATAGGACTCAATTCTCAAACAATACAGTAGGCCAGGGATATTCATGTGTTTGTAAAAGAAAACTTAATCTTTGGTATTCTTCTTCTTCTTTTTCAAAAGCAATGCAGGTGTTTAATTCTTTTTAATGATAAATAGCTGAGATGGAAGGGATATGATAAAAATGAGGTTGACCTTATCAATTAAAACAAAACACTGCAAGAGCTAGCAATCCAACTTGTGTGGAACAACATGGACCAGCAACGGGTCCGGAATTTAATAAACAGCATGCGGCGACGTTGCAATGCACTTGTCAACAGTGCAGGAGGACACATCCCCTACTAAACATTAAGTTTTATTTCCATTACACATGGACAGGCCTAACATATTGTATTGTTTGACAATTGACTCCTATGGACTCAGGTGCAACTTTTAAAACTCCCTCTTTTTTTACATAATGAACCATTGTGACCAAACGCAATCACACCACTCTTCGCCATACATACATTCTCCCAGCCACATTTCCCTATATAACATAATATGAAATTTAAAAAAGAAGGAAATTTAATTTATAGGCAGAGGCGGGGCTCGAACCCACGCTGCATTGCGCCGCTATCACGTATACCATATGACCATGCAGCGCCTTAGACCGCTCGACCACGAAGGATTTGATAGTGTCATCATGAAAATTTAAACATATAATATTAATAAATCCCAACTTCATTACTACATCATATTTTGGAATTTTATCTGCTTAAAACATTAATGTGTATTATAATAAAGCTACCATTATTTATATTGTTGAATTCTCAAGCGCATAGAGACAATTAATACAAGGGCTATATATACATACACAATACATAAAATCGATTTTGATATCGGCCACGTGCTCTGCTGTGCATGTGGTTTCCCGCAGTGGCGGAAGTTGTATTACGAAGTGCATCCGAACTCCATTTTGAAGCAAATGTTTTTGACAAGGCATTGGATTGTTCCAGTTTGCATCCTAAACCCACATTAGACCCCTAATTTTATTTACGAAATCAAAAGATTAGATTATCATAACAACAAAACGGTAATCTTTTGTCGGGTCTAATGTGAAAATTACATGAAATAATTACAGTTTTTACAGAATTAATTTTCAAAAAATTCCAAAAAAAAATGGCGTATATAAGATTGAAATAAATTCTCTACCTTCTATACTAGATCAATTGTGACGCAAGTTGTTATCAAAAATTTTTGTGGCAGATGTACAGTTAATATTCATATATTCCATTACCTATCTGATGGTACAGTTTTTACACAGAAAATATTTATTTGAAAAACCTGCCACTCGGCTTTTTCCGGAAAGGTCACAGGGTCTTCGTGACCTGTGCAATAATTACAATTAAAATTTTTCTTATTCTAACAGCAAGCGTTTCTAAAATGCATTATGGCGAAATGTGGTGTAAAACGCAATGATGTCTAACACGACCAATTGGCCCAGATTTGTAAAACAAATAAGGTTACTCATAACGTTTTACAATTTTACATTTCGTTAAATAATTTTCAATTTATTTCAAAAAGCATTAGGGTGAACTTATAAGTTTCAAAAGGGAAGGCAACCACATTCGTAAGACGGGTAATCCTAATTCGCCGTTGAAGTGATGATGTAACAGAATTAACTTCCATAGCAATAGGTTTAAACAATTTTCGAATGTATCGCCCTGCATTACAGGCAGGTTGTACGCATGAAGGCGCTATGTCTGTAATCATAGCAGTGGCGTAGAATTCTTTTTGGCATTGGGGGATGGGGTTGAAATTAATTTCTTGAAGTATAGTGAATCCACCACCTTTTGGCGACAGAATAAGTATATGAAACAAATGCGCGCAAATTTTGAAGCTAACTTGATGAAAAATGGTGTAAAAGTGTAATAAATTCGCACATTTGGGGCTAAAATGGCCAAATATGAGGTTAATTTTGTCAGAAACTCACATAGGCCTACAGGTGTGAACATTGGGGATGATTATATGGACCATCTCCCCTGAACAAATCGCGGAATTAAATCAGTAATAAAAGAATCTCTGTTTTTGAGCCCTTTCTTTGTTTTTGAGGCCTTTCTCTGGTTTTGAGACCTTTCTCAGTTTTTGAGACCTTTCTCTGTTTATGAGACCTTTTTCTATTTTTATGACCTTTCTCTGCTTTTGAGACCTTTCTCCGTTTTTGTGACCTTTCTCCGTTTTTGTGACCTTTCTCCGTTTTTGTGACCTTTTTTTTCTGTTTTTGAGACCTTTCTCTGCAGTTGAGACATTTCTTTGTATTTGAGACCTTTCTCTTTTTTTGAGACCTTTCTCTCTTTTTGAAACCTAATTGTACTATTGAGACCTTGTTGTACCCGGTACTATAGAGACCTTTTTGTGTGTTTGTTTCTGAGACCTTGCTGTGTTTTTGAGACCTTATTGTACTTTTGAGACCCTTGTGTTGTTTTAAGACCTTTTTTGCCCTCACGTCCACCCATAGAGGTGAGACCGATGTATTCTTTGGTAGGCTCGTTTCCAGCGCTTACAGTTGCCTTGTAAATTATGTTTCTGGTAAGGCATTGACCTTCAAGTGGGCAGTTCGGCTTTGCTTTCTTGGGGCAGTTGCACAAATTTGCCCCTTATAATTTGGCTGGTCCAATTTATGTGCACTGAATATTTTGTTAATGTTATTTATTAATTACTGTTTTAAATTACTTTTTAGTACCTCTGTGGTGTGTGTGTGGGGGTGTGTTTGTCGAGGGCTGATAGTTTGGGTGTTGGTGTATGTATGGGGTGTGTGGGGTGTGTGGGGTGCGTGTGTGTGTGGAGATGTTGGTGGATGTGAGCTGTATGAGTGTGAAAAAATGAGATTTTGCCTCAACAAGTGCAATCAATTTCTTTGAGCAATTTTATTGTGATTTTCTGTATATTTATATGTTTTTTAATGCAAATGTAATATTTCATGTAATTTGGTCTACGGGCAACGAATATGAAATAAATTTTATCTGAATCTGAATCCGAACACATCTGTCCAATAGCATGGGCGCCCAAAAGGCTAAAACAAAGGGCAGTCCTCTTCTCAGCATATAAAGCAGCTTCAGGACTATGTTGGTACACTGATAGCTTTGAGTGTATCATACATTGACACAGCCCCATATTAAAAATATATAGGTCCCAAGGTCCAAAATGTAAAAACAAAGGGCAGGGAGGTTCTCAATAAATATCGCAGCCAAATAGTTTTGAAATGGTACACAGGATAGCATTTCAGCATTATACATGATTACATGGCTACATGAGCCCCATGCCCCCATTGGTCACATACATGTACAGTAAGCAAAAGAAGGTACCAGTTATGTTTACCCATGCATATCTTAAACAAAGACAATCATAATTGGAACCAGCAGCCAATAGCTGCATCTTTTAGCTCGAATTTAAGACCTCATTCGTTTCGTTGAAATCGATCAAGAAATAAAGACACGACGGTAGATGCCAATTTAAAAGTTGCAGTTTGCTCCATCGCATGTACTATTGATTTTTACACAAAGCGTTCTCGAACAAGAAAACTAGCGTCGTGCTTCCATTGATTAGCACTTTAAAACTAGCGTTCATTGATTAGAACACAAAAATGCAACTTTTGATTTAATTTCTTCCTTAGGGTTTAGATCCTCACCTCACCTCACCAGGCTGTGTTCGACCATTGGGGGATATTGTGTCTCCCTGTCTCACACCACGCTGAATTCGGATTGTTTGTGAAACATCGTTTTCAATGTGGTTTTTGGCTGTGGCATTTGTGTATATGTCCTCGAGAATTTGGACATAACCTTCATTGACTCCAACTTTACGTAGTGCTGTAAAGAGGTCTTTATGTCCCACTGAGTCAAAGGCCTTCTCATAGTCTATATATCCAATGCACTCCTTTAATTCTGTTCTGTATTATCCTTGTGAACGTTTTGAAAACATGTGATAACAGGCTGATAGGTCTGTAGTTTTTAATGTCCGTTTTTTCACCTTTCTTGTAAAGGAGAATCACTTTTGCCTCTTTCCAGCAAACTGGTATCCTTTTTTCATCCAGTATTTGGTTATAGAATCCAACTAAATGTTGAGTAATCCCCTCTCCTCCAATCTTGATTATATCACTAGTAATGTCATCTGTTCCTGGTGCTTTGCTGTCTTTCATCTCCTTTACCGCCATTTCCACTTCTTTTTGTGTTATACTTGGGATGGCTGATATGTCTGGTGATAATGTATTTTGTTTTGCCTCATTTGATTTGGAGCTATACAGGTCTTGATAAAAGTCTGCGCATACATTAAGTATCTCTTGCCTGTCATTTGTTAAGACACCGTCTTTTTTTCTCATTTGGTGCATTCTTGATTTCTTCCGGTTCAGCTTTGCAATATGCTGAGGTCCTCTTCCACTTTTGAGAATGATTTCTATTTGTTCTTTTCTCTTCTTTCTGCTCCTCTGTCTACGTTTTTTCCTCACAGATTTGACGAGCTCCCTGTATTCGCTCTTTTCAGGTATTGATTTGTCGATAATTTCTCTTAATTCTTTCCTCCTTCTGTCCAGGGCCTCAATCTCGTTGTCCTCCTCAGTTGTTTGCTTCCTCCTCTTCTCTTGTGGAGCTACTTCTGCTGCCACTTCCATCACAGTGCTGGATATCTAAATCCAACTCTTCAATGTCTAGTCTTTCAAAGCGATTTTTCAATTCCAACTGGAATTCTGACCTCTTCTCTCTTAGTCGTAGGATGTTAATCTTGCTTTTCTTTTCATTTCTGATAAATTTAAGCCTGGCTAGTTTAGATCACCGTTTCTTTAATTCTCAACCAATTTCAACAAATGAGGTCTTTTAAAAATCAGAGCTAAAGAGTACAGGTATTGGATGCTTGTTTAAATTTTGACATATTTGTCTTTATTTAGGATATACAGGCATGAACACAACTGGTACCTTAATGTTTTGGCTTACTGTATTATGGACCCGAGGGTCCCAAATGTAAAAACAAGTGGCCATCCATTTCTGAGAAATAAAAGCAGCTTCAGGACTATAAATCAGTTGGTGCACTGATAGAACCCCTTCAGCATTCTCATGAGCACCTAGTCTACTGTAGTAGACCATTTAAATTTATCATCCCTCTAATCCCACCATGGAAAATCCACCAATCCTGTTCTGTTCCAACAGCGATCCATGAGAAAAATGGTCTACTGTATTTAAACTATAGAATGAACTATGTACTCTAACACTGGGTATGATGCTATCTCATTAAAAATGCAACCTTTGTTGTTTATGCACAGAGCCTGTGGTTTATCATGTTTATGTTACCTGACCCAGATATATAGCTACCCACCTGGACCACGTGGGTAGTGGGTTGGGCTAATAGGGACATGCATAAACATGTATGCTTGCCTATCTGTTATTGGTTAAAGGAGTGTTTCGTGATCCTAGCATCCTCTTTTTATGATATTTTTCAGTACATATCCACGAAAAAAGCCTATTCCCAAAATTTCAGTTGATTCCGATTTTGCGTTTGCGAGTTATGCATGATTATGTGTATTACACTGCTCCATAGACAATGCGTTGTAATTTCGTTCTGGTGCACCAGAACGAAATTCAAATTTCACGATATCTTTGCAAAACGAATTAATCTGCAAGAAATATTTTGTACATAAACATTATGTAGCTAGAGGTATCCAGTGATATAAAAATCTCAACTTTTTTTTAGAAAAGTGGGGGGATGAGGCTGTGGATCACGAAATACCCCTTTAAGATTACCACCCACATTGATTTTTACTTGATTAACATTCATCCCAGATTCGAGATGAAAGAGGCTGAGTCTATGTGTTAAGATATAGTGGGTCACACAGGTCATATTCAACTAGTGCAGTCCTTTTTTCTAGGGGCAGGGCAGCCACTGGGGATGTGGATGTGTTGTGTTTTAAGCATGGAATGGTATGAATTGTTTAAAAAAGGAATGCAATGGGCAGTCTAATGAGCACCCAGCTGAAAAAACCGTTGTCAAGATTCTCTATATGGTGAACAAGGAGTTCCTTCTATTATGGCTGTTGGAATTTCTCAGAAAAGCCATCTGAGAAGCTTTAAAGTTTGATATTATGGTTAAGGGTATATTAATTTTCTGGTGCAGGGGATGTTTTGGTTCAAAAGTCAGGCACTATGTGCGTCTTTATCTATAGTCTATGAGTTCGTTTAGAAGTATTCGTAGAGGATTCTTCCCATCACCCCCCTCACATTGGACAGGCTGGAAATCGGGCCATATCTTCACATTAGAGGTTTTGGCTATAAAAGTAAAATGCACATATTTTCTCTGCCCATGCAGAAACGAAATTCTCCAAAAACTGACTAAGGTCCAAACTTAAATTTAGCTACCCCGACCATTTGCTGTATGCTGATATCCTTGTAATAATACACTGTTCTTACTCGTACAGGTACCTGGCTGGTGACAGAGTCGAGTGAACATGATGTCAACCGAGTAGTTGTGACTGCAAAGACTGAGTATGAAGGTATAAAGGCAACACTGTATAAAGACAATGTTAATGTTACGATAACATGTCATATTTTCCAGATTAACTGTACTAAATTCATGACATGTTGCAATATTTATACTTAATATAAAAAAGTTGTGCCTTTGTTAATTTTTTCTTTAAAATTTGAACCTTTTTCGGATGTAGTTTTCTTTGTTTTTCTCAGGTCGCAAACAACAACATACAGGGCCGGTCGTCTCTCAGTAAATAAAGTATCTTCAGGAATACTTGACACATGTACATGAATCCATAGGTCCAATACTATAGGCGTCAGGGCCCAAAAGGTTAAAACAAAGTGCAGTTCCTTTCTCAACAATAAAGCAGCTTCAGGACTATGACTTGGTACACTGGTATCATATGACTGTAGTATGTATTGACACATGTAGAACTTCATATTTAAAAAAAGAAAGCGGCCAGGCCCCAAAACCGTAAACAAAACAGCTAAATGTATCTGAGGTGGTACACATGTCAGCTCTTCAACATTATACCTTTACATGGCCACACGAACCCCATTGGTCAATTGCATGTATTATGGACCCGGAGTCATCAAATGTAAAAACAAATGACCAGCCATTTCTGAGTAACATGATGCAGTCATGTCTACAGTAGAATTCATCTCGACCTTTGCAGGACTTAACCCCATTAAAAGCTATTAAACCAAGATAACACTCATTGAAACAGCTCAACTGATTAAATCGGATCTTCTCTGGTTGTGCACAAGTGACTGTTTTCATGTGCGATATCGCAATAAAGCTGGTATTCATAGCTTCAGTTGGGTAACCGATTATAAAGGAAACGAAAGGAAACAATGTTATGTGTGGCTTTGTTCACGAAATCAGACAATGGCGTGCTTTTTGTAAACCAGCATTCTTGAAAATGAGCAACATAATGATTTTTGACTTAACACGGTTTGGAAATAATTTCTTCATATTTTTGGTGTTATCTGTCGTTTACATGTCCTTCCTAAAACACAAAAAAGTACGACCCTCTCCAAACACCTAAATTAGCTAAAAATTTAGGACATGTTACAAAACTATATTGTCTAGAATTTTAGAAGAGTACTTTTAATATTGGCCGGTTATTTTTCACACAGCGACGTTAACTAGGCAATGTACTATTACCTATAACATTAACTAAAACACCAAAGTACGAATATTTCCAAACATCTAAATTAGCTAAAAATTTAGGACATGTTAAAAACTATATTTTCTAGAACTTTAGAAGAGTACTTTTAATATTGGCCGGTTATTTTTCACACAGCGACGTTAACTAGTCATATCCCCATACTGTTAACGTAGGGCTATTTGTAAAGGTCACGCGTCAATGGGAAAGAGCACTGTGTATTGTGTATAGGAAAACGGACAGTAACTGCAGTATGAATAAAAGCAGCTTCCGGACTATATATCAATTGCTGCACTCATAGAACTCCTTCAGTACTTTTATAAGTACCCTGTACCCAGCTGAAAACAATCCACATAACTGGATCTCAACAAGTGTCTCTATTCTGGTGAACAAGGAGTACCTTCTATTGTTGCTGTGTCAATATGTGTGTTTTCAAAAAATCGTCTAAAATTCCTCAGACAAGACATTTTAAACTTAAGGTTTTGATGTTATAGTTAAGATTACACCAATTTTCTGGTGCATTTTGAGCTCCGAAGTATTTCGAAAGGGTTTTTCCCATAATTTTCCTTCACATTGGACAGGTTGGCAATTGAGACAGATCTTCGGCATTTTTCTGCCCATGCAGTGTTGAAATTCTCCAAGCTCTGACAAAGGTCCAAACATGAATTTAGCTAACCTATTCTAGGTAATTGGTGACCGACCATTTGCGGGCTGTTGATATCTTAACAATAATATAATGTTGTCACTCTTACAGGTACCTTGCTGGTGACAGAGTCGAGTGAACATGAGGTCAACCGGGTAGTGGTGACTGCAAAGACTGATTATAAAGGTATAAAGACAACACTGTATACAGACATAACAATGCCTCATTTCAAATATATAGTTTTAGTTTTGGTTTTGGTTTTGGTCACGTGGTTTCCTATTGTCCTGCCTAACCACTTGAATCACAAGATATCGAACTCATTGTTTCTACCTTTTGTTTAAAACTAAACATTTGTGGCAGGTAGTTTCGGTTTTGGTTTCAGTTTCTTATAAGTGGTGTGACAAATAAAATTACAGGATTTTCGAGTTACGTGATCTAAGTATACAAAAGAAATGTTTAAATTTCGCAGTGCAATATTCACGAGCAGAGAAGTCGAACAAAGCAGTCTACATTTGAAAGCATTGATTTAGTTTGAAAGCATTGACACCCGACTACGAAATCAACCTAAGCTGATTTCACTGTGAAAATATATAGACCATCGAAATATTTGCATTCGACATTACAAAAGGGGCAACTATTGTAATTGTATAGGTGCTATAAACAAAATCGATTCATGTCCTTAATCCCATGTACCAGAATCGATGGAAGGCCATTATATGACCTCTAATAACCTAATAACCTAATGACTTTTACTGAAGCAATTTTTACTGCAAAAAGTAGAAGATAGAGGGGAGAAGAGATGTGTGATGTGTGTGTGTGTGTGTGTGGGGGGGGGGGAGAGAGCATTGGAAGTGAAAGAGAAGGGGAGGAGAGCTCGAGATGAAGATATCGAATGTAGGGGAGGAGGAGGGGGAAAGGGGTAATTTAGGGAAGATGTGGTTATATAGGGAGGGGAGCCCCCTCTTAAAGAGGTATGGGTTGTGCTTCCCGGGGATAATAAACTAATTCATAATCAAATCATCTCCATGCATCGTTTATGTTTCATACAAACAAACAAATCCCCGCCCCCACCCCATCCTTCAATATACGCGCATGTATATTATTTCTAGGCCTACATGTAGAACTCGTGAGTGTAATATGCCACCTACCGTCGACAGAGAGCATCAACTGTCGTCCGCGGGATAGATTTCCGATATCAATCATGATAATAATTATGTTAGCACAATAGGCTATTGTATACTTCTGGTTATATACCCTATTCGCTACTTGCACGGTTCCGCCATTATGCACTATGTGCGGGGAGAGCCTCGAACTGGCAGCATACATGAAAGGAAGAATTATGTAACCTTACACAGAACGTTATGACTAGTTCAATTCCCATTCATGTATGCTGCCAGTTCGAGGCTCTCCCGCACATAGTGCATAATGGCGGAACCATCTGCAAGTAGCGAATACTGTGTCCTCCCAGCATAATAGTGTTATGATTACAGACCAGATCAGCTCTACTTTTTAATCCCTTGATTTTTGGTTTCTGAACAAAAGAGAAACCAAAACTATATATTTGAAATGAGGGAATGTTAAAGCAATAATGTGTGATTTGTATAAAAAAATAGGATTCCTATTTAAATGTTAGTTTACTGATTGCATTGTCCTCTTTTTATTTCGAGTCAAACGCATTGAGGTAAGACGAAGAAAATTGGTATTTCATTCCAGCGCCTAAAATTCGTGCATTTAGCTCGCCAATTATATATGCATATCATGATTATCGAGAGCTTCATGCAGCTGATGTGAATCAAACAAGACGTATAAGACGAAAAGCGATATACACACAATTTCTGCGTCAAATTGACGTACGTCGCCTACAATACGTGTATAATCTCGCCACTTGTATTATTTATCATGAATATTGGCGTAGCTAGACGCAGCTGATGGGATATAAAAACAAGACGTACTACGAATAGCGATATGCATACAGTTTATATTTTACGTCACTTATTCAATGATTCAATATACACACGCACTCGACAAATTTATTTAGTACTCGATCGGTGAGCTCAGAATAAAACCGGGGATACCCGGTTTTATTATAAATGTTAAATTTTATGCAAATAAAGACTTCAGGCGTAGTCTTTCACAGGGCATTTATGTACACCATGGCCATTACAATGGTGCAAAAAGTAGAAATTTGAAAAAATTGAGGGCGTTGCCTTATGGCTTTAATGTTACGATAACCAATGATAACATTGAGCTAATCTGCCAATGCCCCTATATTTGCAAGTTTACTGTTCAAATGCACGAAACGCTGCAAGATAATGTCGACATACTGCAGTTACTGTCCGTTTTCCTATACACAATACACAGTGCTCTTTCCCATTGACGCGTGACCTTTACAAATAGCCCTACGTTAACAGTATGGGGACATGACTAGTTAACGTCGCTGTGTGAAAAATAACCGGCCAATATTAAAAGTACTCTTCTAAAGTTCTAGAAAATATAGTTTTTAACATGTCCTAAATTTTTAGCTAATTTAGATGTTTGGAAATATTCGTACTTTGGTGTTTTAGTTAATGTTATAGGTAATAGTACATTGCCTAGTTAACGTCGCTGTGTGAAAAATAACCGGCCAATATTAAAAGTACTCTTCTAAAATTCTAGACAATATAGTTTTGTAACATGTCCTAAATTTTTAGCTAATTTAGGTGTTTGGAGAGGGTCGTACTTTTGTGTTTTAGGAAGGACATGTAAACGACAGATAACACCAAAAATATGAAGAAATTATTTCCAAACCGTGTTAAGTCAAAAATCATTATGTTGCTCATTTTCAAGAATGCTGGTTTACAAAAAGCACGCCATTGTCTGATTTCGTGAACAAAGCCACACATAACATTGTTTCCTTTCGTTTCCTTTATAATCGGTTACCCAACTGAAGCTATGAATACCAGCTTTATTGCGATATCGCACATGAAAACAGTCACTTGTGCACAACCAGAGAAGATCCGATTTAATCAGTTGAGCTGTTTCAATGAGTGTTATCTTGGTTTAATAGCTTTTAATGGGGTTAAGTCCTGCAAAGGTCGAGATGAATTCTACTGTAGACATGACTGCATCATGAGTTAATTTGAACAGTTTAACATAAGAAAGTTTTGACTTTGTTACTTTTGATTTTGATTTTATAGGGGAAATGCCAATATTAGGAGGTTTTCCGTCTGCGACGAAAATCGGTGAAGTGACGAAAGTCCACATTTATGAAGCTGACTTATTTCAGAGAGTAGGTGATCCGACCATTTGCACCATATTGATATCTTTTTTAATTATGTTTTCAATCTACAGGTGCCTTGCTGGTGACATATTCCAGTGAACATGAAGTCAAACCAATAGTTGTGACTGTGGAGACAGAATATAAAGGTACGTAGGCTACTGTAACAGTTTGCACAGTTTCCCCATACTTTGCGTACAAAATGAGCTCTATTCAATTGGTATTTACCTACCTTACGAAGTAATTCAGTTTTCCAAAGTAGTGTTTTCCTGAAAAACAGACAAACATTAGTAAATGAATTTGGAGAAAACCTTCTGACAATAAAATACTATGCTGAGCCACCAGCCTGGGTGGCTCATGCTCCAGTGATTTCAGATGATTGAACTCAGTAACACATCAAAGAATATCTTCCAAGTCATGAAAACAAATAGATAATCAGCTTATCGGATTAAAAGCTTAGAGGGAAGGTCTTGCTGCTAGGCGAGTGTTTGTAATTATCAGAAGCCGTTTCTCCAAATTCATTCTCTAATGACAAGGAAGTAAACAAACAAAAAGAAATATGTTGGTGATAACCGAATTTTCGAGCTGAGATTATAAACATTGTTTACCCCATTTTCAGAATAGCATCACTAGGAGTTTTCGGCTCGAGAAATACATTACACATCTCAATAAAAAACCCTGAATATTTTTCAATCTTGGCAGATGCTTAGATTTAGGCCTACATTTGATACCTGGCACAATTTTTTTCGAAAAATGTGCCCAATTATTTAGCTTTTAAATACTGATTTATAGGTGTGTCACATGATTCACAATATAAAAACACTGCAGATCTCAATAGCTCTCAAGAGGTATAATTAGGTGATGGGATACTACATGGACCTCAAGATGACTGATTTATATTTTTAATATTAATTAACAATAATATATCTTCACTATGATTGACCGATCTCAAGTTGACATTTATTGGTTACAAATTCAATTTCACGCCAAATTCAATGTGCTATCTACTGTAGATAGCATAATTATGTAGAAGGTCACGGAGTTAGGTACTGAATGAGATGAAATTAAATTAAATTTTGTTTTGAAAAAAAAGATTCACATCTGTATATAGTTTTGTATACAAAATTAATTTCAACGGTACTGCATGCAAACAAGCAAATAAATAAAGAAACACACAAACAAACAAACAAACATAAAGGTCACTAGTGTGGTGGGGTGTAAACTAAGCTTATGATTTCATCAACATGGCAAAAGACCCATGTAATTCAATATTTAGGATACATCGTGGTCATGTTCGTTCTGCTTCTGTCATGTCTGTGTGTCTGTCTGCCTGCCTGCCGTAAGTTTTAGCCAACCCTCTCCCCACATACATGATGTAAGTTACCTGATCTACCAAATCCTCGTCACCAAATGCGCCTGTCTGCCAAGTAAAGTCTAACTAACCCCCTCCCCTCACCCCCACACACAAGGTAAGCTTACTTCATCAAGACAGTGACCTAACTGTGCCACTATACTGATATTTTCTCCAATCTCCCATTCGGGGTCATAACTCATCTTATATTAGAATTGCTTTTTTCTGCAATTTGACTTATAACGTATACAAATTAAGTTAAAAGCACTTCATTGGTGAATATGCAAATGCTAATCAAAACTTTCTTGTCATAGGGCTGACTCAACTTACTCAATTTAAACGTGCTCCGCATAGACTCACACATAAATGCTTTCTACAAGGAACTCAAGATGTTATACAGTTTTAATAATAATTAACATTATATAACGTCACTATGAGTGACCGATCTCAAGTTGACATTTTGGCGCCAAATTCAATAAATGTGCTATCTACTGTAGATAGCACATGTAAAAAGTCATGGAGGCACTGTAATGCACCAAATTAAAATCAATTTGTTTTGAAAGTAAGATTATGACAGGCACCCAAATTGAAGATGGAGAGCACATCAATATGGTGGCATTGTAGGCAAGCTTACCTGATCTAATGGCTCATGCAATAAGCACCAGTGACCATTTGCGAGAAATTTATATTGTTTATAATGATATATTACTATAATGCTCTTATTCTATAGGTGCCTCGGTGATAACAGAGTCGAGTGAACACGACGTCAGCCCGATAGTGGTGACTGCAAAGACTGAATATAAAGGTATGAAAGCTACCTGTATAAAGACAATGATAATGTTATAGTGAAATGTCATGTAGCTAATCTGCTGATGCCGAATTGACTTCTAGTTTTCTGTACAAATGTATGAAATGCTGTGAAATTTAGCCTTAAATTCTATAATATTATGAATTATTATTTATATCAGGCTTTTGAGCGATACAATAAAACTGTATACCGTATTGTACAATATTTTTCAAAATACCCGGATGCAATACAATATTTCTTGAATATTGTACGCGTATCGTGTACGCGTCGCGCGTTACCATGGTGATGGCACCAAACACGCGTCATGATACAACAGCATCGTATACGGCTCACAGGAGATTTCGTACTGTATAAACAAGTAAAATCACAAACTTAATTCGCGGCAATTCTAGATGATGATAACCTTAGGAAATATAATCCACATCTACAAATAAACATATATACATAATTATTCCGAAATTGTCTTTGGAAGGTAAAGAGCAGAAAACAAGAAGGTCAAAAGGTAAGCTTACATTACAATACACATTGGTAAAACCCGATGGTAAGGTAAGCTTAAATTTTCATTTTACCGCATAGCAAAAGCCTGATCTTACTATAAATAGGGAAATGTTGTATCTATCTATCTATCTATCTATCTATGTATCTATGTATGCCTATAAAGGCTCCGTCAGTTTCGATCCAAATGTCGCCAAATTCATACGGGAGATCGATGAATATACGGGAACGTGTTTAAACTTTATTTGGTTGAAAACGGTCAAGAATTGGCCTCAAAATCAGTGAAAATGTGGTACGTTGCTATGCTGGGTAAACAAAAAAGGGAGTCAGTTGTCAAGCTAGCCCATGCGCGTCGTATGGGCGTATCTAATGCCAAGCCGCTCGCGTAGCGCAGCGATAGCGCGCAGGTAACGCAGCACTACGCCATGTCGCGCGCGTAAACGACGCAGAGTCTCGCAATGAATGATAATACGGGTGAACGACCGACCGTAGGCGTAATAAATACGGGGAAAAGATGTGTGTTAAAAAGTACAAACAACATGAAGAGGTAGGCCTACTGTAATTAAAAAAGAAAACAAAATGAGGACAAACAGGTAGGCCTACGAGTATGTGGGTTTGCCTATAGTTAGTCACAGTAAGAAAATGAAAACGGGAATAAAATAGGCTAAAGAAGGAAAGAATAATAAAATCTAATAAAATTAGATGATTTAAATAAAAAGCTATTAAACTGAGGACAGAACTAAATAAATAACATGAAAACGGGAAATCACAAGCTAAGCAGCAAATAAAAAATGAAGTCAACAGGGAAATGTAAGAAAGGACAGATTTAGAAAATAATGGGAACGGGATTGAGTAAATAAAAAACATGGTAACGGAAATTTGCAAGCTTAGCAGCAAATTTTTGTTTTTAAATGGAACAAAATTGGCCCATGTAGAAGAAACTAAAAAGAAAGAAACTAAAATGGAAACTTAGGCTTAACGAGGGTCAGACTCAGATAAATGAAATTTACCTTTTCAATGATTCTACCTGTTCAGTAATTCCTCCCGTTTTAGTGAACGCTCCCATTTACTCACCTAGCGGGGACCCGCGCGTAGCGCGGGTGTCCCGCTAGTACAAATAATAATAATAATATTGAATGGCTTATTTTCGTGTGATACAAGAATATATTGCACTCGATAGAAAAATCTCGTGCAATATATTCTTGTATCACACTCAAAGTCATTCAATATTATATAAATATTACAATTGTTACATAGCTCGTTATTTAGTACGGAATTTCAATCAAAACCTAACGGTGAATGTGTTACCAGTTTCAAAGCCAGTCCTTGCTGTACACTAAAAAACGCCTAATATACTTGCTGTGAATACAAATATATTTAAACCATGACATGAATTTATAGAGGGTAATTTGCTGAAAATAAATTACATTCCCACCTTGCATGGAAAAGTTCACCATTTTAGGAAGGCTTGATACCATATAAATCTGATTTGGCACGCAAAGGGCATGAAATTTTTTAATTTTTAAAACATTTATGTTTGTTTTTTGCGCTAAAATGGAGGACACAAAAAATTGTTGCTCTATTTTAATAGAGGGGGTTCCCAAGCACCGAGTGCTTTTTTTTTCTAACTTACATTTTTGTAATCCTGAAGGTATCTAGTAAATGAATTTTGATGTTCCCAAAATTAAATATTGTCCCATGGGGGTTCATTTGGCGGCCATCTTGGATTCCGACAAAATTCAATTAAATTGACATAACTTTTGAACTAGACATCATAGGAAGACAAATGACCCCATTTTTCGGGATAATGTGGACATGAGCAATCAATTAAAGGTTTATTTTCATGATTTAAACATGTTGGATACATTAAAATGCAAAATATTATGTCCCATGGCGTTCATTTGGCGGCCATCTTGGATTCCGACAAAATTCAATTAAATTGACATAACTTTTGAACTAGACATCATAGGAAGACAAATGACCCCATTTTTCGGGATAATGTGGACATGAGCAATCAATTAAAAGGTTTATATTCATGATTTAAACATGTTGGATACATTAAAATGCAAAATATTATGTCCCATGGCGTTCATTTGGCGGCCATCTTGGATTCCGACAAAATTCAATGAAATTGACATAACTTTTGAACTAGACATCATAGGAAGACAAATGACCCCATTTTTCGGGATAATGTGGACATGAGCAATCAATAAAAGGGTTATTTTCATGTTGGATACATTAAAATGCAAAATATTACTACAAATAGTATCTTCAAGGCATACTCGTCTGTATATAATAGGAGCTCTTTTTGGTACATTGAGAAGGATATTTTGATGTTATTGATTTATTTACTATTTTCTCTTCTAGGTGCATGACTTAACTTATTATTAGCTAGAACTGGTGTTAGTGAACTAAAAATCGTAGCATAGTAATAGTGAAGTGGTGGATAATCATGCCAAAACGCAAGGGTGATAATACCGAGTCAGCCTCACTGCAGAAACGTCCACCTGTAAATTGTATTTTACATGTGAGTGGTATTGAGCATCTAGATTATACGCCGCTCAGTAAAGTAAGGGGCTCCGCCACTGACAAGCTGGCTCAGCTACATGACATTTGCGACAAAAGACACATTGAACCTCTTGACTCACCCTATCGCATGGATGATGTCTGTAATCACATTCCGGAGAGTCTTGCTGGTGCAGATTTATATAGAAACAATTGGATATCATCGAGGCTGCTACCAAAACTTTACTGAAAATCAATATCGTTTGAAATGTAGTGCAGGAACTAATGAATCGTCAACATCACAATCCTCTCGTAACCGTAAATTACAATTATCAACTGTCATGCGACTGTTCCCTCCAGAATGTATCTTTTGTGAAAGACTGGAAATGAAAGTGTCTGGAAAGACTGAGAGATGCATCAAATTCCCAGCATTCAAGGACAAAGACGGAGCATTTAAGGAGCCTAATTGGAAACAGATTGAGCCTCGGGCACTAGAACTAGGACTACTTCGTCTACATAGCATGGTGCAAGGTGAGGACCTGTTTGCAAGAGAGGCGAATTTCCACTATTCCTGTCGCGATTCTTTCAACACGAAGTACACAACTTACCTGCGTGATGAAGCGAAAGCGACAATTGAAACAGAGCAGGGTCGTAAAGCTGCTGCACATCTGCTGGCATTCACTGTTGTCCTTGATTTCATTCAAGACCGAGTTGCTGGGCAGAAGGAGGTTATGTTACTTACATCGCTGAGTCTTCTGTACAATCATACAAGAGTTTGAAAGAAGTGGCTTCCCCAATCCAGAGTACAGAAGTGACAAGATGAAGGTCCGACTTGAGAACCATGATATTCATGACTCGATCACCTTTGCCAAGTTTTATCCGGGTGACAAAGGCTATATCACCTACAACCTGGTCTACGGCGCCATCATCTCTGTAGCAGACGCGGTGACTTATTCATATAAGCTGGGGTTCAAAGATAAGTATAAGGATGTGGCCATGTTTCTTCTACCAAACTACCAAAGCACATGCTGCACTAGTATCGGGCACCTCTATGGAACTCACCACTATATCTTCAGTAAGCTGGGTCACTGTGAGACATGTAACTTCGCCTTAGGAACTAGAGACAGTGATGGCCAAGGCTCTTGATAAGGTTTCCACATAATACTCCGCAGATCATTACCAGCAAGGGAAACGACGTGTTTCATCTTGTATGGGACAATCTAAACAAAACAATGACGAATATCCATGGCTAGAATGTTGTGAACAGCACTGGTGTGATAATTATACAAGATGTGAAACCCGGGTTTGATACCACTAACCAGGATCGAACTCTCCCTCTCTACGCGCTCCCTGTTCACATCTGTGGAAGCTATTAGGAGAAGCAACCTGTCCCAGGGTTTGGTGGCTGATCTCATTACCAGTGGCTGCCTACGTAGTGTATTGACAGGGAAGGCATATGCAAAAGCACTGTTCTGCCTCTAAACAGTCGGTGAAGCCGGTGAAGCGCTTGTTAATTGAGCGATTCATTGAGGAGGAGACGTTGAGGTCACCAACCCCAAGACCTTGCTGAATCTTGTACAGACATGTACTCTTCGTGAGACCCTCGACCTCGCTTTACAGGACCCCTCCACTTTTACCATGCTTGTGAAGTATGTCACATATGAAGACAAGGACATACTCCTGACCCACTTGGATGGTGAAGGGGTGATGGATAGGGGTGAAATAGTCGATAGTTGACTTTCTTTGGGGTTTCACAACGGTAGCTGAGAGGAAGCCACCAAACCCTGGGACAGGCTGCTTCTCCCTACTGCTTCCCGTGTAAATGACCAGACACGATATTCTTTGAGATGCATGTTGAGTACATTTCGCTATTTATCATGGGCGGAGTGAACACGGTTCCCTCAGGAAATTTGGGCCCGACTTGACTACAGATATGAACAGAAGCCATGGTCTCGGGTATATCTACGCTCGTAGAGAGGGAGAGTCCGATCCTGGTTAGTAATGGTATCAAACCCGGGTTTCACATCTTGTATCATTATCCCACCAGTGCTGTTCACCACGTTTGGCCCATGAATATTTGTCATTGTTTTGTTTAGATTCTCCCATTCGAGATGAAACACATCCTTTCCCTCGCCGGTAATTATCTGCGGAGTAAGGGATGTGGAAACCTCATCAAGATCCTTGGCCAGCACTGTCTCAAGTTCCAAGGCGAAGTTATGTCTCAGTGTCACAGTTATATCCAGCTTACTGAGAATAGTGGCGAGTTGTTTGCTTCTGTAGAGGTGCCGGATGATAGTGCAGAGCAGTATGTGCTTTGGTAGTTTCAGTCACCGCGTCTGCGACAGAGATGCTGCCGCTATAGACCAGGTTGTTGGTGATATACCCTTTGTCACCTAGATGAAATTTGGCATAGGCGATCGAGTCATGGATAATGTGGTTCTCAAGTAGGACCTTCAGCTTCTCATTCGCCTCTATTGCAAAGAGGTCCTCACCTAGCACCATGCTATCTAGACGATGTAATCCTAGTTCTAGTGCCCGAGGCTCAATCTGTTTCCTTAAATGCTCCGTATTTGTCCTTGAATACTGGGAATTTGATGCGTCTCTCAGTCTTTCCAGACACTTTAATTTCTAAAAAAACTAAACTCTAAAAAGATACATTCTGGAGGGAACAGTCGCATGACAGTTGATAATTGTAATTTACGGTTACGAGAGGATTGTGATGTTGAAGATTCATTAGTTCCTGCACTACATTTCAAACGATATTGATTTTCAGTAAAGGTTTGGTAGCAGCCTCGATGATATCCAATTGTTTCTATATAAATCTGCACCAGCAAGACTCTCCGGAATGTGATTACAGACATCATCAATGCTATAGGGCGAGTCAAGAGGTTCAATGTGTCTTTTGTCGCAAATGTCATGTAGCTGAGCCAGCTTGTCAGTGGCGGAGCCCCTTACTTTACTGAGCGACGTATAATCTAGATGCTCAATACCACTCACATGTAAAATACAATTTACAGGTGGACGTTTCTGCAGTGAGTCTGACTCGGTACCTTTATCACCCTTGCGTTTTGGCATGATTATCCACCACTTTACTATTACTATGCTACGATTTTTTAGTTCACTAACACCAGTTCTAGCTAATAATAAGTTAAGTCATGCACCTAGAAGAGAAAATAGTAAATAAATCAATAACATCAAAATATCCTTCTCAATGTACCAAAAAGAGCTCCTATTATACAGACGAGTATGCCTTGAAGATACTATTTTTAGTAATATTTTACATTTTAATGTATCCAACATGTTTAAATCATGAAAATAACCCTTTTAATTGATTGCTCATGTCCACATTATCCCGAAAAATGGGGTCATTTGTCTTCCTCTGATGTCTAGTTCAAAAGTTATGTCAATTTCATTGAATTTTGTCAGAATCCAAGATGGCCGCCAAATGAACGGCATGGGACATAATATTTTGCATTTTAATGTATCCAACATGTTTAAATCATGAAAATAAACCTTTTAACTGATTGCTCATGTCCACATTATCCCGAAAAATGGGGTCATTTGTCTTCCTATGATGTCTAGTTCAAAAGTTATGTCAATTTAATTGAATTTTGTCGGAATCCAAGATGGCCGCCAAATGAACCCCATGGGACAATATTAAATTTTGGGAACATCAAAATTCATTTACTAGACACCTTTAGGATTACGAAAATGTAAGTTAGAAAAAAAAAGCACTCGGTGCATGGGAACCCCCTCTGGTGACTACACTATATATGAAGAATAATGGGGAGAATATGTCCTCTCCATCCTGTTTCAAAGCCAGACCTTGTTGCAAACTACAAAACACTCAATATGTTCGATGTGAATTCAAATATAATACCAAAGCATAAATTTATTAAGGATACTTTGCTGAAGCCATAAAATACGCCTGAATGCACTATATTTATTGTTGTGATGTAAACATCGCATAAAAAGGCCACACTTGTTTGAGTGATCAAAATTCTTAACTGTCATTTTCATTTTGTTTTTCAGAATTTCTGTCTCTCTAGAACAACTCCAACATAAATAACAGTTTAGTGATTTACAAAGTTATTCACCGTGATTATGACCTGGACAACAGGGTGATTACCAAAGTTAACTCCTTTTAGCAAGTTTACCCAGCCAAGGACCAGAGTTGCACTAAAAGTCCATAGGAGTCGACTTTCTTAAACAAACACATGAATAGGCCTACACATGAATAGGCCTGGCCTACGGTCCCGGCCTACGGTATTGTTTTAGCGTTGACTCCAATGGACACAAATGCAACTTTTAAAACTTCACTGATATGTGATGGTATTGGTTAAAATGCACATACCATTTTAGGGGAAACTTATCTTGTGGATCCTATATCTTGAAAATGTAGTCACTATATAATGTCTACTGATGCGATAATACCAGCTTTAACATTAGGTGCCACTACGTTAACATAACTGATCACAACTTGAGGTACAGAGGTGACCAGACTGCCATTATAGCTAGTGCCAGTATATGACACAGAAGGGTCAATGAGCTTTACCTCATTTGTAGACAACCAGGAAAAAAACACCTTGTGTAGTGTTTAGTTCCCAGGAAGGCAATTTTGCCTGAGGAAATATGTGGTCAAATGTTAACTGCTCACAAAAAGATTTATTACCGTTCATTAGGTTGAGAGAGGGGGTGACACATTATCAATTCTGTTATGGCAGTGAAACCTAATGATTATGAATTTGTCAAAATAATGATGATGTTCATTTGTATGTGGATATTATTATTCTGTGTATGAACAAAGTGGTGATATGTATCAAATTTTGGATAGAGCATGTGAAACTTAAATATTGCAAAATCAAACTTTTGATGGTGTGCACTGGATTACCTTTCAAAGTCAAAAACATACTACTGAATCTTTCCCTTTTGGCAAACCAATTCCACCAGTTGGTCAACTGAATCTGACTCGAATGATGAACAAAAAATTCCAAGTTCAAAGATCTTTGGATGAATCCCATGATGTATTGTGCAAACATTCACGTGATTATCGACATCAGAACCCAGAGGTTGATTCAATGTAATCCCAGCATGCAGTATGATATTATGTGCAATGTGATAAAGGAGCCATTTCAACACCATTTCACATTCAAATTTATGTACAAAATAAGAACCAGTAGTTTTGATGGAATATTCATCGAGACTTTTATGTTTTGAATTGATAATTGGGTACGGGTAATGTTTGTGGATACATTGCTACCAAGAAAGTTAAAAAGTCGTGTGTTTTTAAAACAATTTTAGATCTTTTAAATGCTTGGGAAAAGAAGGTGGAACCAGCAAAGTTTTTTTGCACATGCATGCATGCAGACCCATAGCTTATCTTGTTGTATAACAACCTTGACCATGCACAGCAGGAGCCCAGCATGATATTTTCTGAAAATAACCATGTGTTTCTCAAACATGCTGTCAGTGGCTGCAATGTATTCTGGGCTTACATTTAAACAACCTCTGATCAGAACCACCCAAATCACGATTGTATCACGATTGAACTATGACAAATCGTGAGGAGAAAGATAGATGATTTGTTGGCATATGGCTTGATTGAACCTTCAAAATCCAGTTTTGCAGCTCCTGCTCTTTTGGTAAAAAGAAAGCTCCTGATAACGCTGTGCAATGTCGCTTTGTGACTGATTTTGGTGCTAAAACATGTAAAATAAAATTGTTGAAGGTTTCACACAGATTGCCCCGCATAGCCGACTCTTTAGTTGCGTTAACTTGAAATTCATTATTTTACCACTTTGGTAAGTAAGAAACCACTTTGGATTTAGCTAGCAAGTTTTGTCAAGTAATGCCAATGGATTGGTGAAACCTTCAAAGATTCTGACATTTTGATTTTTTAACGATCAGTTTTGGGATGACGGGAATATTAAACAATGTAATTGGGATTAAATGAGCATAACAATTGATAGGGTATTGTAATTTTGTCTTCATCATGGTCAAGAGAGAATTTATTTATTTATACATGTATTATATTTCAATATTTCGTGTTATGCATGTTTGTGGTTGTGAAGGTAATGATAACTAACACATAAATGTAAAATAAATGTATAAGATTATATAATGAGCGGTACTTGAAAGGCTTTTGAAATGGTAGTGAATATGTTGATGGTTGAAAGATGATTTTTTTCGTCGCTAAAGGATTTGATATTGTATAACTGTTATAGGAAAGAAAGTGTAAGTGTTTGTGTAAAATGTTAATAGATTGGAAATATGATAAATTTGTCATGAAATAATATGTATCAAATAACTGTTATTTTTTAGTAATATTTTTTATCTGTTCAAGGACTTTTGGATGACTCTGATGATGTATTGTGCACTCATTCATGTGATTATGGAAGATCAATTCTTGTAAAGCACTAAATTTAACTAACGACATCAGAAACACTCGATTGTATCACGATTGAACTCAGACAAATTATCGTGAGGAAAAAGATAGACGATTTGTTCGCATATGATTTGATTGAACCTTCAAAATCCAGTTTTGCAGCTCCCGCTCTTTTGGAAAAAAGAAAGCTCCTGAAAACGCTGTGCAGTATCGCTTTGTGATTGATTTGGTGCTAAAAAATGTAAAATGTTAGTTTTTGTTGAAGGTTTCACAGCGATTGTCCCTTATAGCCGACTCTTTAGTTGCGTTAACTTGAAATTTATTATTTTACCACTTTGGATTTAGCTAGTGAGTTTTGTCAAGTAATGCTAATGGATTGGTGAAACCTTCATAAATTCTGTGACATTTTGATTTTTTAACGATCAGTTTTGGGATGATGGGAATATCAATTTGAAAGTTTAAATGTATGCACAATAAGCTATGCCCATGAGAAACAAATAAACAAGGTAATTGGGATTAAAAGAGCACACCAATTGCTAGGGTATTGTAATGTTGTCTTCATCATGGTCCAGTGAACTTTTGCGTAGTACAATAAACAATTTGATAAACAATTTTATTTATACATGTTTGTGGTTGTGAAGGTGATGGTAACTAACACATACATGTAGTAGAATAAAATGTATAAGATTATATAATTGATGGTACTTTAAAGGAATTTGTAATGGTAGTGAATATGTTGATGGTTGAAAGATACATATTTTTCGTCGCTAAAGGATTTGATATTGTAATTGTTATAGGAAAGAAAGTGTAAGTGTTTTTGTAAAATGTTAAGGGGTGGGGTATGAAGTTTGGACAGTATTTATTGTGGGACATTAGATCACATCAGACATATCGAATTGCATTCTGAATACGAAGAATGTCATTCTGATATCAAATAATTATGATTTTTTGAAATTCGCAATGTAATACGCATTTTATGGCAAATCATTAAAAATTGATAGGTCTGATGTGCTCTCATATCCCACAAAAAATACTGTCGAAACGCTTAAAACGCTCATTCCAGATCCCTTAATAGATTGGAAATATGATAAAATTGTCATGAAATAATATGTATCAACTAACTGTTATTTTTTAGTAATATTTTTTATCTGTTCAAGGACTTTTGGATGACTCTGATGATGTATTGTGCAATCATTCACGTGATTATGGAAGATTCGAAATGGTTTTGTTGAAGGTTTCACACAGATTGCCCTTATAGATGACCCTTTAATTAGTTGCGTTAACTTGAAATTCATATTTGAGCACTTTGGATTTAGCTAGTGAGTTTGGGTTTAGCTAGTGAAACCTTCAAACATTCTGACATTTTGATTTTTTAACGATCAGTTTTGGGATGATGGGAATATTACTTTGAAAGTTTAAATTTATGCACAAGAAGCTATTCCCATGAGAAACAAATAAACAAGGTAATTGGAATTAAATGAGCATAACAATTGAGAGGGTATTGTAATGTTGTCTTCATCATGATCCAGAGAGCTGTTGTGTAGTACAATTTATTTATTTATACGTATTAAATGTCAATGTTTCATGTTGTACATGTATGTGGATTTAAGGTGATGGTAACTAACACATACATGTAGAATAAATGTCTAAGATTATATAAATGAATGGTACTTGAAAGAAATTGGAAATGGTAGTGAATATGTTGATGGTTTTAAGATACATTGTTTCCGTCGCTAAAGGATTTGATATTGTTTAACTTTTGTAGGAAGGAAAATGTAAGGGTTGTTTATATAAAATGTTAATAGATTATCATAGAATAATATGTATCAACTAACTAATATTTTTCAGTAATATTTATTATCTGTTCCAACTCCAGTGACACCTCATGCATATTTTTCTAAGAAGGATTGGGTCAATGTTCACTGCAGGGCAGGGGCGTAGCCAGCTTTCTTGGTCAGGGGGGGCAAAATAAAATGTTGGGGGCACAGACGAAAAAAATTGCAGTTGCATCATAAAATACATAGAGACTGTATGTCTTCGAGCTTCCCGAAAAGGGCCTTATTGGGATGATGTGCGCGCGTAGCGCGACAAAAATGGTATTTTACACTATTTTCGCCCATTATCCGGCTAAAAAGGGCTTTATTGTTACAATGTGCGCGCGTAGCGTGGAAAAATTTTGTATTTTACACTATTTTGGCCCTGAATTTTGCTAGAAAAGGGCTCCTTGCCCTTTTCTTTTCCTTTGCCCTCCTGATTTTCTCTCTCATTTTTTGTCAGAGGGGCACTTTTTCTTTCATTTTTTGTCAGGGGGGGCACTCTGCCCCACCTGCCCCCCCGCTGGCTACGCTACTGCTGCAGGGGTATGACAACTAGCACTACAGCCAAAGGTCCAGGGAAATTTGAGGTGTCAGTGGTGCTCGAATAGATAATTGTAGACAACCAGGAAAAAATAATAGCACGCTTTCGCACACAATGAATTTAAACACGGCTAGTTGCATATAGCCCAATGTATTTAATGTTAATGACTAGGACATCATCTTGAAGGACGGAGAGTTATGTAACAGTGCAGAATGTTGGTTGGGATAATGTTCTTTTCTAAGACAATTCTTGTTCAGCAATTCTTGTCTTGTTCAGAAAGCGTTAATTTCCGATTTTTTCCGACCATTTACATGTGGTCAAAACTAGTTTCCTTGCCTTGTTCCCGGGCCTTGTTTCACAAAGGAAATTCGCGTATCAATAAAGAGGGTGCGAGATCTCAGCCAATCAGAGCACGAGCTTTAGTGGCATGAGATTCAGATTTGGGGAGTGTGATAGTGTGTGTCAAATCTCTCTCTTGATCATCAGACATGCTACGAGCAGCTTGCTCTAACTGGTTGTTACATTTTTGTATAATTTTATTCCGGAGTATTTGTATTTTATATGTTTTCTGTATTTGTAAGGAGAGAAGTAAAGAAATAAACTATGACTGAATGAACATAGTATTTCTAGACCATCTTTATTTGACTAAATCCTGTAAGCCTAACCGCACGCCCATGTTGTACGTTATCGGTGCCCCAGTAGGTACCGGTAGCTCTTTACATAGTACCATCTCTTTTTGCATAGTGGTATTCGCTGGCGAAGTGACGTAGTTAATCGGATTAACTACCATAGCAATAGATAAATACAATTTTGACTATATCGCCCCGCACTACAACGTTCATGCGGTACCGATGCATTGAACCATATATGTCAAAGAAAAGCTGATCACTCGCACCTGTAAGATTGAAATGAGCGGTATTATATTCAATCTATGTTTGCTGACATACACAGGTGATTAATGCAATCTGCTTGTAGTGCAGGGCGATCTATTCAAAAATTGTATTCACCTATTGCTATGGTAGTTAATGCGATTATGACGTCACTTTGCAAGCGTATTGTTTTTATTGAAATGTTAAACGACAGCACTATGCAAATAATCCTTAACATGTTCGACATCAATATAGAAGGACTCATCGGTACTGCTTGTACTCACGGTAAATTGTGCTAATGATACTATTATTTTAGGTTTAACTACAAATAATTGATTATACTGTCTACCATCAACAGCTTGATGAGTTTACCAAATATCGTGATGCCAATTACCTGGAATTAAAATGTTTCCAAAACTAAGGAAATGATAATTGATTTCAGGACGTCTAGTTCAAGTACAAACCCTATCTATAGTCGTGAAGGGTAGTAATGTGGAGCGTTTGTCCTCAAATAAATATATCGGTACTATGATTAATGAGAAACTAATAACTGGCATACATATGTATATTATTTGATCAAAAGACTTAACTACAGAATGTATTGTCCCAGAAAACTGAATTATCTTTTATGATTCCGTTATTGAACGTGCCTGGAGATAGTATTGCAAAAGG
Source organism: Amphiura filiformis (assembly GCF_039555335.1). NCBI lineage: Eukaryota > Metazoa > Echinodermata > Ophiuroidea > Amphilepidida > Amphiuridae > Amphiura > Amphiura filiformis. The sequence goes on along the minus strand of NC_092641.1, from coordinate 12,290,279 downwards.
GGAGAGAGAAAAATATTGAAAACTGGAAGACCATAGGTGTGTCGCGGTGTGGGACTTCGAAGCTGCCTATGCTGATCTGTTGAGGACGAAGCTGAGTTCGCGAGAGTGAACCTCAAAACGTATCTTGACCAGTGGCGTAGCCGGGGCAATGGTGAGACACCTCGTCCTTGTGGGTCTTCTCTGTCGATACCTCATCATGCCCTTTATAGCGGTTCCTGTTGCCTATAACAGGAAGCAGTCAGATGTGATGAGTTGCCAGTCTGAAGAAACCACTAGTGTAGTGGTGAAACGTTACTAAAATGTGAGTTTAACATCTTCATTTGTCTTGGATTTGCATAAAACGAACAATGTTAACAGTTAAATCTAACAATCCAAATGAAGAAAGGTCATCGACAGAGAAGCTGACAAGACCACTAGGGGGCTGAAAGAAGCCATCTGGATACGCCGAAAAGGAAAAGACACTTTAAACAAGGACGAGGGGGCCTACTCACTCAACAACATCTTTGACCAACTCATCACGCCCTCTATAGCAGTTCCTGTTGATTATAAAAGGAAGCAGTCAGATGTGATGAGTTGCCAGTCTGAATAAACCACTAGTGTAGTGGTGAAGCGTCACTAAAATGTGAGTTTTTACATCTTCATTTTTCTTGGATTTGCATAAAAACGAACAATTTTAGTTACCCAATACATTTCGGCACTAAGCATCCAATTTTATCATTATTATGTTTTGGATCCAATCATTTTATACACTGGGATTCATCAAAAAATAATGGTTGCAATAAATCATTTAATCAAAACTAAAACTTTAACCAATTTGTAACAAACATACAGCCCCAATCCGTACCTACATACAGCCAACTGGAAAGGCTATAGTCTCCTTTTTTCATGCGAGTCAAAAATGTCAATAGGTCAAGTAAAAATAATCTAAAAATGTGGAGCTTCGACAGTGAACCTCAATAACGTGTCTTTACATTAATGAAATACAGTAAGAACTTCATTTTTATTGGCGTTACGTAGTGTCTCTATTAAGGTGTGTTATGCGCCTTATAATATTTAAATACGATGAGCCGTGTTTAATAGGTTCCGATCATCGTGGAAATTCAACGGCGAGTAAAAACAGCAATGAGCTAATTCCGTTGTCAAAGTATCAGTGTTCTGCATTTATGACAATTATATATTATGCGCGTTAAAAGATAGAAAGACCAAGTTTCTTTAAAAAAACTGTTTTTAGCAAGAAAGCAGGTTTAGGCATATCGATAAAAAAATGATCGAGTGGTTTCTCGTGGGTTTTTTTTGGCGAGAAACCAAGTTTCTCTTTTATTGTACCAAATACTTGCCATAATGACTGAGCCATCTCTGTTAACATGTCGACAACCACCTGACTCCAACACAGAAATATGGAAATATAGCACCGTGCAGTGCGCAGCGATAACATCGGATTTCATTCATCGAAATGTTTTTTATTGAAAAGATTCATTTCATTGAGGGGGTAAATACTTCATTGTAAGCTACGTGAAATGAAACGTGGCCAATGGACAATTAAATTAGACTGGTTATGTTTTGGAAAAATCGCGTTCCCAGCGGTAAGTTTGCGTAAAAGTTGGCAACCAGCTTATTTTTGTTAATTGAGTATGCTAAACTCGATTCTGCTGTCTGCCAAGCAATATTTTGAGACCTTGGCCCTCAAAAAGACCCCCAAATGTCCCATAGGATCGCATAGGTGGCAAACATTAATTTTATTCCAATAACACTTTCAAACATGTTAAATTATGCGTCTGGCCCCATGATCAAACTTTCTTAAAAGTTGAGGCAAATTGTTTTCCTAGCTAAGAGGTTTCAGAAAAAGAATAGTTTGCACTATCTGCGCTGTCTAATATCACGTTACGCAGCAAAGAGTCAAAAGGTATGTAGCGTTCCATAGGATTCATTTTTTCACCTCTGTATAACATACAAATTGACCTTGGACCTGTTGAGCCTCATAACTTGGTTACTATAAATTATGTTCTGACCCTTAGATCCAGACGAATAATTTGACATGATTTTTAGTGAACTTGGAGCATTTATATGAACATGTAGGGTGTTTGGAGTCTTTTTTAGGATAACCAATGTAGCTTGGCAGACAAAATATTTGAATTCAGCATGCACGAATTAACCAAATTATTTTGGTTGCCAGCTTTTACGCGAACTTGCCGCTTGATGCTCTGCATTTTCAAAATTGTGTTTCTGCCACAATGACAATGATATTGACTTGGGAATAGAATCGATGAATCTGTTGAAGTGCATGAAGATTGTGTTTCCACAGCTTCTTCGCTTCATCGGCTCTCCGAATGCCTCAAATCCATAAAGAACTGGATGAACAACAATTAGCTCAAACTTAGAGATGACAAGACAGAGTTTATGGTTATAACATCACCTCACCTCAAACACCACATATCATCTATTTCTTTGCTTGTTGAGGACGTTACAATATCTCCTAGTGATAGTGTTCGTAATATTTGTGTAATCTTTGACTCACAAATGTCCATGTCTTTACATGTAAAATCTCTCTGCGCCAACTTAAAATTCCAACTTCGCAATATTTCGTAGGTTTCCGGACTATTACACCTGCCATCCCGTCACGCGTGTTATTATTCTCTCCAGGCTGGATTATTGTATTGGACTCCTTCTTGGATCAACTAAAACAGACATCCAGAAATTACAAGGATCCAGAACTGGGTCGCGAAAGTTATTTGCCAAGCGATGAAACGAGATCATGCCACGCCTTATTTACACAACTACATTCGCTGCCCGATGAGAATAGAATTACCTTCATGATCTTGGTGCTAGTGTTCAAATGCCTCAATGGGATAACACCGGACTACTTATTGAATGTCTTTCTCTTCACATTCCAACCCCGTCAAGGTCTCCGTTCAGCAGCAGACAAAACTCGCCTCTCTGAACACAACTCAACAAAGACATTAGTATCTTTTGAAAAAAGGACATTCTCATACACAGCTTCGCGCATCTGGAACAGTCTACCTGTCATCATCAGAGAGTCTACCACATTACCTACCTGTTTTAAGTAATCATTGAAAAATCTGATTGCTGTTAAAAATATGACCAGTTCATTGATGATTTTGGGTCTACGCTTCTGGAAAATCCAAAACGTTTTTGGTCATTTTTTAGATCTAAAACCAGATCAAAATCCTTGCCCCAGGTCATCAGTGATACCAATGGTGTAACTGCTTCCACTGCTAAAGAAAATGCTACTCTCTTTAATAGTTATTTCTTTTCTGTATTTACCAAACCAAAGAATGATCTGAACTTTCCAAATATTCCCATCTTTGAACATGAATCATTGGGCAATTTTGAACTTCAAAATGATGATGTACTTGATATTCTGAAAAATTTGAATGTTTCCAAAGCATCAGGCCCGGACGGTATATCACCACGTGTCCTAAAGGAATGTGCATATCAAATTGTATCTCCCTTATGCCATATTTTTAACTTGTCTCTGAGTGAAGGTAAATTACCTCAGGAATGGCTTGAAGCCAATGTAATACCGGTTTATAAAAGGCCGACAAACAACAGGTTGGAAATTACAGGCCAGTATCTTTACTTTGTATATGTGGGAAGATCATGGAGAGAGCGATTGTCAATTTGGTTTTTCCTCATATAAAAGAGAGGCTCTATCATCTTCAACATGGCTTTATAAAAGGGCGTCCCACTGTCACTCAGCTGCTTGAAGTTTTTCTTGAAGTCAGTACAGCCTTGGACAACGCTGGGCAGGTCGATATGGTTTATCTTGATTTTTCCAAAGCGTTCGACAGTGTTAGTCATAAATTACTCTTATACAAACTCCGGTCTTTTGGTTTTCATTCTGGTCTACTTAATTGGTTTCAAGCTTATCTTACAAATCGACGCCAACGTGTTGTTGTTGATGGTTTCCAATCTGATTGGCTTCCAGTGGTTTCCGGGGTTCCACAGGGCTCTATCCTTGGGCCCCTTCTTTTTGTTTTATACATAAACGACCTGCCCAGTGTTGCCCAACATTCTAAGATTGCTTTATTTGCCGACGATGCTAAGTGTTTTATTAATGTAAAAAACCCTTCAGATTGTGAGCAGCTTCAGTCAGCAGCGCTATATAAGCATTTTGTATGTATCGGGGGGGGGTGGGGGGTGTGTGTGTGTGTGGGGGGTGGAGGGGTGTATGTATATATTCGTATACTAATATAAGTGAGGACATTATTATATACTACATCGGCCTTGATGGGTTTTTTTAGTTGATACTGGGCCCCCAGTATCTATAACAATGTTGGGTTATATAAAGGACATATGAAGGGTATAAAACGTTTTCATAATATTCAAAACCATTAACCTACAGCAAATATTCTAACATAATGTTATTTAAGTATTGACAAAATATTTGGCACAAAATGTTTGCAAGAAGTATTTTACAATAACATTTTGAAAACACTTTTAAAAATATTGTTGTAGTGTATGTTCATACAAAACGTTTTAAAACGTTTCCATGACCTTTATATAACCCGACATTTAACGATATTAAAACGTTTTTATCTCAACCAAAACCCAAAGTATAACATGTTTATAACGTTTTAAAAACATTTTTGTGTTTGCTGGGTATATACAAGGTTATTAACAAACTGTTCGTCTTATTTCCACGTCAAGATGCATCCATTGCTTAAAATAGGACGTACCTACGAATTACCCTTAAACATGATCTAGTCGAAATCGGGCAAATTTCACTAACATTTGTGTGTCCATCGATGTTTTCTTCTCATATAAAACATGTTTCATTTTGTTTTGAGGTCTCAAGGCATGTCAGGGAGCTCAAATAGGCCTAAACTATTTATCCTGAGTAAGCAGTTGGACAACCACATCTTGAAAACATTTCATGGCCATTTTCCAAAGCTACAATATGATGCTTACTAAACTTTTGGCTTCACTTCTCCGATATACCAAATCTGTTTTCATTAAATAACTTTTATTTTGTAGCCTAGATTTAGGAGTATAATTATGGATAGTTTCAATTTCCTGGCACGTGTGATGATGGAGGTAGAATCTTTTTGAATGACCCTCGTATATCAACTGGCTAGAATTATAGTTTTGTTAATTTAGCATTTGTTGTTTATTTTGCTCGGAGCAATTATTACTGCATCACCACCGATGCTTTGGACCTCAACTTTCTGGTCCAAAATTGATTACTAGTTTTCTACTTACTTGTTTTCCTTACTCATTACTAAGTCATACTGTTTTGCAAATTTTAATAAATTGAACTCATCAAATGTCTCTCACGTTATAGTTAAACTCTTCCACGTTGAACGGGATACTGTACTTTCACTTCGGAGACTCAGTAAATTAAACCTATAATGTACGGTCTTGTGATATCAAATTAGATTTTTTATTTTCAAACTTTTTTTTGCATATTTGTAATGTTTACACATATCCCAAGTTGCACCTAAATGGAATCGGCCAATTTTGTTGTCCGTGTAGATTAACTGAGCAGAAAAAAGCACAGTGATATGGGCCAAAATAGAGAGTAAAATTGCAGAACTGACACAAAATATGCTCGACCCCTCCTAAATTTTGATGCTTCCGCCGCCACTGTTTACCAACAAAAAGAAACCAAAACTAACATTGCGTGTGTGCATAAGGAAGCACATTTGTTTTGATGAATCTACTTCCTCAGAAATTTGATTTCTATTCTTATCATCATGAATATATGTGATGTGTTTAATGTTTAATCCAATCATAACTTTTAAATACGCGTACGCAAACACAATTTTGAAAAAAAAGTATAATGACCACATCTCGTGACGTAGCTAAGAGTACGCTTTACAATGACCGCGTTGCGTATTTGGACATCGCATGATTGCGTGATAGTATCATTGGTTACTAGTGGTATTTCCTTAATCGGTTATTCGATTTTTTATAGAGAAAACAAAAGATTAAAAAGAAAATGTGACGTAAAGTGAATTAAAAAAGATAAAAGTTACGGTTGTGAATGAATAACCGTCATGACGGTTATAAATGAATAACCGTCACTGGGAATGAATAACCATCAACCGGAATCTCTGCGACCCTCGAGATATTCTTCGGTTCCAAAGCACGTTTGGATATTTCACAATACCCTCAGCAAAACTGATGCGCAGTCATTAACCTATAAATATCACAGCCGATCGTTATAATACTGATATTCGTTTCTAGCTAGTTTTGGTTTCTCTTTTGTTTAGTCACAGTTCAACTGAGTTTGGGAGTCATTTTCTTCCTCTTTCTTTCTTTCTTTCTTTCTTTCTTTCTTTCTTTCTTTCTTTCTTTCTTTCTTTCTTTCTTTCTTTCTTTCTTTCTTTCTTTCTTTCTTTCTTTCTTTCTTTCTTTCTTTCTTTCTTTCTTTCTTTCTTTCTTTCTTTCTTTCTTTCTTTCTTTCTTTCTTTCTTTCTTTCTTTCTTTGATTACATTACACGGTTGAGTGCATAACATCATAATAACTGTTTAGTCCAAAACCTCAAGTGTTCCTCATAATATTTTTCAAATTTATGCCATTAAAAGAAAGAGCACACATATGTTGACCATATACTAGCCTCATTGGAATGAGCAATGTCCAATTTTCTTTACGGTTGTAAATTCACTGATCCCCTCCAATCAGCATATAAAGCTATGCATAGCACGGAGAGTGCACTGATCAAAGTCAACAAAGACATTACTTCTGATATTGATTCTAAGAAGGTTGTTTTACTGGTTCTTTTAGATATGTGCGCGGCATTTGATACTGTCGATCGTACAATCTTGATACACCGCCTTAATAAGCGTTTTGGAGTTTGTGGTGTGGCATTAGAGTGGTGCCATTCCTATTTGCAAGGATGGGCAAGTCAAGTCAACATAGGTGGCCATCTGATCCCGTTGTTGTTGAATTTGGAGTTCCTCAAGGATCGGTGCTTGGTCCTTTTACCATCTATACTGTCACGGAGGTATAAGTGTGTTAGTATTATAGACCTGAAGGGGAAGTCCTCTTTTGGTCTATACGCTAGCGCGCTCGCCTCTTAAACCCATGGTCGTGGGTTCGAGTCCCGGCAGGACCGGAAGTGGCTCGAGGAGGCGCAGGATATTTCCGTGAGGGGTTCGTGACAAAAATGGTGGCAGCGGTGGTCCCTGGTGTTTCTTAACACCAGGGGGATCACCCATCGGAAAGGGTTAGGCGTTCACAAAAATGGCTGGCCGAGTATGCCTTGTATCAAGGACGACCAGTCTGGCCGAGTATGCCTTGTATCAAGGACGGCCAGTTTAAACAGAGGAAGTAAGGCGCGAGGACGCGCCTTACGAGGGGGGGAGCATGTCACGGAGGTATAAGTGTGTTAGTGTTATAGACCTGAAGGGGAAGTCCTCTTTTGGTCTATACGCTAGCGCGCTCGCCTCTTAAACCCAGGGTCGTGGATTCGAGTCCCGGCATGACCGGAAGTGGCTCGAGGAGGCGCAGGATATTTCCGTGAGGGGTTCGTGAATATGGTATTCACTACCACTTGTATGCTGATGATACCCAGTTATATACGTCTTTCGATCCTCGTATCCCTGGTGAACTCGATTTAACTCTTGCCAATCTAACATCATGCATTGATGAAATTCGATCTTGGATGGCCTCCAACTACCTCAAATTGAATGATTCCAAAACAGAATTCCTCGTTGCCGGCTCAGTCTACAGCCTCAAACTTCTTCCACAGCTTACTCTCACCATAGGTACATCCAAGATGCATACCATCTCAAGAAATCCGCAATCTTGGCGTATTTTATAACCAGACAATGACATTCACTGATCACATAAACCACCTCCGCCAAACTATCAATTTTCAGATCAAGAATCTGTGGCGCATCCGTAATTTCTTCGACTGTGACACCTGTCACCATGTTGCACGAGCCTTTAACATCAAGGCTTGACTACTATAAAGCTCTCTTCACTCATCTATCTGCCACAGACATCTGTCGACTTCAGCGTCTCCACAATACTGCCGCAAGAGCCATCTTTGCTGTCGGTCGGATAGTTGACGCTGCCTCACTGCTGGTCAAATTACACTGGCTCCCCATCTCCAACCGCATTACTTTCAAGCTTCTGCTCTATGTTTACAAATATATGCATACTCTCGCTCCAATGTACTTATCTGACTGTTTCACTCAATATGTTCCCGGCCGACCTCTCAGATCATCGGGTGATACCACTCGCTTGGCAGTTCCCAAGTATCACTGCCTTTGGTGTAATGCAATTTCACATCATTGCTGCCCAAACCTGGAATGAACTCCCCATTGCAATCAGATCTGCTGACTGTTGAAATCATATTTATTCTGATGTATTTTGTATTATATATTATGTTTTTATGATATATGTACACGTAATGATACTTTTGTGTATAGCGTTCTAAATGCAGTGTATTATTATTAATTATGATTTTGCTAAAGAGCGCTTTAGCAAATTGATATGTTCCAAAACTTCTCCCTCAATGTATATATTTTTCTCAATATGGTTTTGTCCACTGTGGCATGACATGTCTGAATTCTGCACACTACATGTACACACACATAAGCTATTGTTTAGTTAGTGGTTGCCAAACTAAGAATGTGATGCTATTATTCAGAAGCTTCCAGTGTTATAATAATGCATGGTGAAATGTGATATAAAATTGGATCGGTTGAGCCCATATTTATTGGTCGAGCTATGAGTTTTAAAATATTGGACGAGACGTAGTCGAGACCAATATTTTACAACTCATAGCACGGTGGCTCAGTGGGCACGGTGGCTCAGTGGTTACGGCCTTGGACTCATAATCTGAGAGCTTGCTCGACGTGCGTGGGTTCGATTCCCTGTCCCACCACCGTGTTGCGCCCTTGGGCAAGGCGCTTTGCCTCGCTTGCCTCACCCCACCCAGGTGCAATGGGAAGCTGTTAGGGGTAGTCACAGTCACAGTCGTTGTACTGATGGACCCTGCGCCACTTGTAGGCTGCAAACGTGGTTCCGACATATTCTAATGACGGCGGAATAAATGTAAAGCGCTTAGAGGCTGTTTACGGCATAAAGCGCTATATAAATGTCTACATTTATTTATTTTATTTATAGCGAGACCAATAAATATTGGGCGTAAAGCATCCAATTTTATCATTATTATGTTTTGGATCCAATATTATCAAAACTTGGATCCATCAAAATATAATAATGTACTGATCTGGACATTGGTGTACACCATTTAATGTGAAAATTGTAGCGCTTTTCCATTTGGTAGGCAAGCTATAGTTTTTTTAAAGGTTCGAAATAAATTGTGATTTCAATTGTAAAATATCACATTACGATTGCCTTTATGCTCTACACACCCAAATGTCTTAAGTGAATCGTAGCTGCATCCTTTTGCTCTCATTGTAATAATGAAAATGTTTTTTTAATTACCACCTCACCTATGGTAAGACCGACCATCAAACATCAGTGTAGGGTGGGTGTGTGTGTGTGGGGGGGGCTTGGTAAAGCCCACCATGGGGTTCTATTGTAAAATACAAGATGTTCATATTACGCTTATACAATTATTTTAAAGGATGTAGACTATAAACAGTTACTTTCATATTTAGCAGAACACCCGAATAGCATCGCGTGTTCGTGAAATTATTTTAGCCGAAAATCAATTTTTGTTTAATTTTCACATAGCCAGAATTTCCAATTTCGCGCTCAATTCTCCAGAATGATGTCATAGCCGAATTATGTGGTAAATGTTTGTACTCTACTTTGGTATCAATTGATGGAGACGACCTATCTAGCTTATATTGGTAGAGAATATGATATTGTTTATAACTTTTAATATAGAAATATAGGTGTGTTGCAACAACTCCCTCGCCGTTATTAGCGTTATAAAAATTTGCGTCATTATCACGAGGGTTAGGTCAAAACAAAAAAAGGTAGAGAATATAACATTTAATTTTTAATATGGAAATATAGGTTTAACTTTTAATATAGAAATATTGTGTTGCAACAACTCCCTCGCCTTTATTAGCGTTTAAAAAAAATTGCGTCACGATCACGAGGGTTAGGCCAAAAGAAAAAAAAAAGCAAATAAAAAGGTCAGGGCGACATTTTACATTCAAAGGCTTATTTTTATATCGCCGATTAAATAAGAGCAGAGGAACGTTCAAGAAATGGCGTCTTTACCAGGTATCTTTATATTTTTTTATGAATAATACGCTACTCATAACTTGTAAAGGATCATAATCTGATAATCTTGATTTTACCTTCTTTCATTTTTATTCTTATATGGTGCTAACCAAGGTGTATTTCAGTATCACTGGATATCAGTGCTTGGTAGTGCAAGTGTTCTGGTGCCAAAATATTAACGAATGAAATGACACTCATCTCATTTACTTTCTTTGAGCAGTGTTTCATAGAATACTTTGATCGAGATACAGCGAGGTGCACTGTACCGGGGCACTGTATATCTTTATTGTTCGCGAGATTTTTTGGCCAAACAATTTTTTTGTTACGTTGCGCGTTGTTTTTTGTGATTTTCTCCAAAAATGAGCATTTTAGCCCAAATTGGACCTCACAGACGAACTCATCAAGTCATTTCCATTCTAAAAATGTATACTTTTAGACCAATAATTTAGCAGTTATGAAGCCCGAAAGTTTCCATAATTCCAGGGTTAAGACCAACCTTAAATGGTATTGCTTAGAAACATATCGACCGTCTCTAAAAATTACAAAATAAATGTGCTAAATGAGCCCAAATCCACCCATGCCACTCCACTTCTAAATGACCTCCATTGGCAGCGCATTAGCGAACGTGTAAAGTTTAAAACCCTCTTGCATGTATACAAGTCCCTGAATGGACTCTGTCCCCAATACATCAGTGATTGTCTTGTGGTGAAGAAACCGCGCCCTGATTCTGTTACCACCTGTTCTTGTCTTGGTCCGGATCTCTTGATCCCAAAGACACATAGAGTGTTGAGTGTTTCCCTTGTTAAGACTTAGCCTACTTATTTGCCTAATTTTCTTTTGTTACGTATATTGAATTGGCTATTCCTATGCTGCTTTTATGTTTGTATTATGTGCTCTGCGCTTTGAATCCTCCGGTAAAGGCACATTATAAATGTCGGGTATTTATTTATTTAATGAATATCCACTCGTATATTTATTTATTTATTTATTTATTTATTTATTTATTTATTTATTTATTTATTCATTTATTTATTTATTTAGTTAGTTAGTTAGTTAGTTAGTTAGTTAGTTAGTTAGTTAGTTAGTTAGTTAGTTAGTTCGTCGTCCGTATTCCATAGTGGCGTATAGTGGGGCGCCGCGAATAAACAACTTTTCGAGAAAATCGGGTTTGAAGAAATGCCAATTTAAAATCGAGTTGTGTAAATCAGACAGTTATTATATTTTGTAAATGATGTGAAATTTCTGTAGTAAACTAAATAGATTTTATTGTTATATATTTTTCAAAAGAAATAAATACATACTATTGCTGGCAAACTGACAATAAAACTATACGTCACTATGGAAAACGAACAAAACGCAATACCCTAACCTTACGTTAACCGTACGCCACCTCGGTCGCCGTGTAATCCCTATGGCGTTACTTTTCGTCGTTCGTATTCCATAGTGGCGTATAGGTCCGATACGCGTACGCCACTATGACATACGATGTTTTTCATTTTGCCGATATTTCATAATTATAAAATGTGTATAAAAAGTGGCGTATGGTCGATACGCCACTATGGAATACAAAAATGTCACTTTGTAACTATACGCCACATTTAAGTAATTAATTACTAATTAATTAGCTAATTATGACTGATGAGACTTAGAAAAATGAAAGAGAACATCATTAAAAACATATGTGCCAATTTTCAAAAAATGACCAAAAATCACTATACGCCACTATGGAATACAGCCGACGAGTTAGTTAGTTAGTTAGTTAGTTAGTTAGTTAGTTAGTTAGTTAGTTAGTTAGTTAGTTAGTTAGTTAGTTAGTTAGTTAGTTAGTTAGTTAGTTAGTTAGTTAGTTATCCCGGCCCCAACTCAACACAAAAGTTCAACCATGAGAGTTACCAAATTGCGCAGAAAAGGGGTTATTTTTTCACCAGTAGCAAGGACTGCGAAATCGCCACTATGGAATACAAAAATGTCACTTTGTAACTATACGCCACATTTAAGTAATTAATTACTAATTAATTAGCTAATTATGACTGATGAGACTTAGAAAAATGAAAGAGAACATCATTAAAAACATATGTGCCAATTTTCAAAAAAATGACCAAAAATCACTATACGCCACTATGGAATACAGCCGACGAGTTAGTTAGTTAGTTAGTTAGTTAGTTAGTTAGTTAAGTTAGTTAGTTAGTTAGTTAGTTAGTTAGTTAGTTAGTTAGTTAGTTAGTTAGTTAGTTAGTTAGTTAGTTAGTTAGTTAGTTAGTTAGTTAGTTAGTTAGTTAGTTAGTTAGTTAGTTAGTTAGTTAGTTAGTTAGTTATCCCGGCCCCCAACTCAACACTAAAGTTGACAACCATGAGAGTTACCAAATTGCGCAGAAAAGGGGTTATTTTTTCACCAGTAGCAAGGACTGCGAAATTGGCAAAATAGTGGGTATTTAATTTGTACTGTCTGTGAAATTTGACAGTGAAATCAGCAAAATAGGGGTATTTAATTTGCACTGTCCGCGAAATTTGGATAAAAGGGGTACTTGAGAAAATCCAGAAATTTTATGTCAATATTTAGTGTCATTGATAAGGGGTGTTTGAAATTCTAATCATTGAAAAGGGGTGTTTGAAATTCTGGTCATTAAAGACTACCAAAAAGGGATTGTTTTTGGCCAAACTTTGTCCTCGAATTTGCATGAAAAAAGGGGTAAATTTGATGAAAAATCATTGCAAAGGGGGCCTTGGAAAGATTTGGTAACTCTCATGGTTGTCAACTTTTGTGTTGAGTTTGGGGGCCAGGTTATTTATTTATTTATTTATTTATTTATTTATTTATTTATTTATTTATTTATTTATTTATTTATTTATTTATTTATTTATTTATTTATTTATTTATTTATTTATTTATTTATTTATTTATTTATTTAAAGGGCATCAAAGTTGGTGGATGTGATCACAATAAGCGCACAACATTATTTATTTCGATTATTTATTCCACACACAAAACAAATTACCTGCATTCCATCATTTATAAATGCAAGATTATGAAACATGATCTTCATTCGTGGCGTTGTCTTTTTCAAAGAGGGTTCTTTTTTCTTTATAATTGGGAACGCTTTGGAGGGGGGGGATATTTTTTTTTTTCCCAGAAAATGGACCTCATCACCACTTGAAGACAGTTCTGACTGGGCCGTAGAGGTTTTGATTTTATTAAGGAAATTAAGATATTATGAGGTTTTTCTCGTCCAGCGACGAAATGTTCGATGCACTGACGAATGTTCGAACTTGACTTTAATATTCAGATTAGTTTTGATCCAACCATTTGTTGATATCTTTTAATAATAATATAATATTCTGATTCTACAGGTTCCCTGTTCGACTCTGCTACCTCGCCGGTAGCAGAGTCGAGTGAACATGATGTCAACCAGGTAGTGGTGACTGCAAAGACTGAGTATAAAGGTATGAAAGGTACACTGTATAGGTAATGTTAATTTTAGAGTAAAATGTCATACGCAAACGCCCTTATGATTTCCTGCTGACTTTATAGACTGTAACAACAAAAATTATGCAATAGTTTTCAGAACAGAAACAACAATTTTTTCAGGTTTTTCTTTTATCCATGCCAGAGCGAAATGCCCAATGATGTCATTCGACGATTCCACCATCTCGGAGAGGGTTTACTCTAAAACCGCTTCATAATCAAGTCGCTAGCGATGACCACTTGCAATTTGACCAATAAATGAATCGGTTTTTATTGTATAAGTATTATCATTTCAGTTCATTGACAAAAACTACAATGGCTCATCGCTGTAGCTTTGAAAAAAAAAGGTTTTAATAACAGGATATTTTTCCACTTGAAAAAATACAAAAATTCGTTTACAAGGACAATTAGGCCTACAGTAGTTTTGCAACTCATCAAGCAGCAAAACAGCACATAAAGGCCAACCATGTATACTGGCTACACATAATATTCAGAAAAAATTAAATTCAGTCTGTCAACTTTTTATTGTTATCATTACCCCTTTTGCACATTTGATTTATCCTAACGTTTAGTTTAGTTTATTGATACCTTTTTGAATCATCTAAAATATACACGTTTATACCACGTTTTTAGCCTTTTACTTACCACTATTATAGCCTCCCGGTGCGTTCTCTTTTAGGCTAATTAAACATTAAAAAAAAATATGAGCAATAAGTTGTAGGCCAGACTAGGCCTATTAAATAGACATGATAGAAGTATATCATATAACAAAATAAAGATCCTTGATGGCCCTCTCATCTCTAGCTGATCACCCAGATCAATTTTAAATAGCATTTGCGTATCTTTACAGATGCCCAAATCACAGATGATCCTTCAAAAATAAATCGATTTATACTTGTCGGTGGATATTTTGGACTTTTGACCCGTTATAAATATGTTAATATAGCTACAATAACCGTAGTATGGAAGAGTAAGAGATAACCTGTGGGTCTCGATAATAGGCAAAACTACATTTTATAACTACACATTCCCCTCAATATCAAAACCACCTATCCATTCAAGCGAATGATCATGGGATTGGTTGGACGGACTATAGTAAAGTAGGTAATGGGGCTACGCATCCTGCACAAGAACAAACAAACGATTGCTCGCTAGAAGAGGAAACTAAATATAATTAATAAGAAAGAATGAACAGTTTACCAACATAAAAGTGTTGCAATTAAACAAGACAACAAATAAACACAAATCCCGACTGGCACACAACCCAACTTGAAAAAAGCAAGGGAATGTGCCAGCATGGGATTCGAACCCACGACCTTCCGATCTCTAAATGGAGGCTCTATCCATTAGGCTACCAACTCCCACTGATAAACGGTGGTTGAAACTGCACACTGTAACTTGTCAATAAAAAAATAATTTTGTGTGTACTGGAAGCTGACCAATCAGCAGCTCTAATACAAACACACCCACTGCTGAATGCTTTGTTCTCATGAATTTTACCTCTACACATGACGATATTCATCCTATGATTGCAGAAAACTGTAGCCTTTTCTGGTTACCATTAAGGCTTTTTTTAACAAATGAATAATTAATCTTAATAAACTTTTGGCAGTTTTTTCCGACTTTTAAGCCAAACTTTCACTTCCTGTTTGTAGAAAATTACTATCATGCACAGAACACTGTGCTCTGTGTATTGGTGACCTTTGTTAGCTCAACTCATCTATTGACCTTGCTCATAAAGCGTGGTAGTTTATTGATTTAGCCTTTTCGCCACTCAATGGGGTCAAGTGTTATGCATATGTTGTGGTTTTTTAATTAATATTTATTTATATATTTGCAACTGCTTGTAATTAATGATTTAAATAATAAACTCTGGATCATGTTTAATATTTTCTTAGTACCTAGGCTGTTTCTTTGTTTGATATTTCAAATTATTTCCCTTTACAAACATGAATATCAGTGAACGAGCCTCCATCATTTATTTACAGATAGTGCGTGTGCAGATAGTGTATGGGCCAGTTACACTGTGAACTAATGTGAGCAGTCGATGTACACAATATACAACAACAAATATTACGCAAGCACACAAGTACAGAAAACAATTACTGATGCTTAATCGTTTCCCCAGCGTAATACAAGTAAAGTAGTAAATAGGGATACGCATCATGCACAAGAACAAACAAACACAACGGGGAACGATTGTTCGCTACAAGAGGAAACTGAATATAATAATAAGAAAGAAAGAACAGTTTACCAACCCAAAGTGTTACAATTAAACAAGACAACAAATAAACACAAATCCCGATTGACCTACAACACACCTTGAAAAAAAAGCAAGGGAATGTGTCGGGATGGGATTCAAAACCACGACCTTCTGATCTCTAGACGGATGCTCTATTCATTAGGCTACCAGCTCCAACTGATAAACGGCGCCTGAAACTGGGTATTAATGTGAGCAGTCGAGGTACATAATAGACACAAACAAATCATACTGCAGTTACTGTCCGTTTTCCTATACACAATACACAGTGCTCTCACCATTGACGCGTGACCTCTACAAATGATGTATGTTGGAAGAATGGACACTTGCCTAGTTAACATCACTGTGTGAAAAATAACCAGCCAATATTTAATTTATTCTCCAAACTTCTAGCAAATATATTTCTCTAACATGACCTAAAATTACAGCTAGGTTAGATGTTCAGAAATGGTCGCACTTTTGTAAAATATGAGTGAGGGCAAAGCATAGCTAGCTCATAGCTAGCCAACTCCCCGTGTTAATTGAATGTAGATTTGACCGAAAATATTGAGCTATATTGGTAACGGACCGCTCCGTTCTGAAGGATGCCACAAAAAAACGGCACAAGCTACATTTAAACTATTCTAAATAGGTTCTAGAAAATATAGTTTTGTAACATGTCCTAAATTTTAGCTAATTTAGATGTTTGGAGAGGGTCGCACTTTTGTGTTTTAGGAAGGATATGTAAACGACAGATAACACCAAAAATATGAAGAAATTATTTCCAAACCGTGTTAAGTCAACAATCATTATGTTGCTCATTTTGAAGAATGCTGGTTAACAAAAAGCAGGTCATTGTCTCATTTCGTGAACAAAGGTACACATACCATTGTTTCCTTTCGTTTCCTTTATAATCGGTTACCCAACTAAAGCTATAATACCAGCTTTATTGCGATGTCGCACATGTAAAACAGACACTTGTGCACAACCAGAGAAGATCTGATTTAATCAGTTGAGCTGCTTCAATGAGTGTTATCTTGGTTTAATAGCTTTTAATGGGGTTTAAGTCCTGCAAAGGTCGAGATGAATTCTACTGTAGACATGACTGCATCATGCACACAAGTGCAGGAAATCGTATTCAGATAAATTGATTAATAATTCAGATAATTGGTGATCTGAACATTTGGGGCATATAATATCTTTAATAATATAATATTCTCATTCGGCAGGTGCCTCGTTGGTGACAGAGTCGAGTGCACATGAGGTCAACCCAAATGTTGTAACTACAATGACTGATTATGAAGGTATTATATTAAGGCTACCCTAAATAGCTAATGTTAATTTTAGAGTAAAATACCATACATGTATAATAGCTAATCTTCCAATGCACATGTAACTTTCAGTTTACAGTACAAATGCATGAAATGCTATAAAATGTTGGAATACGTTTTACAATATTCTGAAATAATTACAAGTGCTACATCGAAAATGTACTGTGTTGTATATTCTACAACGTTGTTGTTGTATCTTTGCACCCAGTTACCAATTTGTTGCGTGAATTCAAATATCGTCACCCTCATAACCAAAGGGCCTAAGTCATTATAACATGTTTCTCATTTGGAATTTTGATTTTCTGATTAATAAACCCATAATTAATCATATTTCCAGCCACATTCTTCATTAACTTGTGGAATACATCAAAAGAGATATATTCCACATCTCTGTCGGAATTTCAAATGATGAAACTCACACACCTCAATAATTGTCTTCAAAACTGCCGCCAAAGAAAGAATAGTTTAATGTCACTCAAGCGTAACAAATCTTTATTCCATACAAGGTTTGCTTCGTAAAATCATAAATAATCGATAGATATCGACTAAATAGTAGAAGTAAGAACAGGTCACAACAGATACACTGCATAATATTTTCCAAATAACTTTGTGCTGAGCGGTTAGTAAGTAGGTTTTCAGAATAGGTAGTAATGCCCTTCATACCTAAAAAAAATACAACTTTCCCGATATAAATCATTCTGAGACACCCTGTACATCAGCATTCCTACCTTGAACTGAAACATTCACCCTTTTAGCGATGCTTGATACTAAATCAAACTTTGCACATAGAACATTTGGCGGTAGAGCTTTTGATTTCAACATGATCAATGGGAAATGCTGATATTAGAAGGTTTTCTTGCCCATCAGCGACGAAATCCAAAGTAGACTGGCGAAGGTCTGAAGTTTGATGCTAAATCAAACTTTGCACATAGGTCGCTGCTGGTAGAGCTTTTGATTTCAATGGGTAATTGCAGATATTAGGAGGTTTTCTTGCCCAGCGACGAAATCCTTAGTAAACTGGCGAAGGTCCGACGTTTGATACTAAATCAAACTTTGCACATAGGACATTTGGCGGTAGAGCTTTTGATTTCAACATGTTCAATGGGTAATGTTGATATTAGAAGGTTTTCTTGCCCATCAGCGACGAAATCCTTAGTAGACTGGCGAAGGTCCGAAGTTTGATGCTAAATCAAACTTTGCACATAGGACGTTGCTGGTAGAGCTTTTGATTTCAAAGGGTAAATGCAGATATTAGGGACCGATCGTTATTTACGGCAGGGGGGGGGGGGTAATGGGCGTTTTGGAAAAATATCGACAAAAATTTCGCGTTCCCCCCTCGCGTCCGCTCAAAATTTTCGGATTCCCCCTTGTTTTCCCGAATTTCTAGATTTAAAACTTAACATTCCCCCCTCTTGGTTCAACGAAAATTTCGCGTTCCCCCTCAAGACCCAAAAAAAAATTCGAATTCCCCCCTCAAAAAGCCCATTCCCCCCTGTCGTAAATAACGATCACTCCCTTAGGAGGATGTCTTACCCAGCGACGAAATCCTTTATAAACTGGCGAAGGTCCGACGTTTGATACTAAATCAAACTTTGCACATAGGACAATTGGCGGTAGAGCTTTTGATTTCAATGGGTAAATGCAGATATTAGGAGGATTTCTTGCCCAGCGACAAAATCCTCAGTAAACTGGCGAAAGTCCGAAGTTGATTTAATTAGCTTACGTATTTCAGATAATTTCAGATAATTTTCTTTTGTTGTGTATTATGAATTGGCTCTAGATGCTGATGTCTTTTATGATAATAATATTATATAATAAATGCTTTTACAGGTGCCTCGCTGGTAACAGAGTCGAGTGAAAACGATGTCAACCGGGTAGTGGTGACTGCAACAACTGACTATGAAGGTATGAAGGCTACGCTGTATAACGAAAATGTAAATTTTACAGTAAATTATAGCTAATTTGTCAGCGCCCGTATAATTTCCAATTTACTGTATAAATTCATGAAATGCTGTAACATTTTACAGTAAATTCTTACAGCATCTACATGAACAAGTTAGGGTCCGTTCATACTACCACCGCATTTGCGATGCGTTGCTTTGCGATGCCGATATATTGATTACTTTTTGTCGCAACTCAACGCAACGTGTATTTAACTTTATTGCGATATCACAATGCAGTAGTTTGCAATACGATGCAGTGCGGCAACGCAAATGCCGTGGTAGTATGAACGGACCTTTACAGTGATGTACATTTTATAGAGCTTTTGTTGCATTTTTTTTTATAGAATACCCCGTGATTTACAATAATTTCAAATCAACGACGTGAAGCTCACCCAGTGTTAAAGCCAGTCCTTGGTTCAAACAACATAACATTCAATGTTTGCTGTGAATTCAACCAATACATATATTAGAGGATAATTAGCCCGGGAGTTTCTCGCTGGTTGAACGTTTACGGGGATGTGCCACGGTTTTGGGGTACCTTTTTAGTGATTTGGTTAAATCGATTGGTGGTTTTGAGTGGAGACCAATGCGCCTAATGGCGCCTTGACCCAATGCGCCTTGAAAAGCGACAAATAAGGGCGAATTTGTGTGGTTTTTGGGCGCCTTTTGTTGAAAATTGGTATACTGATGGGTAGGACATACAGCATAAGTAGGTATAGAGCAAGTCAGCATCCGAAAGTCTGCGAGGCACATCCCAGTACAAAAAAATTTGACCCCCGCGGATAATTTGCTTGAGCCATAAATCGCACCAGTATGATTATTCTTTACATGGTTCGCCATTTTAGCGAAGCCTAATAGTAATACTACATCTAGTTTTTCACAACTGGCGCATAGAGTCTTTGATTTCAATGTGTGAGATGCACACATTAGAAGGGTTTTCTTACCCATGTAGTAAGTGAATTCTCGGTGAACTGACGATGGTCCAAATATGACTGTAACTTACTTATTTTTAGGTAGTTGGTGATCCGACCATTTGCGGAATGCTGATATCTTTTATAATTATATAATGTTCTCATTCTACAGGTGACTTGTTGGAACCAGAGTCGAGTCAACATGAAGTCAACCCGATAGTGGTGACTGCAAAAACTGAATAATATAATTATATTAAAGGTATGAAGGCTGTATTGTATAAGTGCAATAAATTTAAGGATAGCAACTATTTAAAATTGTTGCAATTTGGTAGTTCACAACATCAACAACTTGCGAATGGTAGCGAGCTTTGACAAAAAAATGCATTGATCATTTCATAGTGAGTGTGTATATAGAAGAATTCAAATATCACAGATATACATTTGTAGATCCTCCCAGCAAACACAAAAACGTTTTTAAAATGTTTTAAATAAGTTATATTTTGTGTTTTGGTTTAGGTAAAAACGTTTTAATAACATTAAAATGTCGGGTTATATAAAGGTCATGAAATCGTTTTAAAACGTTTTGTATGGAAACACACTACAACAATATTTTTACAATGTTTTCGAAATGTCATTGTAAACTATTTTTGCAAACATTTTTGGCCAAATATTTTGTCAACACTTAAAGCCATATTATAACATTTGCTGAGGAAGACGCCCTCACTGAATTTTTAAAATTCCCTTTTTTACACGATTAAATTGTACTTTATTAGACCAATATACCCTGCAAAAATCAAGACTCTAGGTGCTGTAGTTTTGTCAAAATCCGAGATTTTGAATAAAACGCCGGAACCGGCGCTTTATTATTACGATGGAATTATTAGTCGAACTAATACACGATGTTCATAACACATAGTACGTACACGGCGTGCAGGACGGTGATATACACAACAAAGGGTCGTACCACAGCATGACCGAAGGAGTGGTACGTATTGGCGACATGTGCGCTGGTAGTAAATTCCAATTTTCTTTGCTTTGCCATAGTTGTTCGGCTTGGCAAAGAAAAGCTAATCTATTTTGTTTGAAAATGTTATAATATGGCTTTAAATAACATTATGTTAAAATATTTGCACCCAGCAAACACAGAAATGTTCTTAAAATGTTTTTTTACAAAACGTTTTAATAACATTTAAATGTCGGGTTATATAAAGGTCGTGAAAACATTTTAAAAACGTTATTTGCAAAATATTTTTTCAATCCCAAAATAACCTTCTGTTTAGAATGATTTGTACCAAGTTTTCAAAAATGTTTTTGGAATGTTATTAAAACGTTTTTATACCCTTTATATAACCCGACATTTAAATGTTTTCTGTAAAACATTTGTGTTTGCTGTGCAGTAAATTACCAACAAATGTTATTTAATGTTATGAAAACGTTTTATACCATTAATATACCCTTTATATAACCCGACATTTAAACGTTTTCTGACAACCTTTTATAACCTTTTGCGAATGATGTCGAAAACGTTTTTTGTTTGCTGGGCTGTTTTTGAGTTATGTTGTAGGACGGCTGAAACAACAACACTTTTGTAAAACGTACATTAACAATAATAAATCAAGCAAGTTTTCAAAGTATATGATTTGTAGAAAGAACTTTTGCAGAACATCAAAGTGTTATTTCTCAATAATATATTGATGTAGATAATGAAAGTCTATTTTTTAGCTGCTTCGACCAACAATACATTGTGTACCCTTTATGCTGTACAATTTTGCAGTAAATTATACATACTTCTGAAGTCATTACAAGTGTTACACCGGAAACACTTATTGGTGTGATATAAACACCGCACAAAAAGTCCACCTCTGTTTCAGTAGTCATAATTCTTAATATGATGAATTAAGAGCAATGAAAATGAACGTACATATAATTCTATAAGCTGCGGTTTGATGCCTCATTTGTGAAAACAAGTTTTAAATCGTCCAAATGTTGTAAAAATGGGTGCGATTATCAAATTTAGATTGAATCGCGTTGTCAAACTAGAATTAAGAAAGTCAACATGCAAGAGTCCCTAAGTGAAAAAGAAATAACTAACATAATTGTACATTATTTACTAAAATACGACTTTCATTTTCATTTTGTTTTCCAGAATTTCCGGCTTAGCTATTCTAGAACAACTTCAACATAAACATAGAAAGTAATTCACTATTATTATGACCTGGACAACAAGGAGGTCATCAAATATATCTCCTTTATCAATAATGCCCAGCCAAGGAAGTTCACCAGTGTTGAACCTGAGTCCATTATAGAGTTTATTTAACCAACACATGGATAGACCTGGGCTACTGTACAGACCGCAGAAATTATGTTCACCCCGGTATATCCTAAACAAAGATAATTATGTCAAAATTAAAACAAGCAACCAGTACTTGTGTGCTCTGTTTTAAGACCAATTTTTTTAATTGGTTGAAGTCTGTATTGTTTGAACGTTGACTCCTATGGACTCAGAAGCAACTTATAAAACGGACTCTTTTTTCATAATGGAGTTTTGCGACCGAACGCAATGCTGTGTGCCGTTATAAAATGGTTCCAATGTGTAAACTATCAGAACAATATACCGACCACCCTACTGTTATGCATAGTCGAGCTGGAAGTCGATCGATACATGGCTGAAATCAAAACTACGGTGTCTGATCTCCGCCAAATTCCCCCTTTTATTATTTATTCCCCGATTATCCCACCCCTTTTGCAAAATACTTCCCCCTTTTTGTAAATAGTTATCCTTTTTACAAATAGATTCACCTTTTTAATTTCCCCTTTTGCAAAAATTCCTCTTTTTACAAATAGTTTCCTTTTACTTTCCCTTTTGTAAATAGTTCCCCCCTTTTGTAAATAGTTGTTCCTTTTTTACTTTCCTCCGTTTTACAAATAGTTCCCCTTTTGTAAATAGTTCCCTTTTACAAATAATCCTAATTCCCCTTTTAATTTCCACCTTTTTGAAAATAGTTCCCCCTTTTTACAAATAGCTCCCTTTTAATTTCCCCTTTTGTAAATAGTTCCCTTTCTAACAAATAGTTCCCCCTTTTTAATATCCCCTTTTTGCAAATAGTTTCCCCTTTTTGCAAATAGTTCCCGCTATTTAATTTTAACCCTTTTTACTTTCCTCCCGCTTTTCACAAATAGATACCCATTTTTAATAGTTACTCCCTTATTAAATAACTCCCTTTTTGTTTAATAATACTCCCTTTTGTTTGGGTACTCCCCGTTTTCCGTGCGTAGGCTTCACCAGTAAGCATGGACCCTGGATAGTACCGTGCACTCACTAGCGCTCATTCCACTATATCCATTTATTGGAAAGGCGTTCGACGTAAATTTGGATACCAACGTAAGCAGATTTATAGCCTGTAGTGCAAGCGACCTCTACATTCAATGGGTTAGGGATCCGTCAACCTTTATGCATATGTATAGAGGGGTTTTACTCCGATTTCGATAGGGCAGATGAAACCATGTTCAGAATGTTTAAACGGGTGAAACCAGCGGCGTGGCTGGGATTTTTTCCAGGAGGGGCAAGACTGTATGGGGCGGAGCCCAAATCCACCACATTTCCCAGGGGGGGGGGGGGGGTTATAAAACAAAACAACTCTGAGACACACCTCTTTGCTTTGGAAGTAATTTTCTAGGTCAAATAAAAAACAATAATAATATTTTTTTTTCAGTAATGTGAGATAAAACCATAGAGCTTGGATATACCTTAAAAAATCCTGGTGTTAAAATATGGCATGAACGTCTGTCTTTTCGTGTAAGATTGTTGATGTTTACAGACCGGAACTTGGCCAATGTGCTTTTTGGGGGTTAACTTTTTAGCCGTTCCAAACTAATATAGTTAGATAAAGAAAGAGTTAACTCTTTAAAGCACCTCGTACCGGTCTATATTATAGTTTTGTCAGAATTTCCGTTGTGATTTCACATTTGAGGCAAATGCGTAAAAAAGAGAAACAACTTGTAATAGTTCAGGACTATTTATTTATTTTATTTATTTATTTATAACAATAGGCTAGAAAGCCTGGACAAACCCAATAGTGAAATCACTAAATTAAAGGGATGCCCATTACATCAAAAACAACAACAAATTTAAAAAAAAAACATAATTACGACAAGGACAGGTGGAATGGAGAAATAAAAGGAAACCAAATGAAATGGCTACACGAGGTGGAGACAGACAGCAGATTTAAAGGCTGGTAGGGAGGTGCTTTTGACAACATCCTCGGGCAGGTAGTTCCACAAGGTGGGAACATATGGGTAAAAAGATTTTGGGCAGAGTGTGAGCCTTCGGAAAGGTGTATCAAGGGAGAGGCTATTGAGATTGCGGAGAGTGGTCTTGGGGTGGGGCTTGAATGGGTTGGGAGAAGAGCAGATGTGGTTGAGGATCTTAAAAAGATGGCTAAGGGCAGCAATGTCACGACGCTTAGACAGGCTTGGGAGATTGCATTTACAGAGAAGGTCTGCGTGAGAGAGATTCCAGGATTGGAGAATGACTCTGCAAGCAAATCTCTGAGTGGACTCGAGCCTGTTGGTTAATGTGACATTTCATCATTTGAAAGTGGTTTTAAATTAATGCATATACTTAACAAATTTATTTAAGTGGAATTTTGAATTATATTTATGTATGCAGTGTTGCTTAAAACTACACTAAAGTTGTAGTTCTGTATGTGAAATAGTTAATTTCCCGATATCGTATTTAAAATTCGTTTCATACTGGTCTATCTTGGGGGCTATCTCGATTTCGCGAACAATGATGTGACTTTAGACGCATCACATACTGGTCTATCTCGAGATAGACCAGTATGTAATGCACTTTCAATACGATATCGGGAAATTAACGATTTCACATACAGAACTACAACTTAAGTGTAGTTTTAAGCAATATTACATACATTAATATAATTCAAGATTCCACTTAAATAAATCTGCTAAGTATATGCTTTAATTTAAAACCACTTTCATGAAAATCCGTAGTCTAATTAAATTATAGAAAGGTAAACTTAATACGAAGATTTTCAATTGCGATTTTCTAGAAATGCGTGTTTTTTTCGAGATAGATCAGTATGTGAAAATACGTATTTTGAAAAAATCATAGATAGTTTAAATTAAACATTTTATAACTAATTATCTAGGAAAAATTGAGGTCTGTAATTTGTTGTATTTGAAGAGCTCCGTAAAAAAGAACTATATATCAATTTTCTCAAAAAAGTCAAAAATTCAAGATAGACCAGTATGTGATGCACCCGACGATTTAATGGATGGAAGGTGATGCTGCCATATTCCAGAATTTAGTTTATAGTATTGAAATCCTCCTAAAGCGTGTGACCAAAAGTAAATCACCTCAGTCTTCTATGTCGTACTTTCAACATCTTTTACAAAATAAGAGAATAGCTTTACGGAATAGCACGGAATTTTGCTGCAAATAGTAATTGGGATTAATTGAGTGTAAGAATTAATATGGTACTACAATTTTGGCCAAGAGCTGCTGTGTAGTATAATTTATGTAAACAAATTATTTGTATATATTTCAATGTTTCATGTTATATATGTATGTGGATGTGAAGATGATGGTAACTAACACATATACGGTCCACAACTTATAAGTTCCCCTAAAATACTTTTTAGAATAAGTCAAAAAGTATTTTACAAAATGTAAAAAGATATGTATAGCGCTATTTGTTTTACACATATGGACCAATTTATAGCGTCACATGTCATTGCATTCAGTCACAATGATTAATTTTGTAAGAAAAGAGGTCATTTTAAAAGTTGCACATGAGTCCATAGCAGTCAGGTTTTCTTTAACAAACACATGAATAGACCTGGCCTACTGGATTGTTTGAGAGCTGCCTCCTATGGACTCAGATGCAACTTTTAAAACGGTATCTTTTTTCACATAATGAACCATTGTGACTGAACGCAATGACGTGTGACGCTATAATTTGGTCCATATGTGTAAAACAAATAATGCTACCTATACCTTTGTACACCTTTGCATTTTGTCAAATATATTTATTTAATTTATTTATTTAAAAAAGTATTTAGGGGGAACTTATAAGTTGTGGACCCTATAAACGTAAAATAAATAAACACATCAAAAGAAATAAGTCCCCTCTGAAAATTTCGTCATGACATCGTAAAGTAAAACTTTGTACCAATAAAACTTACTTAGAAATATTTATATGATTGTTTACTAAGTGTTTTGTGAAAATGAAAGATGACAATGACTTCATGGCTGAATGAACCCAAATTGAAGACAAAAACTGCCCTTTCCAAAAGTGACAAAGTAAGCCTATGCTTGTTAACTGCAAGGCGTATTGGGACAAGGAATGGAACCAGAGATCCTATAATAATGAGATAAGACGCTCTCTACAAACTGCCTATACCATGCTATACCGCAGTTGAAGACAGGCAATTCGCAAGCGTCGTCGCCGGCCAAGTCTTACTACGAACGTGTAATGAGAAGATACCATAGAGTCCTACATAGAGTTCTGGGGAAGAGACGGTCCGAATTGACCTACCTTGACCTATAATTAATCAGAGAATCACATTTTTGTACCGCTCACAAAACAAAGAGTATAAGTCCGCCCACCGCTGTCAATCATTCTAATGAACGAATAAACAAGCTATGGCAATGACGTAATCCTAATTATAAATGAGAAAATCACATTGTACATGTACTGTCTGCTGTACCAGGCTGTACTAGATGTCTTCCAACAAGTGCCGGAGTGTCGCGGTCCTGATGGAACTGGCCATCTTACAACTCGCTGTGCTGAACTCTGCACCAAGGGGATTTGCATGGCTGAATGATCAAGAATCGATACACATTGAAACAGTAAATGCATAGAGCAATTCCCGGAGAGGGCTCTACTCATTAGCATGAGGCGCATTGATATGTAAATAGCGTATTGTTATTCAAATTTGTGCCCTGGTGTATTGCGGGCGGTAGTCATGTTATGCAGACGGGGCCTGCATCCATGCCAAATTGATAAGTGAATACGTATAATCACATTTCTTTATTAACTATAAGCTGGTATATTTCGTATACCGTTTCGTTATAAAAGAAAGGCCAACTATTAAATGTATCAAGTGTATACACTTTGAGATTTACATGCCTTTTTATCGTCTGAAGTGCGGAGCTCCAGCGACTGAAACTACAGCTAAAGCCAGTTGGTGGCAACGCGTGGCCACACCCGGCTGCATCATAGAATCATATCCCAATAATATGGAATTTTATCGAATACATTAGAAGCAAACACGGTTCGTCTGCATTTAAAAGACATGTTAATTCACAATGATATATAATTGAGTGTACACAGTGTCATCCAGCTATGTCAAAGCAACAATGGATCTTAAAATGTTCAAGGACATTGGTTCATTTTGGTGTTGTGTATGCATAGCTGAAATGGCACTATGATGTGAAATTCTTTACATACATTTAAAAATACTTATTCACTCCGGAAGCCAAGTACCAATATGTCTGATAATTGCAGATTGATAATTATTATCACGCAAGGAAACGAATAGAAACACACATTCAAAATGGCGCCAAAATGGAAGGTCAGATGTGATGTCAAATATTTTCTATACTTCAAATTCTACATGTATTTCATACCTTACACCTGTCACGCATTTTCTTCGCATTACTGACAGCAAGTCCTTATTTCGACACTACTATTGCAAACAGTCATTTCCAAATTAATTTAGTAGACTTTCTTTGAAAAACATATCACGATGCCTGATGGGAAATGCCTGTCCGCCATTTCATTAAATCGGATCGTTTTCGAGTGTTTTGTGCCCAGATGTATTGGGGGCGCGCTATACTCTCAT
Source organism: Amphiura filiformis (assembly GCF_039555335.1). Classification (NCBI taxonomy): domain Eukaryota; kingdom Metazoa; phylum Echinodermata; class Ophiuroidea; order Amphilepidida; family Amphiuridae; genus Amphiura; species Amphiura filiformis. The sequence continues at coordinate 12,262,346 of NC_092641.1, read as the reverse complement.
TGAACAGACAAAGTTCGTAAAACTAACGGCGTCAGTATTTGCCAACTTGATCATGGGGTCGAATATGAATTATTCATAATGGTTCATAACGGATCGATAACTGGCCTCATTTTCTAGATAGCAAACCAACGGGATTTGTCATTCGTTTGCGTGCTTGATAGAACAACCGTGAATTTAGTGTCACCCCTTGGTAAATTTTAAACTGCACTCAAACACATGGGGTTTTCCATTAGTAACAAGCATGGAGCTATTATAACATGGAGAGGAAATAGATTACGTAACGCATTGAAACCTTGTGCCGATTTGAAATCTGACAAGCTATTCATCGAAAGGTACCTTTTGTTTGGGACAAAGGGCTTCCACCATTAAATCGGTAAGCTGACCCGACAGTGTATTAACGCTTTACCTAGCAGACTACTGTCAATAAGCGATCAAACGAAAGTCGCGTGAAAGCGCTTACTATAACGAAAAGTACCTTTTGTTGTCATACCACTCAAGGGTGTAATTGAGTAACCGTATGGCTCAAAAGGCACACATTAGCCGCTGATGCAGTTCGTTGTCACCCCACTGACTGTAGGTGCTTCATTGACATAAATTGAATGCGCTTGCTGAATGATTAAACATCAAGGCTGCTGTCTGCATGTCTATTACTATATAATGGTAATAGCTACGTATGTATGTAACATATTATAATAAGTATACCAGTATAGGCCTATATAAAAGTTGTTTCACAAATTGACATTTTATTTTATTTTAAGAAGGAGAATGTCATATTCAGTTGTGTACTGAAGGGGGGGGGGGCAGCTCTTTTGTGAGAGGTCTTGGGAGGGAATGAGGGAGGAAGAGGTGGAGGAGGGAACAAGAAGAATGAGAGGGGGGCTGGAGGAAGAGAGAAAAAGGACAAAAAGTATGAGGGGATGGAGAAGGGAAGGGAGATAAAAAGAGGGAGTGATACTTTAGCAAGGAAAGAATAAGTACAGAGAAAGGAAAAGAAAGGAATGACAAATAAATGTAGGCCTTATAATAATTATTATAGAAACTAAACACAGCCCCCCCCCACATAGGCCTAACACTAACAGCACTATAGGCAGCCATTCGATGATGTCAATGCCTTTATGCGTTACGTATTTAAAACGCCCAGTCAGATGTATTTTACACCTGCCAAGCACACCCCACCCAATTTCGAAAATTGGACGTTGAATGTACACTCTCATGAATATTGATTGGCAACATTTTCCAATATGTCAGCGCTCAAATCGGACACAATAGAACAATAGACCATTCAGTGCGCTGGTAACAAGCCATGAATCAACTTTTGTGACACGCATAGGCCTACTTTGTGACCTTTGAAAAGGACAGTTTTTTGCCTTCAATTTAGGCTCATTCAGCACTGAAGTCATGGAAATCTCTCATTTTCACACAGCACTTAGTAAACAGTCATATAATTATTTCAAAGTTAGTTTTATTGGTACAAAACGAAACCTTACAATGTTATGACGACATGTTCAGAGGGGGACTTATATCTTTTGATGTGTTTATATAAGATTATATAATTGAATGTTACTTGAAAGGAATTTTAAGTGGTAATTTATGTTGATCCCAGCAAACAAAAAACGTTTTCGACATCATTCGCAAAAGGTTATAAAAAGTTGTCATAAAATGTTTAAATGTCAAGCTATATAAAGGGTATAAACGTTTTCATAACATTAAAAACATTGTGTGATAACCTACAGCAAATATTTAAGAAATAAAGGGTAATGCTTTATCCTTTACACCCAAATAATGTGTCCGAGGCAGTAAAAACGTAAATAATGGGTGAGGCGCAGCCGAACCCATTATTTAAACGTTTTACTACCGAGGACACATTATTTGCGTGTAAAGGATAATGCTGCACCCTTTATTTCTATTCTATTACCAGAAAATAGTGCGATTTAAGAGAAAATATCATTTTTTGGCACAAATATTTTAAGTTGTTTACTTCAAGGTAGAGCGAGTACGCGTAAGTGACAGCGCATATCGCGGAAATATTGCACGCGTAACCAAGCGTGATGCTGTGCGTAGAATGTGTTACGGCGCTCGACCCATTATTGCAGAATAATGGGCTCTCACGTGACGCGTTTCAACAAATCACAGTGCGCGATTTTGAATAATGGGTCGTGGAGGTAATAGAATTTAATATAATGTTATTTAAGTGTTGACAAAATATTTGAAAAAAAAAAAGTTTACAGTTTACAATAGTTTATAATAACATTTTGAAAACATATTGTTGTGGTGTGTTTTCGTGCAATTTATGACCTTTATATAACCCGACATTTAATGTTATTAAAACGTTTTTACTTAATTCAAAACTCAAAATATAACTTGTTTAAAACGTTTTTAAAACGTTTTTATGTTTGCTGGGATGGTTATAAGATACATAGTTTTCGTCGCTTTTTCGCAAAGGCTTTGATATTGTATAACTCTTGTAGGAAGGAAAGTGTAAGGTTTATTTACAGACAAATGTAAGTTAAAAGATTGTTATGAGATAATGTGTATCAACTGATATTTTTCAGTAATATTTGTTAGACAACCAGGGAAAAAGAGCAAGCTTTCTCACATAATGAAATTAAACATTTAGAATGTTTCACAGCACACTGGTAGTTACATATAGCCCAGTGTTATTTAACGTTAATGATGTTTGTTGGGATGAGGTTCTTTTCAAGGTTCGATTCCTTCCGATCCATTTATATCTCGTCAAAACTAATTCCCCGAACTGGTTTCACAAAAGAAATTGAATAATCAATAAAGAGGGTACGAGATCTCAGCCAATCAGAGCGCGAGAGATTCTGATTTGGGGAGTGCAAATTGTGGGTGAAATCTCTCTCTCCACCTCTCTCTCTTGATTAGCAGGCACGCTACGAGATGCGGGCTTGAGTAACTTGCTCCAACTGGTTGTTACATTTTCATATGATTTTATTCCGGAGTATTTTGCATTTTATATATTTTCTGTATATGCCTATATAAGGAGAGAAGTAAACAAATAAACTATAAATGAATCAACCTAGTAATTTCAAGAACACTTTATTTAACTGAATCAAGTAATATAAGACTAACCTCACGCACAAGTTATACGATATCGGCATGATCGGTGCCCCAGTATGTACCGGTGGCTCTTTCTATAGTACCTCATTATGTAATACCTCATTATTTACATAATGATATTGTTTTTATTGAAATGAAAAACAACACCACTATACAAATGTTCCTTATTATGTTCGACATCAATGTATCACATCTCCGGGGTACGATAGAAAGACTCATCGGTACCTTCCGGAGGACACTGTTTGTAATAAACGGTAAATTGAAAGCCTTCAGCAGACTTACCTAACCAACATGTATACTGCGCCAATAAAGTATCCTTACACTTGGAAAAATAATCACAATTTCCAAACTGAACAATATTGGGGTAAATTTGTTTTTTTAATAGATGCACCATCTCATCCTGCACATTATGACACCACATTGAATCCAATGTGACTTCAAGAAGCAAAGTTACAAGCATTTGATTAGACGAAGGTCCAGTTTTAAAAGTGACAAACTGGCCTATTCAAAACTCCATAGACTAGACATCTGGTTTGAGAGTGGTGAATGGCTAATTTATGCGTTTGGCTTTAATTTAAAACAAAAGGAACAAAAGAAAACTGAAACAAAAGAACTGACAAATAAAATTAAAGTTATGAAAAGTAGCCTACAGAGAAGCAAAAACTGAAATAAAAACTGCTTTAAATAACGCTTCATTTATTTATTTATTTACATTTTGTTTATACAGGGTAGCCTCATCAGCACTTTGTGCTGCTCTCCCTGAGGGCCCTGTTCTAGATACAAAGAGTCTAATGCTTTTACTACACAACATGTTATAATACAATTATATTAATTAAAATGTACATTTTAAACCTACAAAAATTAGTACATGGGGGTGAAATATCAGGCAACAAGCTTAATATTATGTTTGAAAACATTGATTGACATTGACATAGAAGATGCATTTAGTCTAATATCGGCTGGGAGTCTATTCCACAGCTGTACAGAACGGTAATGAAATGTAAACATTGATTGACATTGACATAGAAGATGCATTTAGTCTAATATCGGCTGGGAGTCTATTCCACAGCTGTACAGAACGGTAATGAAATGTTCGTAAACCCGAAGATGACTTAAATTTAGGAACAACGAGAGTTGCACTACATTGATGTCTTGTAGGATACGAGTGAATGGATGATGTATAAATGAAATTTGAATTTAGATAACTTGGTGCCAGATTGTTGAGACATTTGAAGATAGTACAATACAATGTAATTTCCCATTTTAAGAAACTGTGTTGTCTCTTTGCTTCACTTGTTTTGCGCCTTGTATAGGCCAGTTTGTCACTTTTAAAACTGGATTTTCGTCTATTCAATTGCTTGTAACTTTACTTGTTGAGGTCACATTGGATTCAATGTGGTGTCATAATTAGATGCATCTATTAAAAAAACAAATTTACCCCAATATTGTTCAGTTTTGAAATTGTGATTATTTTTCCAAGTGTAAGGATACTTTATTGGCGCAGTATATTAGAGCTTAGTAGAAAAGCCTCTAATTAGTTGAACATGCAACTGAAATATGGATTTGTGTTCAGCATCCCGAATGCTATACGGAATAAACAGCGTTGTTAATAGTGGGTGACAGATATACACCATATACAGGTATCACAACCCCTGGGATCCGGGACGGGGATGTAAGGCTCTAGACTTGAAACACTTACCCATTTCCAAGGGACATTGGACCGTGGACAGGTACCCATTTCTAAAAATGTTCTCACAAATATAGACCCATGTCTAAGGATTTCTTTTAAAATATAAACCCATTTTCCCCGAAAAGATCGAGATTTACTCGTAATGCTCGTGGAAAAGAGGATTATGTCAAAAACGGACCCATGTCTAAGGATTTTCCAGCAAAAAATAAGGACCCGTGTCTAAGAAATTTTTGCAAGAGAGCAACCCATTGGAGCGGTACATCACCGTATGACCCCCCCCACCCGATCACATCTTCTAATGCACCCCTGACATTTGTTTATTAAATAAATATGTTTTCAACCGATTTCAAAAACGTGTTTGTATATGTAGCGTAACATGTTGGACATCCTTTAAAGTCTAATAATCCGTTGATGCTATCACAAGTTATGATATTTTTTTTCAGAGCAATAGCTTGCTGAGAATTACCTTTAACATGCACTAAACATAACATGCATCAACTGCTCATAACGTGTGATAGAGTCAATGGATTTTCATGATTTTAACTTTGTAGATATACCCATGGCTGGACCATTAACATTCTGTGGCACCTGCTTTTTGGGCGTATGACTCTAAAAAGTTACAGGCACGACAGAAATTTTACAAGCCCGAATTTGTTTTTCGGAAATAATGTGACAATAAATCTACGCCAACGATTATTTGGTCAGGTCGTCAGTGTACAACTTGCACACAGTGCAATACATTCTGCCGTCTTCCTCATTGTACATAACCATAATATCACGAGTTTGCCAGAATCATCAATTTTTCTCTCTTTTCGTCATATTTTTTGTATTTGATTGTATTCGGCAGAAAATTGATTGCCAGAAATCATGTTGGAAAGTGCATAATAAATTTGAAGTAAAATGAAGTTAATTTGTATGGTTAATAACCAGTCTACAGATTTACCTATGAGTGTCAAAATGTCACACGCCAGTCGGGCGTGTACTTTTAGAAAGTTACAGGCCCGACAGCAAAAGTTCACGCCACCGCGCCGGCGTGCGGGTGTGGATGTACAACACACATTAGTCTATGTTACAGACTGGGTAACTGATTACTACCCGTGTGCAAGCAACATGTGTAGGAGTGTAGCATGGTAAAAAGTCAGTTGGACTACCTGCAAGTAAAATTTTTTGATTTATTCAAAAGATACCCGATTATAGCAATATTGGGAGTGTAATATTCATACAACACAACCTGACAGTTGCCCTTAATTTGCTGTTTCATATTGACCATTGTGATAGGCCTACATGTTGAATTATGATATTCCGAAACATGGTAGTGATGAGTGTGTTTGATATGTCTGTTTCCAACTTCGTGACATCGACAGAATCCAGCAGACAATGTGAACGAAAGTCATGATTACCAGCTGTAACCTACGTCTAAAGGGACTTCCCCAACTCTTTAAAATGTTCTAACACAGATAAATGTTAAGGTATTAAAAGATTAACAGACGTTAAAGTTAACAGTAGGTACAGATAAAGTTATCAACGGGGGATTCCCTATACATAAATTTCGAAGCTCAGAAAATCATACCTTGGAAGGGTATTGTATAAAAAGGGATGGTGCAGAATTATGCAGGGAAAAATGAACATTTTTTTTGTTTGTTTTTGTTTTGTTTTGTTTTGTTTTTTGGGTTTTTTGTTTGTTTTTTACCATCATAGTTATGTTATCCGTAGTTACTGAGGTTTTTTTTGGACCGAATCAAAATGAGTTTGCGTCTGACATCAGGTAAAAGCGCGGCGTGATTGGTTGCTGACATGCGCAGTACGGCATTACAGGACATCGTAGGCAAACTAGTCTTTTTACATCGGTCTTGTACTATAGCCTATTTCATTCGGTCGAGGGGGCAGGTAAATTTGTTAAAACCCGTACTAAGTAAGACGGAGGTGCATGAGTATTGTTTTTGTTAAATCCAGATAGAAACGGTTATTTTGATGGGAATCAATATGAGTCAATATTTGTATTTGTTTAGAGATGTAGAATATAAGTTACCCAGTATCATGGATTAAATATGTTTTGTACCACCGTAATATCATACAAAATAAAATAATGGGCCTTTCTGTGACAGATGATAAAAATTATGTCTTTCTTTGAAGGGATGCTTATGCCTGCATACTGGACATACTAAACCTGGTTTTTAGACATTTTTTTCATGTATTGACGCGGGCCATTTTTATAACCAGAATACATCTCCCAATAAAAACATCGGTTATATAACAGTATAGCAGAAATGTTGAGTAAGGCCTGTATAAAAAATTTGTGAGATCAGAACATAATGGTGCCTTTGGTCGGCACAAATGCATATATCATAGTATTGGGAAACCCCTTGCCCTGTTCTGATCGAAAAAGTAATACGTTTCCGCAAGCATCTCCGTTTTGTTTTATGTAGGGATGTGTGGCTAGGATTTCAAATCCATATGCCACAAAAACATACCAAATTTCACGGAAGAGTGACCAAAAAAACCCAAATATAATGAAAACCCACCCAAATATGCCTCAAATTCCCGTATTCACCATATTTCAACTTAGTAATCCCCCCCCCCGGCATGCATCGCATCATTATCAATACCCTGCTTTATTTGCTCTGATGATAACAACTAAAGAGTAATTAAAAAGGCAAATCCGATTATTAGATCATTTGAATTTATCATCCTTTCACTATCAGTACCTAAAATGGTATAAAATGTAGCTTCATTCAGGATTTCAAGACAATCTGAGGAGAGCATCCTATAGGCGACTGAAAAGGTAAGAATCATTTTCTGAAGTCCTTGTCATTTTTAACAACTTTAATTAAACAATGCTGTTCACCGAGAGCGCTGAACACGTTACGGTTTTTTTAAATTAATATTGTACGTCCCTTTACATACATCGTGCTTAATTTTCATACAACTTCGTTCGGTGTGGGGAACGAGTTGACGTATCGGTTGAAATATGTCCTTGCTTTGCATCACTGAGGTCCCAGGTTCGAGCCCCCAGCCGTTTCGCTCTCTTAGGGTTTCCTAGGCGCAGTAGGTGCTTATGCATCTGCACTACTATTGTTGTTTCAAAATGTTTCTCGTAGATTCTATTGATTATGATAAATAATTGTATAGGAACACTTAATGCTGCAGATGTTCTGAGAATACCAATATGTGCTACAAGCGTTATCAATAAATTATAACGGTCTCCTTGATGTTTATTCTTAACTTCAACAACTTACAAAACAACCTGTAATAAAGATATAAGATAGGGGTTGGCCTAAATTTCTGACAGGTGAGCGGGGAATTATAATTAATTCCAATACAAAAGATGGAATGTTAATGATAAGAGAAGAGAAACGCTGGTTTTGTTCCACGGTTGTTTGATGGTATTTAAACCCACGTCATTTTAATTTAAAGTAAAGGTGAACACTGATGGCGCTATTTATTTTAAATCGTGTTTTCATCTTTACAAGGGGTAGATATTGCTGAGCCATAACGCATCAATATAATTCATATTATAAATAGCGAAAATATGACATCACACATAACGTCAATACGTCAAGTTAACTATTAATTATCGTATTTTTCTTTTAGAATTCTCAAGAATTCTCCATCATATCCCCAAGAGAACGATTGTGTAACATTTTCACCATGATCTTGAAACTCACTGCACTGCTCATGGCGTGCATGTTCTCTATCATGTACCAGGTGAACGCCGAATGCTGTGAAGCATGGCTGCCTTTCGAAGGTAAGATAAATAATGTTAGTCGAGAAAAATGGCCGTATGGCCGTGAAGGTGCGCGCTAATGTTATTTTGTTACTTTATGTAATATAACAAACTGGGGTATGTAGAGTTAGAATCCGCCAGGTGCCACGAAGGCATCCTTGAGCAAATTTAGTTTTTGAGGTCAACGTTCACGCCAAAGGATTACATTTTAAAATGCTTTATTCAAACTATGAAATATACAAGTTCTTCTTTTAGTCTCAAGGAGTGAGACATCATCTCGAGAATACCTTATTATTAAGGTATAGGTCAAAATATATCGAAATCAGTATTTTGCATACAAATCAGTATTTTGAAAACGTACTTACGGTTCTAAAGATATAGGCATTTTAGTGTTGCTCAAAACTTATTTGGCTTGATCACATCACTATGGTTCAAGGATTTTTTAAAAAAATCCAAAAAAATTGTGAGACCAAAACGCATATGCAACATTCCCTACTGCTTTCTGTTTATTGGAAAGAATAGGAGAATGAAATGTATTGCTTTTCTATTTTATAAATCCTTCTCTCGTGTTTCCCATGGTCTTTATGACCTGTAATAGCGTTCCCACCACCGTTTGCATCCTGCTTTATATTTATATTTATCTGTCCCGCTCGGTAAACTTCCCATAAAAGTCCACCTTTTGCTGTAGTCCGTTTTAAATAGCTGCTGCTAAGGGACGCACCATTAGATTCTCAGGGGGGGCATGAGAGTTTGGGTCAGGCAGATTTTTTTTTTTTTCGCCGCCGAAGGCGCGGAATTTCGCCTCCGAGAGCAGCAAAAACAAATTTTCGCCGCCTTCGGCCAAGTATTTTTTTTTTTCAATTTTAATGTAAATTTTTATACAAAGTTGGGTGGGGGAAATTTTTTTTTACTCATCAGTGAGGCAAAAATTTTTTTTTCAAAAAACTCCCATGCCACGCCCTGGAAATCTAATGGTGCGCCCCTAAATAGCAGAACTAAAGAGCAGGGAAGTGATTACTTTTAACACAATATATTTTTACTGTATTTTATTTTCACATAACAAATAGCCTTACTTTAATACACATATCGAACTTTTTGATAAACGTACTTTACAACAAAAATCGGTACTGCCGTATTCTTGACCAATTCCGTCCGAAATACGGGAAAACCGTACTAGTTGGCAGCCCTGCAAAAGGTAAAATGAAAATCGTACAGGAGAAAATTGTCATAATGATCCATTTGCAATTAAAATACTAGTAATCTCAACTAATCTGTCTTTACAAAGGAAAAAAAATGTACAGTTTTCTATATCTATGGAATTTTAAATTTAATATTATGACCAGACGAACACATTGTGATATTTTTATAACTTGAAAAAGTATTTTCAAATTTAATTCCTCATGTGACTATTAACCTCAATAACTCCATTTGCTTAAGGGTGCGTCTTGGCACTGGACAGATTCTGAATCTACATATACCCTCCTTTATATTTTCCCTCTGGTTGCATACAGTAAATAGCCAGAAAATAGCCAGAAATAAGAAACTTTATCGCGTCTGATTATCCTGTCAATCAAACTCACCACGGCTCGTGATTGGTTAATATCGCGTAACCAGGGAATTCGTCGCCCTAGCGCCACCATAGCCCGGGAGGCATTCCCACCTTGAAGGTGGCGCGTATGTAGGCCTGTTAAGACCCCTCCCCTTTCAGCACCGCTGTCACCCAAAGACTCAATATTTTGTAAATCGCATGCTTTGTCACCTAAAGACCCCTTATTTTCCCTGTTGATCTGTCACCTAATGACCCTAATTATTTTCATTTGAACTGCGACGTGTCATCATAGTCATCTATCACTGCTTTTGTTACTTCTTTTGAAATAACAGAACCATTTAGAAATAGTAATTTAATTATCTAGGCTTCTTTTGGCTCCCACCCAAAGATCCATTTTCAAACAGATCATATTCTCACCCAATGCCCCGCCAATTTAGATCCAAACGGTTCGTCTCTCACCCAATGACCCCATATATTCATTATATTTTATTGTAACAAATTCAAAGTATAGACCTCTGGCAAGGCAGAGTTCTGACGTCTGATGATCGGTTTACCCAATGATCGTAAGTGAGGGTATTCCGTGAAACTTTAAGTAACGGTTGCCTTGCCAGAGGTCTATATTTGTTTCTATAGCTCACCTGTAATGGGTTTGAGCACTCTAAATTCCAAAGTTAGTCACTTGTAAAGTATACTTGTTATATTTTATTGTATATACATTTTGCTCACCGAATGCCCCTTACTGTGAAAGTTCATATTGAGGTGCCCCGCGGGCACGCAATACTAATCAATCACGAGTTGTGGGCAGTTTGATTGACAAAATCGTCGGACAAGAGCTATTTTTTAAATTTCAATTAAACAAATTATTCCCCCCCAAAGAGTGGTTGTCATCTTTTTTTTATGACGCTCTAAGCTTGCTCAGCAAAAATATTTTCAAAATTTGAACAAAACAATGTCTTGATTGTGCTTCAAAATAACTCCTGAATTTCAAAAGTTCATTTAAACATGCTTTATTTACAGGTAAATGCTACCAGGTATTTCTCAACTCTAAATCCTGGGGTGAGGCAGAGATTACTTGTATGGCCTACGGTGGACATCTTGCAAGCGTTTCTTCGAAAGCTGAACATGACTTCATTATATCAGAGTTACAACATTTAAGTACCAGTAATGCGTGGATCGGTGGAAACGACATTTTCACCGAGTTAACGTGGCAGTGGTCCGATGGCACTGCATGGGGGTACACCAACTGGGCGACGTCTAGCTACCCAACCAAATCCTATAGCTCTAACTGCTTGAGAATGTACAGCAGTGGAAAATGGTACGATAGTTCCTGTTGTTCGAACTACGCATATGTCTGTGAAATTCCAGATCCTGATTTTGGATCCCAGAAGACGCAGACGAACGGTATTCAAACAGATTCAAAGGATGATTTGGTGCAGGGCTTACTTCGCGAACTCTTAAAAGACGTTTAAAGAAACCGAATGAGTATTGCTCTAGCGAATCAATGTTGTTGCCTTGCGTTGTTCAAAATTGATATTGGTAAATTGGTGTGTATTTAAAGCAACTTCTAAAGTAGCATTCTTCAATATTGCTGCATTAATTAACTAATTAAAATAGAAAAAACATTTAATATCAGCATAAATTGATAAAACAATTATATAAGGACTAGTGAGGGCGGCCTATGTGCTGTCTCCTAGTAGGACATCGGTTAATGTGAGGCATGAAAAAATGCTCTGAATTTACTCTCATTCTCATTCGTTATATTACCAGTTCAACTGAGCTTCACTTCTTTATTTTACAAATCTGTAAAGAAGATCAGAAACAATTTTTTTCCTTTTAAATAATATGTTGCTTTGATTTAAGTATGAGCCTGGTTTGAAATTATCATTTCTAAGTAAATTAAAATGTTCGTCTGTAGGCAAAACTTCTCACTTTTAAATTCAATATCTGGGGCAGATCCTAGGGGGACGAACTCAAATGGGAACTAAAATTGGTATCATATTTTGTCAAGTAAATTAACAGTATTAAATGTACCTACTCATGTCTGGAATACTTATTGTATATAATCTTGAATCCACGTATCCCAATAACCTTGTACTAATGTACTGTCATGACCGTGCCTTGATCACAACATTTTTAAAATACTTATTTTGTCCATCTGATTTCGTACTACTTTTTTAATAACGTCTGATGAATTCAACCTGGAATGGTTGCGGCTTTAGGACAATACCCAAGTTTCCTCTCAGTAACGGAAGTGCTGATCCTTTGGGTATTGCAAATGAGAACTGATGTAGAAGATGTGTAACAAAGATGAACAGCATGGTTTTCGCCAGAGCTTCTCCTGGACAACTTCTCCGACCTGTAGGAATGTGAAAGATTACGTAACATGTATGTATTCAAGGTTATTGAGATTTAGAATCAGTTGTGAGGGGTTGTCTTGGGGGCAATATTTTGTTACGGTTTCTTGGCACAAACACACGCAAACAATGCAAAAGCTACGCCATTTTAAACCAAAATTTAATCAGCATCAAATGCCTTCTATTCTATTAATGCTCGTAAAATCTCGAAAGCCTTTACATATTTATCTCCTCTCTTCACGCCGCACAGCGACAACACCTGGAAAATAATTATATTATACAAGTAGGGAAACTAAATCAATACAGTCACGTGTAACTGCTATGCACGCCGATACAAGTGTGTGTTGATTTTCAGACGATATATCTTTGGATACTAGGGTAGAAAATGATGAATATCTCCCGTCATTTTTAATTGTAAGGCTTGCACTTGAATATATGTGTTGAAAGAACATGATAGGCGTAAGCGTGCGTATTGACGAGCAACCGTGCGTTTTTAAATTAAAACTGACAAAAACTCGAATTTTATATGTGCAGAATAAAAAACACTGCTTCCCTCATTCGTCAACACTGCGGGGTTACCCGTAACATGGTACACCAGCACAGTGCAGACCACTGGTAGAGGTAGTCTAAAGCAGATGACGTACCAGGCTCAATGACATCTACAAAGGTCAGCGACCAGGCTACTGTCAATAACCTTAGAGGCTTTAGTCTGTTCCTCGGCCCATGGTCTCAAAACTATTAAACAGGTCGAAACAAAATGGCCATGCGTGGCTGTTGAAGAACTAGTGCATTCAGCCTACAAACATGGCGATTTCTGCCATGAAGATATTGGGGCGATGACACTGTAATCTTACTCAACTTCATAGCTCCTTTTTGACATTTGTATTTCAATATCAAATCATCTCACATTGATTTAATACAATTTTAGAATTAGAACTGCTCCCATCCAAAAACAGTGATCCCAGAAAGTTAGGGTCTATACGCCGTAGAAGTGACGTAGTTAATCGGATTAACTACCATGGCAATAGATGAATACAATTTGGACTATACCGCCCTGCACTACAACGTTAACGCGGTACCGATGCATTGAACCATAGATATCAAAGAAAGACTGATCTCTTGCACCTGTAAGATTAGTATCTTTTAAAAGGCGGTATTGTATCCAATCTATGTGTGCTGACCTACACAGGTGATTAGTGTAATCTACTTGTAGTGCGGAGCGATCTATTCAAAAATTGTATTCATCTATTGCTATGGTAGTTAATCCGATTATGACGTCACTTCTACGGCGTATTGACTTTGGATAACACAATGAACTATGTACTCTCACTGGCTATGATGCTACTTTATTAATAATGCATCTGCTTATGTTATAAAACTTATTTGACTGTAGCCCATGCTAGCAACCTTCAGTGTTACTTGAATTCCCGATGCGGATATCGTAACGAACATCGTAACGATCTTCGCATTGTGTATGACTAAATATGCCCTTCTCTTTCCAGTCAACCTAGAAAGGTCAGGGCGGTTGTTGAAATGGTTATAGCACTTGTTTCTCACCACTGCTGACTGGGTTCGATTCCTGTGGCGTAAGTGAGCACGGTTGCCGAACTATTACCATCTTCACAGAGATCTCTCCGAGTACTCCGCTTTTCATCATGTATCCTGGGACCTTGACCGGTCTTATTTGGTTTTCATTAATGCTCTGTAGGCACATGAAATTGCGCTCCAAAAGTCGCGCTTGTGATCTACATAATGGTGGATAATAATTTGCGCATTGGTGGCGATTCCTCCTTACTGGTGAGCAAAAGGGACCGGTCCCCTTTGTGCGAAGTCACTAAAACTCGAGACAACACTTATCTTAAAAGATACGTAGATACTCTATTCAATGTAAATCATCGTTACTAATATATTACATGATAGACTATATTCTCTTACCAACATTGAAAATAATAAGCTCATTTTTTTCATGGATATGCCCATCATCATCCAGGAATCTAGCCGGTCGAAATTTATCCGGATCTCCCCATACATCAGGATCGCGAAGAATAGCCCAGATATTCGGTATTACCGTAGAACCTAATTAAAACAAATATAAGCCAGATAATGTATTAATCATTCAGAGATAACCTTGATACTTTTTTAGAAGTTTTCCCTTTTCCTGCAAAAACAATATATAACTAGAGTCAACAGACGCTGATACAAGCCGCAATTTGACCCCTATAACTTGACCCCTGGGTTACGGATGGGGTTGATTTTTGGTTTTGACCGGAAGCGACCCTTAATGACCTTTGACCCCAAAACTGTAGACACCCCAAAGACCTTGGTTAGTAGCAATGCATGTGTGCTAATGACAGCACTCTGCTATGTAATTTGTAAAAACAGTGATTTTTGAATATTTTTAGCTCTCAGACCGGAAATGACCCCTTAATGACCTTTGACCCAAATTCTGTGAATAAATTATAGACACCAACCAAAGTCAAGTCACATGACCTAAGCATGTCACTATCACATGTTATTTGTGGAAGAAGAAGCATTTTAGAGTAAAAATCACATTTTTGCCATTGTGAGCAGGTCAAAGGTCAAATGGAGTTCAATGTCATGTCACATGTGGGGACATGGTCAGTGGTGTTTGTGACCAAGTATGGTCAAAAACTGTCAAAGCATAACAGAGCTAGGGCGAAACGTGGCAAGTCACGCACGTGTTGCCAGAAAGAAGAAAGATCCGATAGCATCACAAGACCTAGCCGGTGTCCCGGCTAGGTAAGAAACCGCCGTTCCATAGAACGGGTACAAGCCGACTCTTGAACTTTGACCCCTATAACTTGACCCCTGGGTCACGAATGGGGTCAACTGTGCTTAGGATGTCATAAGAAATATTCCTGGTGAATTTTAGCTTAATCGGAACTTATACACGGATTTTTATTTTTTTTAAATTTTTTTTTTTTTTTTTGACCCCCTTAATGACCTTTGACCTCAATGAAAAAAAAAACCTTATGTACACCAACAAAATGCATTGTTTCAATTTTAATTAAAACATTCTACTATGTTCAGTTGTTGAGATAAAAATTCTTGCAGTTATTTAGCTAAAGACAGGAAGTGACCCCTTAATGACCTTTGACCCCCAAAATAAAAATACCATGCATACATCAGGTAATACTGATTCATGTATGATGGTTATATTACTCTGGTCTGTTTACATTTTGAGATAAAATGTTTTTGATCAATTTTGATAATTTTGGTTTTTGACCGGAAGTAACCCTTAATGACCTTTGACCCCAAAACTGTAGGCATCCTAAAGACCCTGGCTAGTAGCAATGCATGTGTGCTAATGGCGACTCTCTGCTATATATTTTGTAAAGACAGTGATTTTTTGAATATTTTTACCTTTCAGACCGGAAATGACCCCTTAATGACCTTTGACCTCAATTCTTTTTGACAAGTTTTAAGCACTGCCACATGTTGATTCATATGCATGAGTAACATGATCATTGCATGTAACTTGTGGAAGGAGTAGCATTTTTTGTGAAATCACATTTTTGACCATTATAGCTAGGTCAAAGGTCACAGCAAGGTCAAAGTCAAATGGAAGGTTTGGCCTAGCCCAGTGGTCTTTTGGGTCAAGTTTGGTTGAAATCTGTCAATCCTTTGCAGAGCTAGATGCAGTTGATTGGTTGCCAGAAGAAAGAAAGAAAGAAAGAAGAAGAAGAAGAAAAACTAGAGTCAACAGACGCTGAATACAAGCCGCAATTTGACCCTATAACTTGACCCCTGGGTTACGGATGGGGTCAACTGCTCTTGCACTGTGCTTAGGATGTCATAAGAAATATTCCTGGTGAATTTCAGCTTAATCGGAACTTATACATGGATTTTGATTTTTGAAAATTTTGATTGACCTTTTGACCCCTTTAATGACCTTTGACCTCAATGTAAAAAAACCTTATGTACACCGACAAAATGCATTGTTCCAATTTTAATTAAAAAATTCTAACATGTTCAGTTCTCGAGATAAAAATTCTTGAAGTTATTCAGCTAAAAACAGGAAGTGACCCCTTAATGACCTTTGACCCCCAAAATAAAAATACCATGCATACATCAGGGAACACTAATTCATGTATGTTGGTTATATTATTCTGGTCTGTTTACATTTTGAGATAAAATGTTTTTGAACATTTTTGGTTTTTGACCGGAAGTAACCCCTTAATGACCTTTGACCCCAAACCTGTAGGCATCCTAAAGACCCTGGCTAGTAGCAATGCATGTGTGCTAATGGCGACTCTCTGCTATATATTTTGTAAAGACAGTGATTTTTTGAATATTTTTAGCTTTCAGACCGGAAATGACCCCCTTAATGACCTTTGACCTCAATTCTTTTTAGGAAGTTTTAAGCACTGCCACATGTTGATTCATATGCATGAGTCACATGATCATTGCATGAAATTTGTGGAAGGAGTAGCATTTTTGTGAAATCACATTTTTGACCATTATAGCTAGGTCAAAGGTCACAGCGAGGTCAAAGTCAAATGGAAGGTTTGGCCTAGCCCAATGGTCATTTGGGTCAACTTTGGTTGAAATCTGTCAATCCTTTGCGGAGCTACATGCAGTTGATTGCGGTTGCCAGAAGAAAGAAGAAAGAAGAAAGAACTAGAGTCAACAGACGCTGAATACAAGCCGCAATTTGACCCTATAACTTAACCCCTGGGTTACGGATGGGGTCAACTGCTCTTGCATTGTGCTTAGGATGTCATAAGAAATATTCCTGGTGAATTTCAGCTTAATCGGAACTTATACATGGATTTTGATTTTTTTAAATTTTTGATTGACCTTTTGACCCCTTAATGACCTTTGACCTCAATGAAAAAAAACCCTTATGTACACCGACAAAATGCATTGTTCCAATTTTAATTAAAAAATTTTAACATGTTTAGTTCTTGAGATAAAAATTCTTAAAGTTATTCAGCTAAAAACAGGAAGTGACCCCTTAATGACCTTTGACCCCCAAAATAAAAATACCATGCATACATCAGGGAACACTAATTCATGTGTGATGATTATATTATTCTGGTCTGTTTATCTTTTGAGATAAAATTTTTTGAACATTTTTGATAATTTTGGTTTTTGACCGGAAGTAACCCCTTAATGACATTTGACCCCAAAACTGTAGACATCCTAAAGACCCTGGCTAATAGCAATGCATGTGTGTTAATGGCGACTCTCTGCTATGTTATTTGTACAGACAGTGATTTTTTGAATATTTTTTACAAATTTTTCAGATTTTGACCGGAAATGACCCCTTAATGACCTTTGACCTCAATTCTTTTTAGGAAGTTTTAAGCACTGCCACATGTTGATTCATATGCATGAGTTACATGATCATTGCATGTAATTTGTGGAAGGAGTAGCATTTTTTGTTGAGATCAACATTTTTGGCCATAAGGTCAAGGTCAAAGGTCACAGTCAGGTCAAAGTCAAATGTAAGGTTTGGCCTAGTCCAGTGGTCATTTGACTCAAGTATGGTTGAAATCTGTCGAAGCATAAGAGAGCTAGGGCGAAACGTGGCAAGTCACGCAAAATGTCACGAGTTGCCAGAAAGAAAGAATTGGAAGAAGACAGCACAAGCCGACGTTTGACGTCGGCTTGTAACTAGATCTGGTTACAGATCTGGACCTAGCCGGAGCCGGAAACGGCAGTCTTAAAGTTTATGGATATCTCACACCATTAACGGTGCATCACTGTAGCATGTATGGGCTTTATCCGTCTAGATCTTCCATAGGCTGAGATACAGCTACTTTTCCGTAATTTTAAACATTTTTGTGCAAATTTGACGTTTTGACCTCCTTAATGACCTTATGACCTTTGACCCCAATATAAAAAACCCTCATATACACCGCGAAAAATGCATTGTTACAGTTTAAATAAAAAAAATCTACAATGCTTAGTTATGGTGATAAAAATTCTTGAAGTTATTTAGCTTAAAACCGGAAATGACGTGTAAATGACCTTTGACCAAAAAATTAAAAATACCGTGCACACATCGGGTAACACTAATGCATATATGAAGTTTACGTCACTCCGGTCTGGTTACGTTTTGAGATATAAAAAATGAACATATTTGATGATTTTTGGTTTTTGACCGGAAGCGACCCTTGATGACCTTTTGACCCCAAAACTGTAGACACCCCAAAGACCCTGGTTGGTAGCAATGCATGTGTGCTAATGACAACACTCTGCTATGTAATTGGTAAAAACAGTGATTTTTGAATATTTTTGCTTTCAGACCGGAAATGCCCCCCTTAAGGACCTTCGACCCAAATTCTATGAATAATTTATGGGCACTGGATATAGCCGATGCATATGTGTAAGTGACATCATCGTACTATGTAATTTGTGGCAGAAGAGCATTTTGAAGATATTTGGTTTTTAGACCGGAAATGACCCCTTAATGACCTTTGACCCCAAATTTGTGAATATCCTATAGACACTGGATATAGCCGATGCATATGTGCAAGTGACGTTATTGTAGGATGTAACATGTAGGAGAAGAAGCATTTTGAAATTTGTTGCCAGAAAGAAGAAAGATCCGATAGCATCACAAGACCTAGCCGGTGTCCCGGCTAGGTAAGAATTGAGAAGAGACAGAACAAGCCGACATCCGTCGTCGGCTTGTAAGAATTGGAAGAAGACAGAACAAGCCGACGTTCCGTCGTCGGCTTGTAACTAGAGTCAACAGACGCTGAATACAAGCCGCAATTTGACCCCTATAACTTGACCCCTGGGTTACGGATGAGGTCAACTGCTCTTGCACTGTGCTTAGGATGTCATAAGAAATATTCCTGGTGAATTTCAGCTTAATCGGAACTTATACATGGATTTTGATTTTTTGAAAATTTTTGATTGACCTTTTGACCCCTTTAATGACCTTTGACCTCAATGTAAAAAAAAACCTTATGTACACCGACAAAATGCATTGTTCCAATTTTAATTAAAAAAATTCTAACATGTTCAGTTCTTGAGATAAAAATTCTTGAATTTATTCAGCTAAAAACAGGAAGTGACCCCTTAATGACCTTTGACCCCCAAAATAAAAATACCATGCATACATCAGTGAACACTTATTCATGTATGTTGGTTATATTATTCTGGTCTGTTTACATTTTGAGATAAAATTTTTTTTTTTTTTTTTGGTTTTTGACCGGAAGTAACCCCTTAATGACCTTTTACTCCAAACCTGTAGGCATCCTAAAGACCCTGGCTAGTAGCAATGCATGTGTGCTAATGGCGACTCTCTGCTATATATTTTGTAAAGACAGTGATTTTTTGAATATTTTTAGCTTTCAGACCGGAAATGACCCCTTTAATGACCTTTGACCTCAATGTAAAAAAAACCTTATGTACACCGACAAAATGCATTGTTCCAATTTTAATTAAAAAATTCTAACATGTTCAGTTCTTGAGATAAAAATTCTTGAATTTATTCAGCTAAAAACAGGAAGTGACCCCTTAATGACCTTTGACCCCAAAATAAAAATACCATGCATACATCAGTGAACACTTATTCATGTATGTTGGTTATATTATTCTGGTCTGTTTACATTTTGAGATAAAATTTTTTTGAACATTTTTGGTTTTTGACCGGAAGTAACCCCTTAATGACCTTTGACCCCAAACCTGTAGGCATCCTAAAGACCCTGGCTAGTAGCAATGCATGTGTGCTAATGGCGACTCTCTGCTATATATTTTGTAAAGACAGTGATTTTTGAATATTTTTAGCTTTCAGACCGGAAATGACCCCTTAATGACCTTTGACCTCAATTCTTTTTAGGAAGTTTTAAGCACTGCCACATGTTGATTCATATGCATGAGTCACATGATCATTGCATGAAATTTGTGGAAGGAGTAGCATTTTTGTGAAATCACATTTTAACCATTATAGCTAGGTCAAAGGTCACAGCGAGGTCAAAGTCAAATGGAAGGTTTGCCCTAGCCCAGTGGTCATTTGGGTCAACTTTGGTTGAAATCTGTCAATTCTTTGCGACGCTAGATGCAGTTGATTGGTTGCCAGAAGAAAGAAAGAACTAGAGTCAACAGACGCTGAATACAAGCCGCAATTTGACCCCTATAACTTGACCCCTGGGTTACGGATGGGGTCAACTGCTCTTGCATTGTGCTTAGGATGTCATAAGAAATATTCCTGGTGAATTTCAGCTTAATCGGAACTTATACATGGATTTTGATTTTTGAAAATTTTTGATTGACCTTTTGACCCCTTAATGACCTTTGACCTCAATGAAAAAAAAAACCTTATGTACACCGACAAAATGTATTGTTCCAATTTTAATTAAAAAATTGTAACATGTTTAGTTCTTGAGATAAAATTCTTGAAGTTATTCAGCTAAAAACAGGAAGTGACCCCTTAATGACCTTTGACCCCCAAAATAAAAATACCATGCATACATCAGGGAACAATAATTCATGTATGTTGGTTATATTATTCTGGTCTGTTTACATTTTGAGATAAAAATGTTTTGAACATTTTTGATAATTTTGGTTTTTGACCGGAAGTAACCCCTTAATGACCTTTGACCCCGAAACTGTAGGCATCCTAAAGACCCTGGCTAGTAGCAATGCATGTGTGCTAATGGCGACTCTCTGCTATGTAATTTGTAAAGACAGTGAATTTTTGAATATTTTTTAGACTTTGACCAGAAATGACCCCTTAATGACCTTTGACCCCTTATCTGAGCACACCCTATAGACACCTACTAAAGTCGAGTCACATGATATAACCATGTCCTCATCGCATGAAATTTGTGGAAGGAGTAGCATTTTTTGTGAAATCACATTTTTGACCATTATAGCTAGGTCAAAGGTCACAGCGAGGTCAAAGTCAAATGGAAGGTTTGGCCTAGCCCAATGGTCATTTGGGTCAACTTTGGTTGAAATCTGTCAATCCCTTGCGGAGCTACATGCAGTTGATTGCGGTTGCCAGAGGAAAGAAGAAAGAAAGAAAGAAGAAGAATTGAGAAGAGACAGAACAAGCCGACATTCGTCGTCGGCTTGTAAGAAGAAAGAAGAAGAAAGAAGAAGAAACTAGAGTCAACAGACGCTGAATACAAGCCGCAATTTGACCCCTATAACTTGACCCCTGGGTTACGGATGGGGTCAACTGCTCTTGCACTGTGCTTAGGATGTCATAAGAAATATTCCTGGTGAATTTCAGCTTAATCGGAACTTATACATGGATTTTGATTTTTTGAAAATTTTGATTGACCTTTTGACCCCTTTAATGACCTTTGACCTCAATGTAAAAAAAAACCTTATGTACACCGACAAAATGCATTGTTCCAATTTTAATTAAAAATTCTAACATGTTCAGTTCTTGAGATAAAAATTCTTGAAGTTATTCAGCTAAAAACAGGAAGTGACCCCTTAATGACCTTTGACCCCCAAAATAAAAATACCATGCATACATCAGGGAACACTAATTCATGTATGTTGGTTATATTATTCTGGTCTGTTTACATTTTGAGATAAAATTTTTTTTTTTTTTTTGGTTTTTTTTTGGAAGTAACCCCTTAATGACCTTTGACCCCAAACCTGTAGGCATCCTAAAGACCCTGGCTAGTAGTAATGCATGTGTGCTAATGGCGACTCTCTGCTATATATTTTGTAAAGACAGTGATTTTTTGAATATTTTTAGCTTTCAGACCGGAAATGACCCCCTTAATGACCTTTGACCTCAATTCTTTTTAGGAAGTTTCAAGCACTGCCACATGTTGATTCATATGCATGAGTCACATGATCATTGCATGAAATTTGTGGAAGGAGTAGCATTTTTTGTGAAATCACATTTTTGACCATTATAGCTAGGTCAAAGGTCACAGCGAGGTCAAAGTCAAATGGAAGGTTTGGCCTAGCCCAATGGTCATTTGGGTCAACTTTGGTTGAAATCTGTCAATCCTTGCGGAGCTACATGCAGTTGATTGCGGTTGCCAGAAGAAAGAAGAAAGAAACTAGAGTCAACAGACGCTGAATACAAGCCGCAATTTGACCCTATAACTTGACCCCTGGGTTACGGATGGGGTCAACTGCTCTTGCACTGTGCTTAGGATGTCATAAGAAATATTCCTGGTGAATTTCAGCTTAATCGGAACTTATACATGGATTTTGATTTTTTGAAAATTTTGATTGACCTTTTGACCCCTTTAATGACCTTTGACCTCAATGTAAAAAAAACCTTATGTACACCGACAAAATGCATTGTTCCAATTTTAATTAAAAATTCTAACATGTTCAGTTCTTGAGATAAAAATTCTTGAAGTTATTCAGCTAAAAACAGGAAGTGACCCCTTAATGACCTTTGACCCCCAAAATAAAAATACCATGCATACATCAGGGAACACTAATTCATGTATGTTGGTTATATTATTCTGGTCTGTTTACATTTTGAGATAAAATTTTTTGAACATTTTGGTTTTTGACCGGAAGTAACCCCTTAATGACCTTTGACCCCAAACCTGTAGGCATCCTAAAGACCCTGGCTAGTAGCAATGCATGTGTGCTAATGGCGACTCTCTGCTATATATTTTGTAAAGACAGTGATTTTTTGAATATTTTAGCTTTCAGACCGGAAATGACCCCCTTAATGACCTTTGACCTCAATTCTTTTTAGGAAGTTTTAAGCACTGCCACATGTTGATTCATATGCATGAGTCACATGATCATTGCATAAAATTTGTGGAAGGAGTAGCATTTTTTGTGAAATCACACTTTTGACCATTATAGCTAGGTCAAAGGTCACAGCAAGGTCAAAGTCAAATGGAAGGTTTGGCCTAGTCCAGTGGTCATTTGGCTCAAGTATGGTTGAAATCTGTCGAAGCATAAGAGAGCTAGGGCGAAACGTGGCAATTCACGCAAAATGTCACGAGGTTGCCAGAAGAAGAAAGAAGAAACTAGAGTCAACAGACGCTGATACAAGCCGCAATTTGACCCCTATAACTTGACCCCTGGGTTACGGATGGGGTCAACTGCTCTTGCATTGTGCTTAGGAGGTCATAAGAAATATTCCTGGTGAATTTCAGCTTAATCGGAACTTATACATGGATTTTGATTTTTGAAAATTTTGATTGACCTTTTGACCCCTAATGACCTTTGACCTCAATGAAAAAAAACCTTGTGTACACCGACAAAATGCATTGTTCTAATTTTAATTTAAAAATTCTAACTTGTTTAGTTCTCGAGATAAAAATTCTTGAAGTTATTCAGCTAAAAACAGGAAGTGACCCCTTAATGACCTTCGACCTCCAAAATAAAAATACCATGCATACATCAGGGAACACTTATTCATGTATGTTGGTTATATTATTCTGGTCTGTTTACATTTTGAGATAAAATTTTTTAAACATTTTGATAATTTTCGTTTTTGACCGGAAGTAACCCCTTAATGACCTTTGAGCCCAAAACTGTAGGCATCCTAAAGACCCTGGCTAGTAGCAATGCATGTGTGCTAATGGCGACGCTCTGCTATATAATTTGTAAAGACAGTGATTTTTTGAATATTTTTTACAAATTTTTCAGACTTTCACCGGAAATGACCCCTTAATGACCTTTGACCTCAATCTTTTTTAGGAAGTTTTAAGCACTGTCACATGTTGATTCATATGCATGAGTCACATGATCATTGCATGTAATTTGTGGAAGGAGTAGCATTTTTTGTGAAATCAATATTTTTGGCCATAAGGTCAAGGTCAAAGGTCACAGTCAGGTCAAAGTCAAATGTAAGGTTTGGCCTAGTCCAGTGGTCATTTGGCTCAAGTATGGTTGAAATCTGTCGAAGCACAAGAGAGCTAGGGCGAAACGTGGCAAGTCACGCAAAATGTCACGAGGTTGCCAGAAGAAAGAAAGAACTAGATCTGGTTACAGATCTGGACCTAGCCGGTGCCGGAAATGCCAGTCTTAACTTAAAGTTTGACCTTTGACCGGCTATTATGGACATCTCACACCATTAATGGTGCATCACTGTAGCATGTAGGGGCTTTATCCGTCTTCCATAGGCTGAGATACAGCTACTTTTCCGTAATTTTAAACATTTTTTTGCAAATTTGACGTTTTGACCTCCTTAATGACCTTTGACCCCAATATAAAAAAAACCTTATATACACCGAGAAAATGCATTGTTACAGTTTAAATTTAAAAAATCTACTATGCTTAGTTATGGAGATGAAAATTCTTGAAGTTACTTAGCTTAAAACCGGAAATGACGTCTAAATGACCTTTGACCAAAAAATAAAAATACCGTGCATGCATCGGGTAACACTAATGCATATATGAAGTTTATGTCACTCTGGTCCGGTTACGTTTTGAGATAAAAAAAAAAATGAACATATTTGATGATTTTTGGTTTTTGACCGGAAGCGACCCCTTAATGACCTTTGACCCCGAAACTGTAGACACCCCAAAGACCCTGGCTAGTAGCAATGCATGTGTGCTAATGACAACACTCTGCTATGTAATTTGTAAAACAGTGATTTTTGAATATTTTTAGCTTTCAGACCGGAAATGACCCCTTAATGACCTTTGACCCAAATTCTGTGAATAATTTATAGGCACTGGATATAGCCAATGCATATGTGCAAGTGACGTCATTGTAGGATGTAACATGTAGGAGAAGAAGCATTTTGAAGATATTTGGTTTTATACCGAAATAACCCTTAATGACCTTTGACCCCAAATTTGTGAATATCCTATAGACACTGGATATAGCCGATGCATATGTGCAAGTGATGTCATTGTAGGATGTAACATGTAGGAGAAGAAGCATTTTGAAATTTGTTGCCAGAAGAAAGAAGCAGAAAGAAAGATCCGATAGCATCACAAGACCTAGCCGGTGTCCCGGCTAGGTAACTAGACTAAGCTGTGGTCTAACCCACGAACACAGCCGTGTTGTTACCCCTAATGACCTTATGACCCCAAAATATATGAAAACGGCCATAGACATAGGCTAATGTCAATGCATGGGTGCATGTGGCACCACTTTGCTATGTTACTTGTGGCAGAAGGGGCATTTTGAAGGTTTTTCGTCTCAGACCGGAAGTGACCCCTTAATGACATTTGACCCCAAATAAAAAATACCACATATGAATTGAGTACCCACAATTCATGTGTGAACATACCGTTACTGTCCTATGTTTTTCTTAGCAAATAAAAAATTTTGACGGTTTTTCGTTTTATACCGGAAGTGACCCCTTAATGACGTTTGACCCCAAATAAAAAAATACCACATATGAATTGGGTATCCACAATTCATGTGTGAACATACCGTTACTGTCCTATGTTTTTCTTAGCAAATAAAATTTTTGACGGTTTTTCGTTTTATACCGGAAGTGACCCCTTAATGACCTTTGACCCCAAATCTGTGAGGACCCCATAGACACTGGATAATAACAATGCATGTATGCAAGTGGTGTTACTGTCCTACGTAATTTGTGGGAGAAGAAGCATTTTAAAGGTATTTCGTTTTGTACCGGAAGTGTCACCTTAATGACCTTTGACCCTAAATACAAAAATACCACATATACACAGGGTAATTACAATTTATGTGTGAACATACCGTTACTGTCCTATGTTTTTCTTAGCAAATAAAATTTTTTGAAGGTTTTTCGTTTTATACCGGAAGTGACCCCTTAATGACCTTTGACCCCAAATCTGTGAGGACCCCATAGACACTGGGTAATAACAATGCATGTGTGCAAGTGGTGTCACTGTCCTACGTAATTTGTGGGAGAAGAAGCATTTTAAAGGTATTTCGTTTTATACCGGTAAGTGGCCCTTAATGACCTTTGACCCTAAATAAAAAATACCACATATACACAGGGTCACTACAATTTATGTGTGAACATACCGTTACTGTCCTATGTTTTTCTTAGCAAATAAAAAAATGTGATGGTTTTTCGTTTTATACCGGAAGTGACCCCTTAATGACCTTTGACCCCAAATCTGTGAGGACCCCATAGACACTGGATAATAAAAATGCATGTGTGCAAGTGGTGTCACTGTCCTACGTAATCTGTGAGAGAAGAAGCATTTTGAGTTGAAATCACGTTTTTGACCCCTATGACCCCTGCGTGACCTTTGACCCCACGAGTTTCATATGACATGTAGGGGCATGGTCAATGATGGTTGTGACTAAGTTAGGTCAAAATCGGTGTAAGCATGTAAGTGCTAGAGCAAATGTAGTGGTCGGCAGAAGAAAGAAGAAAGAAGAAAGAACCTGTAAGAAAAAGACACAGCCGTGACTAACGTCACGGCTGTGTAAAAAGAAGAATTAGAAGAAGACAGAACAAGCCGACATCCGTCGTCGGCTTGTAAGAAGAACTAGATCTGGTTACAGATCTGGACCTAGCCGGGCCGGAAATGTCAGTCTTAACTTAAAGTTTGACCTTTGACCGGCTATTATGGACATCTCACACCATTAATGGTGCATCGCTGTAGCATGTAGGGGCTTAATCCGTCTTTAATAGGCTGAGATACAACTACTTTTCCGTAATTTTAAACATTTTTTTTGCAAATTTGACGTTTTGACCTCCTTAATGACCTTTGACCCTAATATAAAAAAACCCTCATATACACCGAGAAAATGCATTGTTACAGTTTAAATTTAAAAAATCTACTATGCTTAGTTATGGAGATAAAAATTCTTGAAGTTACTTAGCTTAAAACCGGAAATGACGTCTAAATGACCTTTGACCAAAAAATAAAAATACCGTGCATACATCGGGTAACACTAATGCATATATGAAATTTATGTCACTCTGGTCTGATTACGTTTTGAGATATAAAAAAATGAACATATTTGATGATTTTTGTTTTTTTTTCCGGAAGCGACCCCTTAATGACCTTTGACCCCGAAACTGTAGACACCCCAAAGACCTTGGTTGGTAGCAATGCATGTGTGCTAATGACAACACTCTGCTATGTAATTTGTAAAGACAGTGATTTTTTGAATATTTTTAGCTTTCAGACCGGAAATGACCCCCTTAATGACCTTTGACCCAAATTCTGTGAATAATTTATAGGCACTGGATATAGCCGATGCATATGTGCAAGTGACGTCATTGTAGGATGTAACATGTAGGAGAAGAAGCATTTTGAAGATATTTGGTTTTATACCGGAAATGACCCCTTAATGACCTTTGACCCCAAATTTGTGAATATCCTATAGACACTGGATATAGCCGATGCATATGTGCAAGTGACGTCATTGTAGGATGTAACATGTAGGAGAAGAAGCATTTTGAAATGTGTTGCCAGAAGAAAGAAGAAGAAGAAGAAGAAAGATCCGATAGCATCACAAGACCTAGCCGGTGTCCCGGCTAGGTAACTAGATCTGGTTACAGATCTGGACCTAGCCGGAGCCGGAAATGCCAGTCTTCAAGTTTATGGACATCTCATACCATTAATGGTGCATCACTGTAGCATGTAGGGGCTTTATCCGTCTTCCATAGGCTGAGATATAGCTACTTTCCGTAATTTTAAACATTTTTTGCAAATTTGACGTTTTGACCTCCTTAATGACCTTTGACCCCAATACAAAAAAAACCTAATATACACCACGAAAATGCATTGTTACAGTTTAAATATAAAAAATCTGCTATGCTTAGTTTTGGAGATAAAAATTCTTGAAGTTATTTAGCTTTAAACCGGAAATGACGTCTAAATGACCTTTGACCAAAAAAATAAAAATACCATGCTCACATCGGGTAACACTAATGCATATATGAAGTTTATGCAACTCTGGTCTGGTTACGTTTTGAGATAAAAAAAAAATGAACATATTTGATGATTTTGGTTTTGACCGGAAGCGACCCCTTAATGACCTTTGACCCCAAAACTGTAGACACCCCAAAGACCCTGGTTGGTAGCAATGCATGTGTGCTAATGACAACACTCTGCTATGTAATTTGTAAAAACAGTGATTTTTTGAATATTTTTAGCTTTCAGACCGGAAATGACCCCCTTAATGACCTTTGACCCAAATTCTGTGAATAATTTATAGGCACTGGATATAGCTGATGCATATGTGCAAGTGACGTCATTGTAGGATGTAACATGTAGGAGAAGAAGCACTTTGAAGATATTTGGTTTTATACCGGAAATGACCCCTTAATGACCTTTGACCCCAAATTTGTGAATATCCTATAGACACTGGATATAGCCGATGCATATGTGCAAGTGACGTCATTGTAGGATGTAACATGTAGGAGAAGAAGCATTTTGAAATTTGTTGCCAGAAGAAAGAAGAAAGAAGAAAGATCCGATAGCATCACAAGACCTAGCCGGTGTCCCGGCTAGGTAATTGAGAAGAGACAGAACAAGCCGACGAGCCGCAATTTGACCCCTATAACTTGACCCCTGGGTTACGGATGGGGTCAACTGCTCTTGCACTGTGCTTAGGAGGTCATAAGAAATATTCCTGGTGAATTTCAGCTTAATCGGAACTTATACATGGATTTTGATTTTTGAAAATTTTTGATTGACCTTTTGACCCCTTTAATGACCTTTGACCTCAATGTAAAAAAACCTAATGTACACCGACAAAATGCATTGTTCCAATTTTATTTAAAAAATTCTAACATGTTCAGTTCTTGAGATAAAAATTCTTGAAGTTATTCAGCTAAAAACAGGAAGTGACCCCTTAATGACCTTTGACCCCCAAAATAAAAATACCATGCATACATCAGGTAACACTGATTCATGTATGTTGGTTATATTATTCTGGTCTGTTTACATTTTGAGATAAAAATTTTTGAACATTTTTGGTTTTTGACCGGAAGTAACCCCTTAATGACCTTTGACCCCAAACCTGTAGGCATCCTAAAGACCCTGGCTAGTAGCAATGCATGTGTGCTAATTGCGACTCTCTGCTATATATTTTGTAAAGACAGTGATTTTTTGAATATTTTTAGCTTTCAGACCGGAAATGACCCCCTTAATGACCTTTGACCTCAATTCTTTTTAGGAAGTTTTAAGCACTGCCACATGTTGATTCATATGCATGAGTCACATGATCATTGCATGAAATTTGTGGAAGGAGTAGCATTTTTGTGAAATCACATTTTGACCATTATAGCTAGGTCAAAGGTCACAGCGAGGTCAAAGTCAAATGGAAGGTTTGGCCTAGCCCAGTGGTCATTTGGGTCAACTTTGGTTGAAATCTGTCAATCCTTTGCGAAGCTAGATGCAGTTGATTGGTTGCCAGAAGAAAGAAGAAAGAAGAAGAAAGAATTGAGAAGAGACAGAACAAGCCGACATCCGTCGTCGGCTTGTAACTAGAGTCAACAGACGCTGAATACAAGCCGCAATTTGACCCCTATAACTTGACCCCTGGGTTACGGATGGGGTCAACTGCTCTTGCATTGTGCTTAGGATGTCATAAGAAATATTCCTGGTGAATTTCAGCTTAATCGGAACTTATACATGGATTTTGATTTTTTTTAAATTTTTGATTAACCTTTTGACCCCCTTAATGACCTTTGACCTCATTGGAAAAAAAAACCTTATGTACACCGACAAAATGCATTGTTCCAATTTTAATTTAAAAATTCTACTTTGTTTAGTTATGGAGATAAAAATTCTTAAAGTTATTTAGCTAAAATCAGGAAGTGACCCCTTAATGACCTTTGACCCCCAAAATAAAAATACCATGCATACATCAGGTAACACTGATACATGTATGATGGTTATATTACTCTGGTCTGTCTACATTTTGAGACAAAATTTTTTGAACATTTTGATAATTTTGGTTTTTGACCGGAAGTAACCCCTTAATGACCTTTGACCCCAAAACTGTAGGCATCCTAAAGACCCTGGCTAGTAGCGATGCGTGTGTGCTAATGGCGACTCTCTGCTATGTAATTTGTAAAGACAGTGATTTTTTGAATATTTTTTAGACTTTGAGCGGAAATGACCCCTTAATGACCTTTGACCTCTTATCTGAGCACACCCTATAGACACCGACTAAAGTCGAGTCACATGATATAACCATGTCCCCATCGCATAGCATTTTTTGTGAAATCACATTTTTGACCATTATAGCTAGGTCAAAGGTCACAGCGAGGTGGTCCTTTGGGTCAACTTTGGTTGAAATCTGACAATCACTTGCGGAGCTACATGCAGTTGATTGCGGTTGCCAGAAGAAACAAGAAATGAGGTTAATGGGATCAAAAGTACCATGTCTTGTACACATTCTGTTCCTGTTTAATGTGCCGAACTTGGGGGCCAAATCAGGGAGTGCGAATGTGGCTCCTCGTCAGTGATCCAGATTGCCGCATTCTGGTTTTAACCACAGATCCTCAATTTTTTGAGGATCGGTAGTTTTAAGACTCGTTTCGGTAAGAGCAGTAAAACCTGCTCTCCTGGACCAGACGAGCCTATTTTGAGCTCTATGATAATAAAAAGATGGCAAATTTATAATTGCAAAATAATTCAATACAAATAACAAATTGGACAGCATTGTAGATGAAAATACGTCACATTTGATTATGTAATACATTACTCTCGATTATATTTCGCATATAAGATTTTTGGTGTAGTGTTCATTACACTATTATTGCACATGTAGATATTGATTATTACTAGTATACAGTATATTGCACATTAATTATTGTAAATTATTTTTTCTCTTTTCAGTGTTTTTGATCACAATGGTCAAATATAAATTCAAATATATTGTAACAAACACTTTCAGTTTTAAACAATACCATTAAATATACCCACGATGGAGTTACACTTTGTATATTACATAACATTCGAACATGGTTGACATTCGTTTTATTGTACTTCATTTATCATTATATCTTAAGTTTTCTTGTCGAGTTCTTCATCATAATATCATTGAGTTTATTTGATTCTGTAACAAGTAACTTGTCAATAGGACCTTATTGGTCTCTTTGTTTTAATTTTTGACTTACATATAGAAAAAGATGCAAATTCAATCGAAATATTGGTTAAAATATTAAGTTTATCATTGATATTCCATCCCCGGTATTCCATCCAAAAATAATTGTATGCAGTGATACATCAACATTAAAAGCGTTTTCATGAATTGATACATATAATTGGAGAATTTCAATATGCAGTGATACATCAACATTAAAAGCGTTTTCATGAATTGATACATATAATTGGAGAATTTCAACCAAAATGATTGTTTTTGTACCACGAGAACGTGTTCATTGTCTTCTATAGAATTGCAAATAATACAATTTGGAGTGTCACTAAATGATCATTTCAATTATTCCTTTACCGTTACTAGAGTTGACTGAAATCAATGTGGATCCTTCAATATCAAGACTGTGAAGTTCCTAATACTTTATGGCAACAAATGTTGGATGATGGTAACTGTAGTAGGAAGTCAATACTGAAGCATTGTAGTTCTGCGGTGTTGGTTTGATATATATATGATCCAAAAGAGTTCCTTTGGAAGTAGTTGGGTCTTCAATCAATTGATTGTATTGTCTGAATGCAGGCAGGACTTGCTCTTTTATCAAGTTTCGATTGAAGTCTCCCACAAGGACTTTAAAATCTGTTTCTAGATTTTCAATCTGGGCTGTTATCTCATTCATTTCATCATTGAATACTCTTGAGCTTGTTGCAACAGGTTTGTATATAGCTGCAATCAGCAAGTTGGTTCTTCCTGATGTTCTTATCGCTAATACATCGGAGTGCTCAGTTATCAATGGTAATATATTGTATTTCACACTGTTTTGAACATAGATGGCAACCCCTCTTCCACTACCAGAATTGATGGATTCAATGAATAACCATCAATTGCAATTGTTTCAGGGTTATTGCTACTTGTCAACCAGGTTTCAGATAAGCAAATGACGTGAGCTTTTCTGAACTCGCTATTGTTTTTCATATCTTCGAAATGTCGATTTAGGCTCTGTATGTTATGATGTGCAATAATGAAATAGTTGTTGTGGTCTATTTCTAATAAAGGGTTAGCTACGGAAAGATCACATTGCGACATCTTGGCAATATTGGTTGCAACAGTTTCATCACAATAGATTCTTCTGGCATCAAAATTCATCAGATACATTCCATCAAGATGAGTGACTCGACTAAGTGCTACGTATGCCATTGCCTGCTGCAAGTATTTCAATGATATTACTGCTTTGTCCGTAGTTTGTCCTTGGATCTTGTGAATGGTTACAGCCCAGGAAAGTTTTAACGGTATCTGTTCTCTGGTTGTGGTAAACGTCTTTCCTTTCAACTGAAACGATTCCTTGCGTGGCTTTATGGGAGTACATTCTTGATAGTGTGGTGGGATGAATTCTGTTGTTCTTGCCTTGGCACCAATACGAGAACTATCAAATTTGACATATACGACAGTTGGCATATTTGTCGAGTTGCAGAATTCGATACCTTTAAATACGCCAGAAACTCCATTGCACAGACCGTCAGTCACATCAACGTTCGATATCAGCATAACTCGGGCACCGACTGCTAATTTCAGTTCATCTGCCAAAGTTGTGTTGCGATCTTTGCGTGTTGTCTTATGTGGTTGCTCATTTCTTCTTATGATTCGCCCACCTGTTTGATCAATGTCAATGGCTTGTATCGTATGTATATGTGTACTCAAGGTAGCTAGCATTTTCTCATTATGGTCATCGACATCATCGTTGCGATAAAATAGATGCATTGCGTCATCAGGGAGCGGATAGTCCGTTATCGTGGTTACCGGAAACTGTACGTGACTGAAGTAACTTCATATCAGTATCGCTTATTGGTTCATTTCGTTTCCTTGTGCGAAGTCTGTTCAGCATTTGAGCAAAGACGACATCATCTTTTTGACGCATAATTTCTGTCAGTTCAACAACATTGAATAGGTTCCAGAGGTCCATTAATATATCATCACGTGGAAGACACAATGGTGTTCTTGGAGAAATAGGCGGTAATTGATAAAATCTCCAACTGCAAGAATTGACACATTGCCAAAGTAAGTGGTGTCTGGACAACCTTTGATCTGTTGCAATCGACCATTTATATAGTCAAACTGTGGTACACTCACCATAGATATTTCATCAATGATGACAAGTTGTAGGTGTCGATACTTCATTCGCAACGTGTTTACAGATTCTTCTGCAAGAGGCGTGTAATGATGCGATCCTCTGGGAGGTATCTTTAACCCAGTGCAGATTGTTTGGCCATATATATTAAAGGCGGCAGTTCCCATGTGGGCAAGTAGTAAAACAGTCACTTCCTCAGCATTTTCTGTCATTGGAAGAAAGGGTTTTCTAGCATAATATGTTATGCACTTGATCAGATGTGATTTCCCAGTTCCAGCTCCTCCAGTAAGAAAAATGTGGAATGGTGATATGGTATGGTCACTGGCCTTGTCATTGCACCACTTGGTAACATAGTTAAATAGTTGACGTTGTTTGTCGTTCAACTGTCGCATCATAGATTCTGCTTGTTCTTCTGTAATTTCAGGACGGCATGTTTCTATTGCACACCTCGGTAAATCTTGACGTTGTTGTTGCGGCTGCTGTAATTCAGGAATTTCGATTTCAGCAAGCTCGTCATCTGAATCCTCGTACAAATTACGGTCCAATCTATCATCCTGCTGTTGTTGTTCTCCTTGTGGATTTAAAGCATTCCATGCATCTTGAAGGTCAGGTATTTCTTGGAGTGCATCCCATGCATTATCTAGGGCACCGTTATCTGGTTCGAATTCTTTCATGTTGTGTTGCACTATTTCTTGAACTGAAACGATTTCGCCATTAATGGTTACGCGACCTTGTAAGTGATAACTTTCATACGTTTCATATGTTGCAGGTTTGATTTGCTTTCTTCTGTGTGGCAGATATAGACGTAGCATGTTCATATGGTAACGCTCTTTATCCCTATGAATTGATACTCGAGGATAACGAATGACAGCTGGTTTTCCGGTGGTTCGTTGTTTCATTTTCGCTGAGCATCCCGACAATGCGATAGCCTTTTTCTTTGGTCGACATCTCTTAATTCCTTCTTCCGGTACACTTCCATCTTCATAATCACTTTGGTCATCTTCTGTCTGATCATCAATTTCGTTTTCTGTCTGTGTACTTTCTTTGCTAGATACTTGATAATGACTAGAGAAGAACTTTGCCATGCACATGTTTTCATATTTTGCTACCTTAGGTCCACCGATGTATTTCTCAATTTGAGAAGTTTGCCAAACTTCTTCAGAATTTCCAGCATTCTCTTGAAGTTGTTGGAGTGGCAACGATATCCTGTGTCCATCAACATCAGTTTGAACAAACACAACATTACGTGAGCTTTGTTTCAAAGGCATACTGCAAACCATGTAAATAGCACCCATTACACTGATTTCTCTGTGTTGCAAGTATACGTTACCAACTTTTCTAAGTTCGGTAAGAACATCGACATTCCTTCTCTAGCTTCTCTTTGTGCGTTTCTGAGCAAGTCACCCATTTCTCTTTCACACTTCGTCAGGTACGAGAGCATGTATATTGTAGCCGCAAATGGATCTAATATGTACTGTATGTCCATGTTTCCATTCCAACATCTTATCAAGTGAGGATTGTAGTTGTTTACCCATTGATCTTTGAGACGTCGTTTCAGATAGACGGTGTTTCTTTTGGCAAGTGTGCTTAAGCATGTTTCAAATTGACTGTGTGTTATTTGTATTTTCTGGAGGATTTCATCAAAATCTGTGTCATCGGTGGCTGATTCAATTTCTTTCCACATTTTCTTAATAGTCTCCTTTGCATTCTCTTCCCTTTCTTTTCTTTTTGTACGCTCCACTTCCGCTTCCAGTTCATTAAGATCTAGATCGTCTATGGATTCTGGACGTCTGCAAATGAAGGTTTCGTTCGATGGTGGCCTAGGATAGTTAAATCGGCATACCTGTCCAGTTTTTCTGCATGACCGTGTATGGGATTTAGTATGCATCTGTACTTTTGATACTATTTCATGCAATTCGACGTCTTCCTCTGGAGGAAGTTCACATGACACATATCTGTCAATGAATTCAGCGATTTCCTCGTCTGGATCTGTATCGAATTCTGGCGCATCTTTCACCCATGCTATCATGTGAATATGTGGCCAACCTCTCTGTTGGAACTCGGTTCTGTAATAATAGTCTTCGACTTTTCCAATAGGATTGGCTGGAGAAAGAATGACGTTCCTCGTATCTTGGCTAGGAATCTATACCCTTCATCTCTTCGAATCAGACCCTTCACTTCTTCATGGTTTCTTAACATTGAAGCTGTTATCTTTCTTCCATCTGCAGTCTTGGTACTACCTTTACGAAGTGCAATTTGAATATTGTCACAAATCTGTTGTACCTCTGTTGCATACAACGCAAAAAAGATATATTCTGGGTTTCTGGCAAACCTGTTGTCTGCTGACAATATGCGTGCATTGAAATAGCGAGATGGCGATAATTTATCTTCTCTGTCGTCATTGAAAGTATTTGAACCATCCGGGAATTCGGCGGGAAAAGATTGCGCTTCCATTTCCAAAACCTTTTGTGGCCTATTGCCTTCACCTGGAGCTATACAGAGGATTGATTCGTCATGCTTGTCTGCAAGATATTGAGAAAAATCAACCGGGTGCAAAAAGGAATACAGAGGAGCAGATGTGTTCGTAATGTCATGATCATCATCATCATCGTCATCATTACTACAATCATCGTCATCATCATTATTAGTAGCATCATCATCATCATTATCATGGTTGTCCAAGTCTTGTCCTTCATCGTACATTTCTATGTTGTCACTGCTATCCTCATCTTGGTCGTGCATGTCTTGCTCTTCATCAATATTGATGTATTCGTACAATTCTGTGCTGTCACTAGCTATAGACTCAGTCGCGAGTTCACTCTCATTTGGAGAATGGGGTTCTGCGATGTCATTTTCTTGATCGTGTTCGCCGGAAATTAGTTGGTCGTCTAACAAAGAATCAAACTGATCAAAGTTGATATCGATATCTTCAAATACCGGATTGTTGGCTTTCAACCATTTAAGTGCTTGTCTAACATTTTCTGGATTAACGTCCTGACACATATGATGCCCTTTGTAAATGAGGCGACGTTTTAACTTGATCCGGATAAGACTTTGTTCCGTTGGTAGTCTTGGTAAACACGCAGCTGTGTTATTAATATTAGCTTTTACGCACACGACTTGTGCATTGATACCTTTTTGAGCACCTTTAATCAATGGGATCATTTTCATAAATAGGATAGCTGGCGAAATAAGATGTCTTTCTAGCATGTTTAGTCCGGCTAATTGGTGAGGTTGTTGTACTAATGCCAATTTGTTCACAGTTGACAACTTCGGCACACGGTCTTTTAATAAATTCTCGTGGCATGCTCTGCAAATCCACACTTGATCATGAACTTCATCATTTTTCTTAGCGGGTAATGCATTTTTATCGGTGTTGCAAGGTAAACTTTGCTCCAGGATAGACCGATTATAGGCGCTAGTGTACAGTGCCCTGACTTGTCTCTTGAAAAAAATACGTTGACATATCTGACACACGTAAGTAAGCTGATCGTTTCTACACGATTCTTGAAAATGCAAAATTACTGTACTGATATCCGATTTTTTCCTGTACATATTTGACTGTGTTTGCTGACGCTTTTTCTCTGCCTTTTCTGGAATTTCATATGATTTCTTTGATTGCTGACGTTTTTTCTCTGCATTTTCGGGAATTTCATATGATTTCTTTGATTGCTGACGTTTTTTCTCTGCATTTTCGGGAATTTCATATGATTTCTTTGATTGCTGACGTGCCTGATTACGTTTGTTGTCTGCCTTTTCTGGAATTTCATATGATTTCTTTGATTGCTGACGTGCCTGGTCACGTTTGTTGTCTGCATTTTCAGGAATTTCGTATTTTGACGTGTCCGCAATTTTTGCGCTCTGCGTATTCGGTTATTTCATATTGTTGCTTTGACATTTTCGCTTCTTTTCGAGTCTTTCATTTTTTTGATCGGTAGTCAAACTTTGATACCACTTTTGGTATTTTGACAGTCCTGTCGACTTCGTCTGTGGTATATCTTGACTTTTGGTCCACGTGGAACAGCCTGCCTCGTCGTGAATGTTAGTTTCTGATAACATTTCGCTGGTCATTTGAATATGTACAGACTGAATACCGAATATTTCAGTTGTGACTTTCAATTTTGAACACAAGACTTTCAGGTAAGAATGTAAATTGTCAAAGTCTTCAAAACCAACAGTACTGAATGACCGTTATTTGCTGTGGGAACCCAAATTCATCTCGTGAATGTGAATCAAAGAACATATAGCATCCAGTTGCTGAATCCTGTAAATTGCCATCATGTACGATTGAAATATCAGTATATTTAAATCTGACAGTGTAAATGCTGCTTGCAATTGTACATTGAGTGGTACTAGGTCATTACCATCCTCTCTCTCGAGTATGCAATATCTTAAGGGTTCATAATTGATTGCATATGTTGAGTTGTCTTGTAATTTACATTCTGTAGGTAATTGCGTATTTTCTAAATAACCACTTTCGTGGAGTTCACCCGATAGACGTAATTTCTGGGATAAAGTTCTATACAGATAATCGCCATCCTTCAATATTTGATCTAAATTCACAGAATTGAATTCTCGGAAATAAAAGGAATGCGGCAAAGATACACTAATGTATTGCAAGAGCATTGGACACCTCTAGAATGGTCACTAAATAGAAAATCACCCTGATGGAAAGTACCAGACACTTGATTTACGTAGGCAATGCGAATCGAATCAGGATTTGGTTGAATATTATCATCGATGATTATAATTTCTTTCTCGCATTCTTCCTTGTTTTCAAATTGTATTTCTGATATTTCGATTGTAATTTCTTTCTTGCATTCTTCCTTGTTTTCAGATTGTATATCTGATATTTTCTTACTTTTCTGTTTACTGTAGCTTGCTTTTGCAATACGTGATTTCTTTGATGGACGTGGCATTATTACTGTGTCTAGATAATTTGATAGAATTAATATTATGCTAAATTAATTCGAAAACAATGTAAATAAATGCAGTTATAATCAACGAGGGTAACTAATAAACGATATCTGTATATAAATATGTAAACTGGAAAATGTAACGAGGGTAACTAATAAACGATATCTGTATATAAATATGTAAACTGGAAAATGTAACACTAAATATAAATACAACAATTAGTAACTAGAAAAATACAACTTTATGAATACAACAGTAACAATAATAACTTTTAAACAAACAATAATTATATTCTTTGAACTTGAATCAAAATACTTTATGAAAGTTCTTGAATTCTTCTAAATTTATGTGTAAACTGAGTTTTTGAAGTTTGGATCACATCCAGTTCTTCACGTTTCGTGTCGTAAATGTAAGCGGGACTGCACGTAGAGTCTATCCGTTACAATTAATTAAATTTTTCCACAAAATCTGTTCAGATTATCAATTCGTTATACGAAATTGTGTGTAACATTTAGCGTTACCCGGGACTTGGTTGTATGCGCTTTGAACTTGTAGCATGCAAAATAAATGCGTTCTCTATACCATACGGAACCAGTTACACAAAAGCCCCATGACGTTGCGGTCGATTATTACGTTTAAATTATCATATGAAAATATACGTATTTAATAGCTTTTTATAATGATAATCTATTGTTTATATTCTTGAATTGTTTCAATATTTCAATCATGAATAATGTTTATGGTTTAATGTGAATTTCTCACTACGGGAACAGCGCACTTTTGCAGCTTTTCATTGAAGGGGTTACATGTATATGCCCGTGTATAGGTTAAGACCATATCAGTTTTGATTACAAATTGGATTGTGTAATGTTTCCTGGATATGACACGTGATGTGTGCTGTAAAAATGTTAGCGGTTCTTTATAAAGTATGTATTTTAAACATACCATTAGAATATATTTACCATACTATGGGCGATATAAGTTAGTACTGTATTTTATTCACGTATATAAAACAATTCAGTAAGCCTATTTTGAATTTCCGGCCTACATAGACTCAGTAGATATAAGCTGAAAATACTGCCTTGACCATTTTTAATTGTAGCAACTGCCGGCTCCTAATCATTGCGGATAATATTGGGTACAATGCTTAATGTTTAAATCATTGTCTTTCAAATTCTTAAATGCGAGTTTTCAGACTCTAGGTTATACTTTTAAAATGAAGGTCTGGACTGGGTACTTTTTCAATCATTACAATTGTCAAGTGGTCTATATCTACATGATGTACCAAGGTACTTATATTTATATCGCCTAAATTACCATGCTAATTATGACTGAATATCACTTCACTAGTTTAATCTTATGTTTTAAAATAACAATGTTTCACTGGTTGAAGACAATGTCAAAACTGAGGTTGGTAAGATAGGGAGTTTAGAGGCGGGAAGTGAAACGGAGTAATATCTGTCATTCAAAGTTCAACCGGATGTCAAGATATCAAGATCCTTAAAAGTCTCTTGGTGTTCATATTTAAGACATATTGTTGTGAAGATGATGGAAGACAGCTGTGGAAAAGATTATGAATTCAAGCGGGCTCCTAATCATTGCGGATAATATTTGGTATCATGTTAAAGTTTTAAATCGTCGTCTTTCAAATTCTAGGTTATGCTCTTTAATTGTTGATTTCGTCTTGTCTTTTGAACTAGATACGAAACTTATTATATTACCGAAGTAGTGGAAGGGTCAGAGCAGAGCTGAATATCAAAATGAGTGTTTCTACAAGAATGACCGTTGAATTAAGAACACCATTAGCCGTCACGTGACAAGTTTCAATCCAAATGCAATTCATGAATAAATAATGTTTAGAATGTATAGAATAAAACTTATTTTTCCAGATGGATAAATTCCTAATACATTATTTGGTCTTTCATTTTTTGTATGAATATAAAATATCTGCATGTATAGGGATTATTTTCTACAATGCACTGTAAAACATTTTCGGGCTCTTACTAGAAACACTGCAAAAAATCTTATTGACTATTTGTTTTTCCGACTTTCTGTGTACTCAAGTTAAAAGTGTAGACAATCTAGCAAGACTAAAAAGAGTTTTTCGGTTGAGATATGTATTTCTTTATTGCTGTACAATACATCATAAAATATTACAAGAAGAATACACAATGTACATTGTTTAAACAATGAATTTGTAAAGCAAAGAATAAGTGTAATGTAACAAGTTTTTTTTTGTTCTTCGTACACGTCAATTAAAATGGATGTTAGATCTGGGGTGCCTATGAAATCATTGCGGATAATATTGGGTACAATGCTTAATTTTAAATCATTGTCTTTCAAATTCTTAAATGCGAGTTTTCAGACTCTAGGTTATGCTTTTAAAATGAAGGTCTGGACTGGGTACTTTTTCAATCATTACAATTGTCAAGTGGTCTATATATCTACATGATGTACCAAGGTACTTATATTTATATCGCCTAAATTACCATGCTAATTATGACTGAATATCACTTCACTAGTTTAATCTTATGTTTTAAAATAACAATGTTTCACTGGTTGAAGACAATGTCAAAACTGAGGTTGGTAAGATAGGGAGTTTAAGAGGCGGGAAGTGAAACGGAGTAATATCTGTCATTCAAAGTTCAACCGGATGTCAAGATATCAAGATCCTTAAAAGTCTCTTGGTGTTCATATTTAAGACATATTGTTGTGAAGATGATGGAAGACAGCTGTGGAAAAGATTATGAATTCAAGCGGGCTCCTAATCATTGCGGATAATATTTGGTATCATGTTAAAGTTTTAAATCGTCGTCTTTCAAATTCTAGGTTATGCTCTTTAATTGTTGATTTCGTCTTGTCTTTTGAACTAGATACGAAACTTATTATATTACCGAAGTAGTGGAAGGGTCAGAGCAGAGCTGAATATCAAAATGAGTGTTTCTACAAGAATGACCGTTGAATTAAGAACACCATTAGCCGTCACGTGACAAGTTTCAATCCAAATGCAATTCATGAATAAATAATGTTTAGAATGTATAGAATAAAACTTATTTTTC
The DNA here is from genome assembly GCF_039555335.1 of Amphiura filiformis. NCBI lineage: Eukaryota > Metazoa > Echinodermata > Ophiuroidea > Amphilepidida > Amphiuridae > Amphiura > Amphiura filiformis. The sequence goes on along the minus strand of NC_092641.1, from coordinate 12,220,907 downwards.
CAGATGGATAAATTCCTAATACATTATTTGGTCTTTCATTTTTTGTATGAATATAAAATATCTGCATGTATAGGGATTATTTTCTACAATGCACTGTAAAACATTTTCGGGCTCTTACTAGAAACACTGCAAAAAATCTTATTGACTATTTGTTTTCCGACTTTCTGTGTACTCAAGTTAAAAGTGTAGACAATCTAGCAAGACTAAAAAGAGTTTTTCGGGTTGAGATATGTATTTCTTTATTGCTGTACAATACATCATAAAATATTAAAAGAAGAATACACAATGTACATTGTTTAAACAATGAATTTGTAAAGCAAAGAATAAGTGTAATGTAACAAGTTTTTTTTTTGTTCTTCGTACACGTCAATTAAAATGGATGTTAGATCTGGGGTGCCTATGAAATTATTACGTCTTTCATCATCTGAACACATCACAATTGGCCTAACATGATCTAGAACATCTAGTATAAAGTATGCTATCATAAAGGCTAATTCTATTGAAATACATGAATTGGATAGTTCTGGACGTGTTTAATTCTCCATGTTCATTAGGCTTTTGCAGGTTAATATTAGAGAAAAAGTTCATTATTTTTTATGTCGTACGTTACATAGTATTCATATTTTATTTACCATATACACTCATTATTTCCCATTGATAGTCTATATATTATTGTATAACGTTTAAAAGTTTGTCTGGGTGCTTAGGCGATTTTTAGATTTTCTGATTCATTCTGCAAATGACCCAAAATGACCTTTGACCCCATACCTGTGTAGGTTATGAAAACTGTGCCTAGAACTCTTTGGTTTACTACTGTTCGAATACTTTGCTAAGGCAATACATTGTGTTTAATTCATTTCATTTCATTGGGCTGCGAAGCAAACGACTACAACGTTCTCCATTTACTACGATCTGAAGCCAAAGTGGCAATGGCATCTGGCCGTAGAAAGTTGTCGAAATCCCCCAACAGTTTTTGCACATAAGACAAGTAGGATGTTCTTTGCCTTCCAGGTCTTCTTTTACCATGTAATGGGGTGTAGAGAGCATATCTTCTGCATGGTTCATCTTCCTGCATCCTCAGGATATGTCCCAGGAATCGTAGTTGTTCGGATCTGACAGAGTTGATAAGAGGCACAGTGTTGGTGATGGTATAGACCCTTTCATTGCAGTTGATAGTCATGTACTCAGTTGTCATACTTTTGTGTTTAATACTTTGTGTTTTGCTACATGTCAAGAACTGACAGTACTCCATACTGTCGCAGCATTGAATACTGCGAATCTATATGGCAGACATCTGACTGTACTGAGTACTGCCGCAGCATTGAATACTGCGAATCTATGGCAGAAAATCTGACAGTACTGAGTACTGCTGCAGCATTGAATACTGCGAATCTATGGCAGGAAATCTGACAGTACTGAGTACTGCCGCAGCATTGAACACTGCGAATCTATGGCAGAAAATCTGACAGTACTGAGTACTGCCGCAGCATTGAATACTGCGAATCTATGGCAGAAATCTGACAGTACTGAGTACTGCCGCAGCATTGAATACTGCGAATCTATGGCAGAAAATCTGACAGTACTGAGTACTGCCGCAGCATTGAATACTGCGAATCTATGGCAGAAATCTGACAGTACTGAGTACTGCCGCAGCATTGAATACTGCTAATCTATGGCAGAAAATCTGACAGTACTGAGTACTGCCGCGGCATTGAATACTGCGAATCTATGTGTTTTGCTATGTCAAGAACTGACAGCAGCATTGAATACTGCGAATCTATGTGTTTTGCTATGTCAAGAACTGACAGTACTCCATACTGTCGCAGCATTGAATACTGCGAATCTATATGGCAGACATCTGACTGTACTGAGTACTGCCGCGGCATTGAATACTGCGAATCTATGGCAGAAAATCTGACAGTACTGAGTACGGCCGCAGCATTGAATACTGCGAATCTATGGCAGGAAATCTGACAGTACTGAGTACTGCCGCAGCATTGAACACTGCGAATCTATGGCAGAAAATCTGACAGTACTGAGTACTGCCGCAGCATTGAATACTGCGAATCTATGGCAGAAAATCTGACAGTACTGAGTACTGCCGCGGCATTGAATACTGCAAATCTATGGCAGTAAATCTGACAGTACTGAGTACTGCCGCAGCATTGAATACTGCGAATCTATGGCAGAAAATATGACAGTACTGAGTACTGCCGCAGCATTGAATACTGCGAATCTAAAAGTATGGTTGTTAAAATTCAAAAGTTCACAGGTTATGTATGATGTCAGTTGAATGTAATACTGGTAAACTTCTCGGCAGTGAGGCTGGGCTCCATATTACACAATATGTACTGGTATGCACAACATATCTTAATCAGAAGTGACAACTTTAGTGTTGTTCATACAGGTCATTACTGTGACTGACATCTACATGCAGTTACTTTGAATACAATTATGTAGTTACTTTATCCATAGAAAGTAAGTACATTAAACATGTATGCACACCATAAATGCTGTGATTTTAGCCAAGTATTGGAAAGAAAAAAGTTTTTAAAAAATAATATAGAGTTTATGATGCAAGTTGAATGTAATACTGGTGCCACTGTAGATAAAGGAACTGCTTAGGTCTTTCCATATTATATATAATATGTACTGATATGCACAATGTACCTTTACCTTAAGTCACATTTTTTGAGATATGTTCATACAGTTCAAATAACACAATACATGTATATTGTATTGAGCTGAAAGTATGTAATATATATGCTCCGAGTCTGAGACTTAAGGTAAGCCTTTATTGGAAAGCACCAGACGAAAACTCAGGAAGACTACTGCATACAAAATTTAAATGGTGGTGATGTTGATGGCCGACCAGGTAAGTACTCCACTCCAACCAACAAATCAAAGTACAGTCAACATACAGAACACCTGAAAAGGAAATAAAGAAAATTACAGTTTATTTTTCTTTTATGGAGAAGGGGAAGTTCATGTATCAGGTTATTTTGCTTGTTTGGTTGGGTTTGACAGGTGCAGCTGAAAGGGCTAATCTGACAAAAGTATTGTACATGTTTTCGTAAAAATAAATTGGGTTTCCATCAAATGTGTCAGAGCTACATTGTATGTAATTATTCACATCATAATTTGTGCAAATTTTGTACATAATATCTGCACATCGGAATGTCTGACATTTTGTAATACCAGATAGGAACAAATGGGCAATTCCAGGGTAAAAAAATATCAACTTTTGTACGCATAAGACAGCTATGAAAAACGTGAGTTCCAAGGAGCTACGTGTATGTGTCGCCGCGAGCCGCGATTTACTGGCATTCATAACCATATTCACATGTACATAGTCGTAGAGTGGACTTTTCGCTGCTCATAATAATCACTTAAAAATCACCTTTTTAAATATTTCTTTGGACAAAAGCTGATGCGTAGAATAAGTTGAGCAATCACAGATGACATATATCAGTGACACAGGTTTCTAAAGATAGTATTTTACTAGATATATACTAATGCAAACTTGCCAAAATAAAACCCTGGATGCACCCTACGGGAGTATCTACAACTTGAGAACAAGTCCTCAAACATTCAAAATTTGTAGTTACTACAACTAGTAATTTGGTAAGCATGCACCAACATAACTGTAAGATGACTTAATAATTTAAAGAGCATGTAAACCTCTTTCATTTGATACCAAATTTGTCATTATAGGACTTGTAGTTTTAAAGTTCTGAAGCATTTTTGATGTTTTTGGTCATGTCCCTGTTTGTTTGTAAATGCCCAAATGTATAATGTACACTAGTTTTAACATACCTTAATTTTAGTAGTTGATGTTAAAAGCCTCAACAAAGGATTTGACAGGCAGTTATCACAGATTCTTGTTCATGCAAAAACAAAGGTTTCTTGTGCCGATATGGAATGACATATGCAAGGAATGACAGCAAAGCCAGACGAAGATGTAGGATTACCATACTCCGATCCCATGGTGGTATAAAATGATACAAGGGGATAAGTCATGCACACAGTGATGTGTCTGCAAGGAACAATCAAACAAGAAACAAACTTAAGTGAACAATCGCAATTCCATTAAATATAAAAAATAAAAAGTGTAACTCCTGTGTTATAAATTCTAAAGTGTGATACACAATTCACACATGTACACCTGGAATTCAAATTTGAAATATAAACCACATGTATAGGTAGAAAACCTCCCCCCCCCCCTTTTTTTTTATTCTCATCAGTCATTAACTAGTCTTATATTCAAGAGCTAAATAAAAGAAAACTGTTGAGCAATAAATAACGACATGTGGTTGCAGAGATATGCTAATTTAAATATCTCAATTTTGTCAGCCAATATACTGTATAAACTTTTTGTGCATGTACATATTGTAATGCAAGTTATAGGCCTATACTATGCATTCTTAAAGTACACAATTTTAAGAATTAAGCACTTGCTCAGTAGCTTATACAGCCCTTTTAAACAGGCTAGCGCCCCGGTATAAAAAAGCACAGATTCTCAGCACATGATTGGCGCTTTACAAATATGTGCGTACAGTGTCTGAAATACATGTGCATAATACAATGATGAGCATGCATAAATTGTAGATTGATTTTATTTTTTATAGTTGTCATTAAAAAATATCCTGGTTTTGATACTACCCACCTGAGTACACAATTGCATTGATACCAAGCATGCCAAGGGGAGATAATGTGTTTAAGCACTGGCTGGTACATGCCCCACCCCTCCCCGGAGCAAACTGTTTTTCCGCGTGCACCCTTTGGAGCACTGGCTGGCGCATGCTCCCTGTTTTACTCTATTAATTAACCTTTAAGCTTAACCTTGTGAACTTTGGAAATGGTCTAACCTAATCTGATCCCTAAAATTTTTTTATCAAAAACATTGCCGTAAAATTTACTACGGTAATAAATTTCTAAAATGGTGGATGGTGCGCCAATCAGCTATATGCTATTTCTGGCAGACATTTAGGCATGCTCCTACATTCTCTTGGTCGGGGTTGTTCCATCTATTGCACTTACCCACTTCTCACGCCTGTCAAAGGGGACACCTTCGCGAAATTCCTATTGGTTTGTACAGGGCCTTTCAGTTCTAGTCAATTTTCTCAGTGCAGAAAATACCAATTTGCCCTGCCTTTGATAATTATTTAAAGTTGATTTCCCTGATAAGAACTTCTGGAATTTTTTTGTTTCAACAAGAAGTATTTTGGCATGTTTTGTGATTTCCCATAATTCCCCATTGAGTGCAACGGTTCCCCTTTGTGTATGAGGGGCGCTAGATGGAACAGCCAAATCTCGCAAAAGCAACCAATGGGAAGATAGGATCTATCGCAAGTAACATCATGCCGACCGACAGAATGATGATTTCATGTATAAAAAAAATAATAAAAAATAGATATAAATACAGTGTACTAATAACATACTCTACATACACCTCACACACACTTGCTTACATTGCCCAGTCATACCCCCCCCCACCCACATTTCATAATACAATGGAAACTCTTTAATCTGAAATTTGTGGGGCCACAACATTTAGTTTGTCTTATCAGGATTTTGTCTTATCCATCACATATTACATAGGGATTCAGTGCCAGGGACCTGAAAATCAAAGTCTTAAAGTGCTAGTTCATGTAGTAACTTAGTCTTATCAGGGTTGTTGTATTATCAGAGCTTGTATTAACGAGGTTCCACTGTACAGGTTTATATTTTCTCGCCTAGCTTTTCGGAGTGAAAGTCAGAAGAAATTATTTTGGTAATCATCTCGTAGGCCTATTAGTATTAAATGTTTTTAATGGCATGTATCATCTGAATTCGGAAGAAAACGATGTCGAAAAGCAGCTAAATAGTTGACTAAATACCTTCAGAAGACATAGCATATCTATCAGTTGTTATATGGTTAATAATAAAAATGAACATAAAATATTTTTCTCTCCGACTAGAAAAGTCCGAAAAGACAATTATTTTTGTCTGCTTAGCCTAAAAAGTCAGAATTCCGACAAAAGTTTGGACAATTTTGAGGAAAAAATTATATGTGCATGTAAATTTAATTTTCTAAATCGAGCACTGCTGCATGATGTTTTCTTTCAATATTTACCTGGTATTGGTACGTGAGGCAGCTGTGATAAAATGTTGCAAGTGCTGAAGAATCTGTAGTTGTAGTGATAAACCTCTAACTAGCGTATGATAACGTTCTGTGTATCTCGTGACTGTGATTACCATGTGAGTTCACCTGTAGAAATTAAGTAGATGCACTTCAGTTTACTTTGTTAACAATGCAGATACATGTACATGTAATATAAGGAGTCTGGGGAAAATATTTTGTTCAATTGAAAATATTTTTTATTCCTTATATAACACTGTGTATATGAAGCTATATCGGTCGACCAAAAGTGCCCCTATTTTTGTTCATAAAATCCAAAATAAATATCTGTTACTCTTAGCTCTAAAAATTCACATGGTCAATGATAAAAAATATGACATCTTTCTTCTGGTACCAAAATTGACACCACTTCTGGTAAAATCTGAGGTTCTGGGGATGAGACTATTAGCAATAGGAACATGCCCCTTTAAGCAGGCTCATAAAGCCGCCATTTGTTATTAATAGTCACAGGTCAGTGATTTGACTACTGTGGGAGGTCAAGATATTACAACACACAGTATACAATGACAATGTGACCGTAAAAACCTCATATTTAGTAAAGTTAGAAACAAAGGTGTTTTTTTTTACTCATATCTAAATAGGCCTAGTATAAATAGGTATGAAAAGCGAAATCAAATTTGTCATCACACCACATCATTTTATATATCAAATTAAAGCCCTTGAGTAAAAAAGCCAAAACCGAAAACCGTTTTGTCATAACGCCATCAGTAGGAAAGTTACATCTTGTCAAAGATTGACTTTCATCCAAAACGTTCAGCCAACTGATGCATTATTTTTTTTTATGTGGAACTGCTATTAAAATCCCTCTAAAATTCCATACACGATTGTCTCATCACAAAAATAAATTACATATATGTGTGTCAAGTGAAGTATAGACAACATATTTATGTAGATTTCCTTGACGATTCTTTTCTTTTAATCTTCTATGTAAAATTTGTATTGTGTTTTTGAACCAATCTGACAAGCAAATGTGTCAACTATAAAGGTTGCCTGTTATACAGTGTATAATAGTTTGTCAATGGACATGTATCATGTCTATGTATTGTTATGCCAGTTTGGGAGCGTAAATGGCACACAATCATGACAATAGAGATCCTTTGAAAATTAAACATATGAATTTTGATGATTTGGCAGCGATGATCATGCAGTGCATCATCTAGTCCGAATAATCAGACCCAGAACAAAATATTAATATCTGACATCATCTTGACTGAACACCACCATGCACCGTGCTACATACATCGAATGTATGGAGCCGGTATATACAATGTATTAACTCACACATACATATACGATGGGTGTAGCACCGTGCACAATGGTACATGCACGCGTATCAATGACATACCCATGTGATTTTACTACTGTGGGAGGTCAAGATATATTACAACCATAGCTATTGCAACACACAGTATACAATGACAATGTGACCGTAAAAACCTCATGTGTGGCAGTCTTACTTGTGGCCTATACTCCACCGTAATTTTCACTTCATGATTTAAACACCAAATTGGACAACATTACACACAATCACCATTCACTAATGTTCCATGACATCTATATATTTTGCAATTTGATACTTTACATGACCGGATGGCTGAAGTCAGCAAAATAAAGAGCGATTCAAAAACGAGTTTCATAGCCTATACTTATGTAGCGGACCTCTTGGATGATGGTTGTTCGGGCGAAGCGCAGTACGCGATGCAAGGCAGCGCTGTACGCTACGCGCAAGAAGTGAAAAGACACCAGCAGGTAAAATATCAACAATGTATTATGCAACTATGATCTACAGGGTATTGTCACATGATAAAAATATGGTAGCGTAAAATATCATGACATCATACATATAAATCAACAGTTAAAGCAACCTCAATAAAATATGGTACCACACAATAAAAATCACAGTTAGGGCAACCTCATAAAAATATGGTAGCACAAAATATGGCATCACACATAAAAATCACAGTTACGGCAATCTCATAAAATACGGTAGCAATGGAGTGTAACCTTAAGACAAACACTTTGCACAGCAATTGAGCGCCACCTTAAGAACAAACCCGTTACACAGCAATTGAGCGCAACCTTGAAACAAACCCGTTACACAGCAATTGAGCGCAACCTTAAAATAACCCGTTACACAGCAATTGAGCGCAACCTTAAAATAACCTGTTACACAGCAATTGAGCGCAACCTTGAAACAAACCCGTTACACAGCAATTGAGCGCAACCTTAAAATAACCCGTTACACAGCAATTGAGCGCAACCTTAAAATAACCCGTTACACAGCAATTGAGCGCAACCTTAAAACAACCCGTTACACAGCAATTGAGCGCAACCTTGAAACAAACCCGTTACACAGCAATTGAGCGCAACCTTAAAACAACCCGTTACACAAATACAGTTATTATGCTTACCTCAGTTATAAACACACAATATAACACAATATATCTCAATATCAACACAATAATAATAAGCGTCACCTTAATGCAACGGTTCAGCACTTAGCAAATGTGAAATGTGTACCCGAAACATGTCCTGGTAATCAGAATAGAAATGCGTTACTCGAATCGCACATTAATTATGGCAAGTGGTATTTTGGGGTGACAATTTTGTTATACCTTTTGTGGCAAATTTGGTTGGTGTCCCTTAAGCGACTCGACACCTGCTATACATGGACGTAACCTTAAACACACTAAGTTACTACATGAACTAGCACTTTAAACCCTCACTTCTTATGTCAGGTACAACAATAACATCAATTAATACCCTTTAATACCCATGTGCACTACTCATGATCTTCAGGTACCACATATATACAATGTAAGTGTAGCAATTAGTACATGCAAGGTGCTGTATCAGTCTGACGCCTTTTTATGAATAAGTTCAACTCTGTGCAATCATGGAATGTTTAATATACGCTTGGCATCTTTCAGGAATGAGTTCAGTGCAATCATGGAATGTATAAATATACGCTTGGCACCTTTCATGAATGAGCTCAGTGCAATCATGATTAGGTATAATATGGACGTCTTTCATGAATAAGTAGGTAACCCAGGCAAACCTTAGTTAACACATTTGCTGGTCAGCCAAATTCACCGACAATGTCAATGCATTTTTACATAGAAATTTAAAACTTGTGCCCGAAGAAAGAAACCTACATAAATATGTTTTCTATACTTCACTTGACCCAAATATATAATTTTGTATGGTGATAAGTCACCCGCACATGGAATTTCAGAGGGATTTTGATAGCAGTTCCATTAAAAAAAGCTGCTATCGCCATGAGACTAAGATCTAGAAACACCCCCGAAATGCCGTTTTGGGGAATTTTGCTAGATGAATCTTTTTGATGAAAGTCAGGCTTTGACAAGATGTAACTTTGCTACGGAAAGTGCTATGAAAAAAAGGTTTTCAGTTTTGGCTTTGTTTACTCAAGGCCAAGGGCTTTAATTAGATATATAAAATGATGCAGTTTGATGGCAAATTTGAATTCACCTAGGATACCTAGAATAAGTTCAGTGTAATCATGATGCTGGTTTATGTATACGCTTGACGGCTTTCATGAATAAGTTTAGTGCACTCATGATTCCGGCGTATTTACAGGCTTGTAGCACATTATTTCCCACAGCTCAGTACATGTGTCAACACAGAGAGGCAGAGTTTAGGTTATTGATTTAATGCTCCCTTGCTTGACGTTGTGTTATTTAAGCTGTTGGTCGATATAAAAGATGGCAATCAACCTGTTTCATATTCATAAGAATGAGTACATGATTTCCCATGTGTATGAGTTCTAAATCATAACAAGTTCTAGATACAGACTTTAAGGTACATATTTCGAGGTGCATAACAGACACAAAATTTGTGTCATAACAAACACCAAATTGGTGTCGATGACCTGACATGCATGCATTCTTTTGTGATGGTCTTTCAATTTGTGTCGGTGTCCTTGGCAGACTTGACTATGCTTCAGTGGTCATGAAAGGATTCAATAGATAACCTCTGCCCCGCTAATCCCCAGCTATTGTCTGAAATTGCACCTCGGAAGATATATTATAACAACTCAGTCCCTCAAATGATAGTCATATAACGACCAAAAGATAAATGACTGACTATCATTGAGGACTGAGTTCCGCAGTCTAAACAAGTTCAATGTAATTGCACCATGAATATTTTTAAGCACTGTTTACAAATATCAACACTCTTATTTCTGGATATTTCGACCCTCTTACTACACTGTCATGACCGTAGGTTCCATGAGGCACTTCACTGGAGTCTCCATACCAATTGTATATAAGTTTTACTCTGGCAGATATAGTTTCGGCGGAAAATCAGGCCATTTTCTGGTGTCCAAAACAATCAAAACACGCATTTTCGTAGATCGGGGGCACACACTCTCTCTAAGGAACGACACTGCTATATACCGGTAGTCTCATGCTGTACGTCATTATGTTAATATGAATATTAATGAGTAATATCAGGGCCACTTTCGGGACAGCCAGTGGCATATTAAACCACTCCGACACCATGATGCAGTACAGTTTGGCGCGCGATGGCTGGGGTGTCTCCGAGTGGGTTTCTCTGGCTGGGTATTTTGGTTAGAAATAAAATAATAGTTCATAATATTCTAAGGTAATTGGTAGAGACAATTCGAAGAGTTGACACGACATTTTTCTCCCTCACTGCTCGCTCGCACAATGAGCAGTTGGCATGAACTGCCCAGGCACAGTGGTATCGATAGGCCTATCAGGTATCACACACTGATACAGTAGGCTACGCTACGTAAAACCCTGGTAAAACCCAGTAAATGTGATCGGGATCGAGGGGCCCAGAAATATTCTTGACATTATCTTACTAATTTAGGTCAACTGACATGTTTGGTGATAGGGCTGTAAGTAAAATTTTGGGGAAACAATTAAAATTGCAACTGTGGCTCAAATTTTTTTCTATCACTGCAACGAATGCATGAGAAGACCAAGGGACGCACTAAAGATATAAGGGGGGGGGGCTTGATAGTTTTATGGAAAAAATTGTCTCGCCATCTGAGCAATTCAGAGCAAAGAAAAGATTTCATGTCAAGGGTAGAAAAAAATCACAGTTTAATTAAAGGGGCATTTCGTGATCCACAGCCTCATCCCCCACTTTTCTCAAAAAAAGTTGAGATTTTTATATCACTGGAAACCTCTGGCTACATAATGTTTATGTACCAAATATTTCTTGCAGATTAATTCGTTTAGCAAAGATATCGTGAAATTTGAATTTCGTTCTGGTGCACCAGAACGAAATTACAACGCATTGTCTATGGAGCAGTGTAATACACATAATCATGCATAACTCGCGAACGCAAAATCGGAAGCAAATGAAATTTTGGGAATAGGTTTTTTTCCCCGGTTTTTTTCGTGGATATCTAATGAAAAATGACATAAATAGAGGATGCTAGGATCACGAAATACTCCTTTAAGGAAAATTGACGGCCTATTTGATTAGTTTGGCTTAAAATTGCAAATTTTCTCGCGCATTGCGCGAATTTGTCGGCATGTCCAGTTCAGACCTATATCCGGAGTCATGCTGCACTGGTGTCATTTAACCTAAAGATACTTCAGTAATGCTTTTTACGGCACGTGAGAATTTAGGTGCTATATAAAACGTTAAAATGGTAAAAATATATAGACTTAGGCGGCCTATATCATAAACAACATTATAAAGTTGTTTAATCCAACACAAATTGCTGAACTAGAACTTATTTAACGATGATAACAAAAATTGAGTCTCATGTTAATGAAAAATTGCTTCACCAAGGTGTTAAAAAACCCAAAATTGCTTCACCGAGGTGTTAAAATAATGCTAATACCGAGGTGCTAAACAAATCGACCCTACCCAGTCGACAGTCCCCCATTGGTATCTATTGGTGCGTCCCTAACTGTCGTGTATGGCAAGCTAAAAGGCCCATTACGTATTGAGACAACGCGTTGCTTTCGAAAGCAACGCGTTGCTAAGCCAGCCAATAGATAGGCTATAGAGCTTTTAGCAACACGTTGCTTTCCCAACGCGTTGCTTTCGCCTTCTGACAGCAACGCGTTGCTTTCGCAAACAACACGTTGTTGTCATTCTTTACGTCTTGTGGCGACAACCAATCACAGCGACTCTTACAGGATACACACAAGCATGCAAGAAACTCTTTATAAGCTTATTTATTGTTCTCATAATATCTGTGAAATTTTACGCCTGAAATGGATTTCGTTTTATGATATGAACAAATTAATATTGTTGCTCAAGGAATTTCTCAGACTGAGTATTTAGGTCTACAATTGAGTGTACAATTATAGTGTGATACAGGGTGTATCAAAATGATTGGTACCGAACACTTCTCATTTTTTGCCGAATTTTGTTACTATTTTTTGTGCCAGTTTGGGGTTAATTGTTTAAATATTTGTAATTATAGAAGTTTTATCTTCTCTAAGAATTTTAGATCATAAAGATAGCACATTCCATTCAGAAGTTACATAATTCTAAAGGACAGTAGGTGTATTTACACCTTTCATCATAACGCTGGATCAGTAGCGCACCATTTTCAAAGCTCTATTTTACTGTAAATACCTTGTGAGGATGATATGTTGAAAATCATGCAAATGTTTAATATTTTCCTTGCCTTTTTCTTCATTCATAATATATATAAATGTTATAATCAATATTTATTGCTTGAGAGTAATATTATTGACTTGAATAATTCAGGTGGGGTGAAAGAAGTTTGTGTATCAACACCATCCAGGGCGGTAATTTAAATTGTATTATTGAGATTACTAGAGTGTAGACAGTGTAGGTTAGTTTAGACCTGGTAAAGTTATTGAAATGGCTCCACAGTATTCCACACTTCAGTGTGCATTCATAGTTAAGAATCACTGGTCGACACGAATCTACGGAGAAGTGCAGAGAAGATTTAGGAGACAGTTTCTAAGAGCAAGGCGTATATCCCATGCAAACATGCTATAACTTGCAATGCTTCAAAATTTGATATGGGCAGTTACAGAATGGACCCATCCCAGGTGTTTTAAACGTTCTTTCAAGATAGGGCTTCACCTCACACTGCAAGAGTCGCAAGGCAGGGACTTCAGGAACTATCTTTCTAAAAGCATGTGTAAAGCAATTTTATGTTATGTATACTGAGGAGTATGTATGCAATAAATGGTTCAAGCAGTGAACCTATTCATCTTGTGTTGTGTAAGTCAAACCATGATTACGTCGATCTTCGTTAAAATGACAATAGCTCCCAGATGCATCAACCTATCAACTTCAGATTAATAGATCAATAAGTTAACATATGCCCCTTTCGATTTATAGCACAAAAACTATATTAATTAGCAATTTTGTATCTTGATATATTTTTGAAAATGTCACATAGCCCGGTACCAATCATTTTGATACACCCTGTACACGCAAAACACAAAACATGTAACAACTAGTACCACTAAGGCGGGATGGACATAATCAACAGCTCTTCAAAGCGCCGATATGATTGGCTAATCAAAAACTCGGCTTAGGCGCCCCTGAATTGAGTATGTAAGCAACGCGTTGCTTTGGGAAAGCAACGCGTTGCTTTTGAAAGCAACGCATTGCTTGTGAAAGCAACGCGTTGCTAAAAGCTCTATTTCTATTGGCTGGCTTAGCAACGTGTTGCTTTCGAAAGCAACGCGTTGTCGCAATACGTAATGGGGCTTTTGGCTTGCCATAGTCGTGTAACTTGTATTTCGCGTAGACGTTCAAGGCCGTGTCAGTATGTGGGCGTTGCCACATTGAAGTAGTTAAAATAAATGAAACTAGTTTTCCTCTTTGAAATCGAATTGCTATTTTCAGTACCCGGTCATTTTTCTACGCCATGTTATATCATAATCACTCATTATTCTATAAAGCTGCCCGACCTACCACAAGATTAAACAAACAAATATTTTATATAATAGGCCTAATAATAAGAGCTCACAGACTCACTGGTAGTCTTGGGTTGTTTGTGAAGAAGACATTGCTAGGCAGAAAAAAAAAGACCCCATATGATGTCGACTGTCTCATGATAATATTTCATAAATATTGTTTATAAAGAAGCCCCCTCACTATATTTAAAGATATATAAAGAAATACCCTTTTATTTTATTGATAATAAAATGTCAAACTCTCCGGTAGTCTCATGTCTAAATGAATCCTCTATGCACACAGATATATCACGGACATGATAGAAAGAGCACCTATATCGCCCGGTAGTCTCATGTTTATGACAAAAATAATATTACGGACATGAGAGACGACCCCCTATATCACCCGGTCCTCATGTTAATGAAAATAAGAGGCCCAGCTCCGGTAGTCTGATGTCGTTTGTAGAAGAAGACAGTATCTATGCTAGGCAGGGTAAAAAGACCCAGATGTCTCATGATAACATTTCATATTGTTTGTAAAGAAGCCCCCCCCCCCCAACCTGCATTTAAAGATATATCACGGACATGTTAAAAAGACCCCCCCATCGCGGTAGTCTCATGTTAATGAAAAAATATACTCACGGACAACCAGAACATCGCCCGGTAGTCTCATATTAATGAATAAATAGAAAGACCCTATATCACCCGGTAGTCTCATGTTAATGAATAAAATATCACAGACATGATAGGAATACCAACTATATCAACCGGTAGTCTCAGTCATGTTAATAAAAAAAATACTCACGCACAATAAAGACCCCCTATATCGCCCGGTAGTCTCATGTGAATGAAATAAATATCACGGTCATGAAAGGCAGACCCCCTATATCGCCCGGTAGTCTCATGTTAATGAAAAAAATATCACAGACATGATAGAAGACCCCATATATCACCCGGTAGTCTCATGTTAATAAAAAAAATACTCACTGACGTGATAGAGAGTCCCCTATATCGACCGGTAGTCTCATGTCAATGAAATAAATATCACGGGCATGATCGACCGGTAGTCTCATGTTAATGAAAACTATATCACGAACATGATAGAAAGCCCCCTATATAATGTATATCGACCGGTAGTTTCATGTTAATAAAAAATATCACGGATATGATAGGAAGACCCCCTATGTCGACCGGTAGTCTCATGTTAATGAAAAAAATATCACGGACATGATAGAGAGCCCCCTATATCGACCGGTAGTCTCATATTAATGAAAATAATATAACGGACATGATAGGAAGACCCCCGATATCGACCGGTAGTCTCATGTCTATGAAATAAATATCACGGATATGATAGGAAGACCCCTATGTCGACCGGTAGTCTCATGTTAATGAAAAAATATACTCATGGACATCATCGGATAGAAGACCCCCTATGTCGACCGGTAGTCTCATGTTAATGAAAAAATATACTCATGGACATGATTGAAGACCCCCTATATCGCCTGGTAGTCTCATGTTAATGTAAAAATATACTCATGGACATGATAGAAGACCCCCTATATCGACCGGTAGTCTCATGTCTATGAAATAAATATTACGGATATGATAGGAAGACCCCCTATGTCGACCGGTAGCCTCATGTTATTGAAAACAATATCACGGACATGATAGAAAGGCCCCCTATATCGACCGGTAGTCTCATGTTAATGAAAATAATATCACGGACATGATAGAAGACCCCTATATCGACCGGTAGTCTCATGTCTATGAAATAAATATTACGGATATGATAGGAAGACCCCCTATGTCGACCGGTAGCCTCATGTTATTGAAAACAATATCACGGACATGATAGAAAGGCCCCCTGTATCGCCCGGTAGTCTCATGTTCATGTAAAAATATACTCATGGACATGATAGAAGACCCCCTATATCGACCGGTAGTCTCATGTCTATGAAATAAATATCACGGATATGATAGGAAGACCCCCTATGTCGACCGGTAGTCTCATGTTAATGAAAACAATATCACGGACATGATAGAAAGGCCCCTATATCGACCGGTAGTCTCATGTTAATGAAAACAATGTCATGGACATGATAGAAAGCCCCCTATATCGACCGGTAGTTTCATGTTAATGAAAAAATGTACTCACGGACATGATAGAAGACCCCCTATATCGCCTGGTAGTCTCATGTTAATAAAAAAAAAAAAACTCACGGACGTGATAGAAAGACCCCTATATCGCCCGGTAGTCTCATGTCAATGAAATAAATATCACGGACATGATAGGAAGACCCACTATGTCGACCGGTAGTCTCATGTTAATGAAAACTATATCACGAACATGATAGAAAGCCCTCGACCGGTAGTTTCATGTTAATGAAAAAAATATCACGGATATGATAGGAAGACCCCTATATTGCCCGGTAGTCTCATGTCAATGAAATAAATATCACGGACATGATAGGAAGAGCTGGAAGACCCCCTATATCGCCCGGTAGTCTCATGTTAATTAAAATAAAATACTCACGGGCATGATAGAGAGCCCCCTATATCGACCGGTAGTCTCATGTCAATGAAAAAATATACTCACGGACATGATAGAAGACCCCCTATATCGAACGGTAGTCTCATGTAATGAAAATAAGAGGTCCAAATCTCCCCGGTAGTCTGATGTAGTTTGTAGAAGAAGACAATATCTTTGCTAGGCAGGGTAAAAAGACATTATGAAGCCTCCCCCACCCACCCTATAATTATTTAAAGATATATCACGGACATGTTAGAAAGACCCCAGTATCCCGGTAGTCTCATGTTAATAAAAAAATACTCACGGACATGATAGAAAGACCAGTACATCGCCCGGTAGTCTCATGAATAAATATAATCAAGGATATGATAGGTTACCCCCACCCCCATATCGCCCGGTAGTCTCATGTTAATGAAACTGAATAAGAGGACCAGACTCCGGTAGTCTCATGTCGTATGTAAGTAAATCACTCTATGAACACAGATATATCACAGACATGACAGAAAGACCCCTATATCGCCCGGCAGTCTCATGTTAATGAAAATAAGAGGACCAGACTCCGGTAGTCTCATGTCGTGTGTAAGTAAATCACTCTATGAACACAGATATATCACGGACATGACAGAAAGACCGCCCCCCCATATCGCCCGGTAGTCTCATGTCAATGAAAATAAATATCACGGACATGATAGAAAGACCACCTATATCAACCGGTAGTTTCATGTTAATGACACGGACATGATAGAAAAAACCCCTATATCGACCGGTAGTTTCAAGTTAATGACAAAAATGTCACGGACATGATAGAAGACCCCTATATCGCCCGGTAGTCTCACTCGTGTTATTGATAATAATCATAGGCGTAGATCGGGGGTGGGGGTCATATAAATGAATAAATAGGCCCAAAATAAATAAATAAATAAATAAATAAATAAATAAATAAATAAATAAATAAATAAATAAATAAATAAATAAAATCATGAGGAGTGCTATTTTGTGAATGAGGAGTGTGATTATATGCTGAAATGTGATGTAAGCTTAGAAATTAAGGAGTGTGATAAATCGCACTCCTTATGATCATTTAAGGAGGAGTGTAATTACACTCGCACTCTCCAAAACTCAAAGTCTTTCAATAATGTCCGTGATATTTTTTTCATTAACATGAGACTACCGGGCGATATCGGGGTCTTTCTATCATGTCCGTGATTTTGTTTTCATTGGCTTGAGACTACCGGGCGATATAGAGGGTCTTTCTATCATGCCCGTGATATATTTGTGTGCATAGATGGACTCACTTGGACCTCTTATTTTCATTAACAAGAGACTACCGGGTGATATAGGGGGTCTTTCCATCATGTCCGTGATATTTTTCATTAACATGAGACTACCGAGCAATAGCGGGGGTCTTTCTTTCATGTCTGTGATATTTTTTTCATTGACATGAGACTACCGGACGATATAGGGGCCTTTCTATCATGTCCGTGATATTTTTTCATTAACCATGTTAACATGAGACTACCGGGCCATATAGGGGGTCTTTCTATCATGTCCGTGATATTGTTTTCATTAACATGAGACTACCGGGCGATATAGAGGGTCTTTCTATCATGTCCGTGATATATTTTTCATTGACATGAGACTACCGGGCGATATCGGGGTCTTTCTATCATGTCCGTGATATTGTTTCATTGACATGAGACTACCGGGCGATTATAGGGGGTCTTTCTATCACGTCCGTGATATTTTTTTCATTCACCATTTTAACATGAGGGTACCGGGCCATATAGGGGGTCTTTCTATCATGTCCGTGATATTTTTTTTAACCATTTTAACATGAGGGTACCGGGCCATATAGGGGGTCTTTCTATCATGTCCGTGATATTTTTTTCATTAACCATGTTAACATGAGACTACCGGGCCATATAGGGTCTTTCCATCATGTCCGTGATATTTTTCATTAACATGAGACTACCGGGCAATATCGGGGTCTTTCTTTCATGTCTGTGATATTTTTTTCATTTACATGAGACTACCGGACGATATAGGGCCTTTCTATCATGTCCGTGATATTTTTTCATTAACCATGTTAACATGAGACTACCGGGCCATATAGGGGGTCTTTCTATCATGTCCGTGATATTGTTTTCATTAACATGAGACTACCGGGCGATATAGAGGGTCTTTCTATCATGTCCGTGATATATTTTTTCATTGACATGAGACTACCGGGCGATATCGGGGTCTTTCTATCATGTCCGTGATATTGTTTCATTGACATGAGACTACCGGGCGATTATAGGGGTCTTTCTATCACGTCCGTGATATTTTTTTTATTCACCATTTTAACATGAGGGTACCGGGCCATATAGGGGGTCTTTCTATCATGTCCGTGATATTTTTTTCATTAACCATTTTAACATGAGGGTACCGGGCCATATAGGGGGTCTTTCTATCATGTCCGTGATATTTTTTCATTAACCATGTTAACATGAGACTACCGGGCCATATAGGGTCTTTCCATCATGTCCGTGATATTTTTCATTAACATGAGACTACCGGGCAATATCGGGGTCTTTCTTTCATGTCTGTGATATTTTTTCATTGACATGAGACTACCGGACGATATAGGGGCCTTTCTATCATGTCCGTGATATTTTTTCATTAACCATGTTAACATGAGACTACCGGGCCATATATGGGGTCTTTCTATCATGTCCGTGATATATTTTTCATTGACATGAGACTACCGGGTTATGTAGGGGTCTTTCTATCATGTCCGTGATATTGTTTTCATTGACATGAGACTACCGGGCGATATAGGGGGTCTTTCTATCATGTCCGTGATATTTTTTTTCATTGACATGAGACTACCGGGCGATATCGGGGGTCTTTCTATCATGTCCGTGATATTGTTTTCATTGACATGAGACTACCGGGCGATATAGGGGGTCTTTCTATCATGTCCGTGATATTTTTTTCATTAACCATGTTAACATGAGGCTACCGGGCCATATATAGGAGGTCTTTCTATCATGTCCGTGATATTTTTTCATTAACATGAGACTACCGGGCCATATAGGGGGTCTTTCTATCATGTCCGTGATATATTTTTTCATTGACATGAGACTACCGGGCGATTATAGGTGGTCTTTCTATCACGTCCGTGATATTTTTTTCATTAACCATTTGAACATGAGGGTACCGGGCCATATAGGGGGTCTTTCTATCATGTCCGTGATATTTTTTCCATTAACATGAGACTACCGGGCGATTATAGGGGGTGTTTCTATCACGTCCGTGATATTTTTTTCATTAACCATTTTAACATGAGGGTACCGGGCCATATAGGGGGTCTTTCTATCATGTCCGTGATATATTTTTTCATTGACATGAGACTACCGGGCGATATAGAGGGTCTTTCTATCACGTCCGTGATATATTTTTCATTGACATGAGACTACCGGGCGATATCAGGGTCTTTCTATCATGTCCGTGATATTGTTTTCATTGACATGAGACTACCGGGCGATTATAGGGGGTCTTTCTATCATGTCCGTGATATTTTATTCATTAACCATTTTAACATGAGGGTACCGGGCCATATAGGGGGTCTTTCTATCATGTCCGTGATATTTTTTTCATTAACATGAGACTACCGGGTTATATAGGGGGTCTTTCTATCATGTCCGTATAATATTTTTTTTATTAACATGAGACTACCGGGCGACATAGGGGGTCTTTCCATCATGTCCGTTAAGTTTTTTTTCATTGACATGAGACTACCGGGCGATATAGGGGATCAATTAATGTCCGTGATACATTTTTTCCATTTAACATGAGACTACCGGGCGATACAAGGGGTCTCTCTATAATGTCTGTGATATTTTTTCCATTAACATGAGACTACCGGGCGATCTAGTGGGTCTTCTATAGTCCGTGATATTATTCTTATATTTTTTCATTAATATGAGATTATAATATACCGGGCGATGGTCAGTGGCGTAGATTTCTTTTTGGCATTGGGGAGCTGAGGGGGGGATCATGGAGTTTTCTTGAAGTATTGTGAATCAGCACCTTTTAGCGACAAAATAAGTTTATGGTACAATTCATATCAAATCCTTTGTCAACCTTTAGACAAGAACTGTCCAGCACGAAATGTCCCATTGCAATTCATCCACGAAAGTTGCCAAAATGGGGTCATTTTTTGTTTAATTCAACACAGCATGAACATTTTGGAATGTATAGGCCTCACCTGGTACCAAAATGGAGCTAAGAATATTCTCCATGCTGCTAGACTATTTATTAGTTCACAGGTTATTTTGTTAAGTCGCGTGAAATTTTTAAGTGCCAAGTTTTTTACTTCTTTTCTGTGAGTTTACTGTGTCAGTGCACTGTTTTGACCAAAAATTGACTCTTTCTTCTATCCGTACGTGGACTAGCGCCATCCATTTTAACTCACCAGGCCCAGGAGTATTCTTGTACTATTTCTGGAACTAACAATGTCAAATACATCATGATAGGTCAAATATCAGGGTCGCGAATCTAAATTATAGTAAAAGTTTTGGTAAAACTACCAGCTACTCCCTGGATTCTCAGTGACTAGCAGCTACTAGCCTCCAACACATGCATTCGCAACGCGCATGCGTTGTATGCAGAAACAGATGACTGCAGACATAGTTAGTGGATTGGTGTAATATGAGCTTGCATGTAAGCTGCACTGGACTCTCGTTCATTCAAGGTTATGAGCTTCACTATACATTGTACATGCATTTTGCTAAATAACTTATGTTGACATTTTCAATAAAAGGATTTGATATGATGGTTTGCGCGCGAAAAAAATTGGTATATTGAAGCTAAACTGATGAAATATAGTACAAAAGTTGAACAAATGCGCGCGAGCCGCGCAAAGAGGTTTTTCAGGTTAAAATAGCCAAATATGAGGTTAATTTGTTCAGAAACCCACTTAGGGACTATTGCCGTCAACATGGGGGGGGGGGGTGACTGTATGGACCATCCCCACAAGCGAAATATTGGGGATTCCCCCATCTACGCCTATGATTATTATCAATAACACGAGTGAGACTAGTGGGGACATAGGGGTTCATCATTTCCGTGATAAATCTTGATAGCTCTTGAGTCTTGATATTATAATCTTTTAAAAACGACGCGAGACTACCTGAGAGTTTTTGCCCTTTTCATTATCAATAACATAGGCCTACTACCTGAGCGTCTAAACATGTCACACTTATGACATGGGTTGTTCAGTTCCCCCGAATGGAGTCTGATTTAGGTGTGTAAGGTGCGGTTTTAGCGTTTTCCCCGAATGACCAACAAAAGTGGGGGAGGGGCACGTGCCGCCCTGCCCCCCTCCCCCGCGCACGCCCGACGTGAACAACAGTAGGCCTACTTTATATAGGCCCTACTTTAATACCAAGTATCATTTAAATATATTCCAGCTCCTTGCTTGAGCACTTTACCGTGGATGATTTACCTTACTTGTATTTATTTATATTTTGAATTATATATTTAGTTAATATTTATTTATTAATATTTAGGCTGTATAATTTATTTATTTTATGGATCTCGATACAATTTAAGAAAACAAACTTTCTTTATTTCTTCCTTCTTTTCTTTTCTCCTTCTTTCTTTCTTTCTTTTTTCTTTTTTAAAATTTATATATTTATTTATTTTAAGATTTATTTATTGAAATAATAAGAATTAGCATGCTTATCAAATTAATAAACAAGACGACTTTGGCAAGTCTAATTTCCCACTGCCAAAGTTTAAAGATGCGCGCCGCATAGCATTGTTATGGTATTATAACACTAAACTCCTTTACGTTTCAAACGAGAGGTATTTTCAAGGTAAATATACCTGCATTTCAGTGTGAATGATTATTTAGTGGTGTGTGCCTGTATACTGGTGGCCCTATTTGACTAAGTTGCCAGTTTATTACTAGGTCATATAAACCCGATCTTGGTAAAATTCTCATTATTATTCATAAGATGACGCACGACATGAGACTACCGGTATATAGCCAAAGCCCTCTAAGGAAAACCATGCGAAATATCGCAATCGGCCGCCTGTCTCCCATTTCAATCTCGTCATGTGAGGGCAGTAGATCGTTTTTACGGTGGCGTAGCACAAATCCAATTTTGCTACACTTACATGCACACAAAATCATGAAAATGGTCGGAAAACAATGTAGCCTCTTTCCCAGTACTGCAGAAACCGGTGTAAAGCACACGTACGGCAACACAACCACATACGATGATAAACAAAAATCGGCAAGAAATGTCTTTAAAAGACAACCATTTTGATTTTTTTGTAATTTTTGATTGACCTTTTGTCCCCTTTAATGACCTTTGACCTCAATGAAAAAAAAACCTTCTGTACACCGCCAAAATGCATTGTTCCAATTTTAATTTCAAAATTCTAGCATGTTCAGATGTCGAGATAAAATTCTTGACTTTTATTTAGCTAAAAACAGGAAGTGACCCTTAATGACCTTTGACCCCCAAATAAAATACCATGCATACATCAGGTAACACTGATTCATGTATGATGGTTATATTACTCTGGTCTGTTTACATTTTGAGATAAAATTTTTTTGAACATTTTTGATAATTTTGGTTTTTTGACCGGAAGTAACCCCTTAATGACCTTTGACCCTAAAACTGTAGGCATCCTAAAGACCCTGGCTAGTAGTAATGCACGTGTGCTAATGGCGACTCTCTGCTATATAATTTGTAAAGACAGTGATTTTTTGAATATTTTTTACAAATTTTTCATACTTTTACCGGAAATGACACCTTAATGACCTTTGACCTCAATCTTTTTTAGGAAGTTTTAAGCACTGCCACATGTTGATTCATATGCATGAGTCACATGATCATTGCATGTAATTTGTGGAAGGAGTAGCATTTTTTTTTTTTTTATATTTTTGACCATTATAGCTAGGTCACAGCGAGGTCAAAGTCAAATGGAAGGTTTGGCCTAGCCCAATGGTCATTTGGGTCAACTTTGGTTGAAATCTGTCAATCCCTTGCGGAGCTACATGCAGTTGATTGCGGTTGCCAGAAGAAAGAAAGACTAGACTAAGCTGTGGTCTAACCCACGAACACAGCCGTGTTGTTACCCCTAATGACCTTTGACCCCAAAATATATGAAAACGGCCATAGACATTGGCTAATGTCAATGCATGGGTGCATGTGGCACCACTTTGCTATGTTACTTGTGGCAGAAGGGGCATTTTGAAGGTTTTTCGTCTCAGACCGGAAGTGACCCCTTAATGACATTTGACCCTAAATAAAAAAATACCACATATGAATTGGGTACCCACAATTCATGTGTGAACATACTCGTTACTGTCCAATGTTTTTCTTAGCAAATAAAAAAATTTGACGGTTTTTCGTTTTATACCGGAAGTGACCCCTTAATGACATTTGACCCCAAATAAAAAATACCACATATGAATTGGGTACCCACAATTCATGTGTGAACATACCGTTACTGTCCTATGTTTTTCTTAGCAAATAAAAAATTTGAAGGTTTTTCGTTTTATACCGAAGTGACCCCTTAATGACCTTTGATCCCAAATCTGTGAGGACCCCATAGACACTGGGTAATAACAATGCATGTGTGCAAGTGGTGTCACTGTCCTACGTAATTTGTGGGAGAAGAAGCATTTTAAACGTATTTCGTATTATACCGGAAGTGGCCCCTTAATGACCTTTGACCCTAAATATAAAAATACCACATATACACAGGATAACTACAATTTATGTGTGAACATACCGTTACTGTCCTATGTTTGTCTTAGCAAATAAAAAAATTTGAAAGTTTTTCGTTTTATACCGGAAGTGACCCCTTAATGACCTTTGACCCAAAATCTGTGAGGACCCTATAGACACTGGATAATAACAATGCATGTGTCCAAGTGGTGTCACTGTCCTACGTAATCTGTGAGAGAAGAAGCATTTTTTTTTTTTTTCACGTTTTTGACCCCTATGACCTCTGCGTGACCTTTGACCCCACGAGTTTCATATGACATGTAGGGGCATGGTCAATGATGGTTGTGACCAAGTAAGGTCAAAATCGGTGTAAGCATGTAAGTGCTAGAGCAAATGAAGTGGTCGGCAGAAAGAAGAAGAACTAGACTTAGCTGTGGTCTAAGACCACGAACACAGCCGTGTTGTGGTGACCCCTTAATGACCTTTGACCCCAGAATATATGAAAACGCCCATAGACATTGGCTAATGTCAATGCATGGGTGCACGTGACACCACTTTGCTATGTTATTTGTGGCAGAAAGGGGCATTTTGAAGGTTTTTCGTCTCAGACCGGAAGTGACCCCTTAATGACCTTTGACCCCAAATGAAAAAATACCACATGTACAATAAGTAAACACAATTCACGTGTGAATATACCATCACTCTCCAATGTTTTTCTTAGCAAATAACAAATTTTGAAGGTTTTTCGTTTTATACCGGAAGTGACCCCTTAATGACCTTTGATTCCAAATTTGTGAGGACCCCATAGACACTGGGTAATAACAATGCATGTGTGCAAGTAGCGTCACTGTCATACGTAATTTGTGGGAGAAGAAGCATTTTAAAGGAATTTCGTTTTATACCGGAAGTAGCCCCTTAATGACCTTTGACCCTAAATAAAAAATACCACATATGCACAGAGTAACTACAATTTATTTGTAAATATACCGTTACTGTCCTATGTTTTTCTTAGCAAATAAAATTTTTGAAGGTTTTTCGTTTTATACCGGAAGTGACCCCTTATTGACCTTTGACCCCAAATCTGTGAGGACCCCATAGACACTGGATAATAACAATGCATGTGTGCAAGTGGTGTCACTCTCCTACGTAATCTGTGAGAGAAGAAGCATTTTGAGTTGAAATCACGTTTTTGACCCCTATGACCCCTGCTTGACCTTTGACCCCACGAGTTTCATATGACATATAGGGGCATGGTCAATGATGGTTGTGACCAAGTTAGGTCAAAATCGGTACAAGCATGTAAGTGCTAGAGCAAATGTAGTGGTCGGCAGAAGAAAGAAAGAAAGAAAGAACCTGTAAGAAAAAAGACACAGCCGTGACTAACGTCACGGCTGTGTAACTAGACTAAGCTGTGGTCTAACCCACGAACACAGCCGTGTTGTTACCCCTAATGACCTTTGACCCCAAAATATATGAAAACGGCCATAGACATTGGCTAATGTCAATGCATGGGTGCATGTGGCACCACTTTGCTATGTTACTTGTGGCAGAAGGGGCATTTTGAAGGTTTTTCGTCTCAGACCGGAAGTGACCCCTTAATGACATTTGACCCTAAATAAAAAAATACCACATATGAATTGGGTACCCGCAATTCATGTGTGAACATACCGTTACTGTCCTATGTTTTTCTTAGCAAATAAAAAATTTTGACGGTTTTTCGTTTTATACCGGAAGTGACCCCTTAATGACATTTGACCCCAAATAAAAAAATACCACATATGAATTGGGTACCCACAATTCATGTGTGAACATACCGTTACTGTCCTATGTTTTTCTTAGCAAATAAAAAAATTTGAAGGTTTTTCGTTTTATACCGGAAGTGACCCCTTAATGACCTTTGATCCCAAATCTGTGAGGACCCCATAGACACTGGGTAATAACAATGCATGTGTGCAAGTGGTGTCACTGTCCTACGTAATTTGTGGGAGAAGAAGCATTTTAAACGTATTTCGTATTATACCGGAAGTGGCCCTTAATGACCTTTGACCCTAAATATAAAAATACCACATATACACAGGATAACTACAATTTATGTGTGAACATACCGTTACTGTCCTATGTTTGTCTTAGCAAATAAAAAAATTTGAAAGTTTTTCGTTTTATACCGGATGTGACCCCTTAATGACCTTTGACCCCAAATCTGTGAGGACCCTATAGACACTGGATAATAACAATGCATGTGTGCAAGTGGTGTCACTGTCCTACGTAATCTGTGAGAGAAGAAGCATTTTAGTTGAAATCACGTTTTTGACCCCTATGACCTCTGCGTGACCTTTGACCCCACGAGTTTCATATGACATGTAGGGGCATGGTCAATGATGGTTGTGACCAAGTAAGGTCAAAATCGGTGTAAGCATGTAAGTGCTAGAGCAAATGTAGTGGTCGGCAGAAAGAAAGAAAGAAAGAAAGAACCTGTAAGAAAAAAGACACAGCCGTGACTAACGTCACGGCTGTGTAACTAGACTTAGCTGTGGTCTAAGACCACGAACACAGCCGTGTTGTGGTGACCCCTTAATGACCTTTGACCCCAGAATATATGAAAACGCCCATAGACATTGGCTAATGTCAATGCATGGGTGCACGTGGCACCACTTTGCTATGTTATTTGTGGCAGAAAGGGGCATTTTGAAGGTTTTTCGTCTCAGACCGGAAGTGACCCCTTAATGACCTTTGACCCCAAATGAAAAATTACCACATGTACAATAAGTAAACACAATTCACGTGTGAATATACCATCACTCTCCAATGTTTTTCTTAGCAAATAACAAATTTTGAAGGTTTTTCGTTTTATACCGGAAGTGACCCCTTAATGACCTTTGATTCCAAATTTGTGAGGACCCCATAGACACTGGGTAATAACAATGCATGTGTGCAAGTAGCGTCACTGTCATACGTAATTTGTGGGAGAAGAAGCATTTTAAAGGAATTTCGTTTTATACCGGAAGTAGCCCTTAATGACCTTTGACCCTAAATAAAAAATACCACATATGCACAGAGTAACTACAATTTATTTGTAAATATACCGTTACTGTCCTATGTTTTTCTTAGCAAATAAAATTTTTTGAAGGTTTTTCGTTTTATACCGGAAGTGACTCCTTATTGACCTTTGACCCCAAATCTGTGAGGACCCCATAGACACTGGATAATAACAATGCATGTGTGCAAGTGGTGTCACTCTTCTACGTAATCTGTGAGAGAAGAAGCATTTTGAGTTGAAATCACGTTTTTGACCCCTATGACCCCTGCTTGACCTTTGACCCCACGAGTTTCAT
This sequence comes from Amphiura filiformis, assembly GCF_039555335.1. Taxonomy (NCBI): domain Eukaryota; kingdom Metazoa; phylum Echinodermata; class Ophiuroidea; order Amphilepidida; family Amphiuridae; genus Amphiura; species Amphiura filiformis. Next base: position 12,193,233 of record NC_092641.1, on the reverse strand, counting down.
ATGACATATAGGGGCATGGTCAATGATGGTTGTGACCAAGTTAGGTCAAAATCGGTACAAGCATGTAAGTGCTAGAGCAAATGTAGTGGTCGGCAGAAGAAAGAAGAAAGAAAGAAAGAAGAAAGAACCTGTAAGAAAAAAGACACAGCCGTGACTAACGTCACGGTAACGTCACGGCTGTGTAAAGAAAGAAGAAAGAAGAAAGAACCTGTAAGAAAAAAGACACAGCCGTGACTAACGTCACGGCTGTGTAAAGAGTCAATAGATTCTGAGTACAAGCCGCCGGCAGTAAATATAACATATGGGTCACATAATCAAAAATTCGACCTTTGACCCCTAAACGTTGACCTTTGGGGTCATAAATATTTTTAACATGTTTAGAATGTCGTAAGAATAATTCCTGTTGAATTTGAGCTCGATTGGACCAATTTCGAAATTTGACCTTTGACCCCCTATAACTTGACCCTTGGATCACGGATGGGGTCAACTGCTCTTGCATTGTGCTTAGGATGTCATAAGGAAGATTCCTGGTGAATTTCAGCTTAATCGGAACTTATACATGGATTTTGATTTTTTTTAAATTTTTGATTGACCTTTTGACCCCCTTAATGACCTTTGACTTCAATGGAAAAAAAACCTTACGTACACCGACAAAATGCATTGTTCTAATTTTAATTAAAAAATTCTACTATGTTCAATGGTCGAGATAAAAATTCTTGAAGTTATTTAGCTAAAAACAGGAAGTGACCCCTTAATGACCTTTGACCCCCAAAATAAAAATACCATGCATACATCAGGTAACACTGATTCATGTATGATGGTTATATTACTCTGGTCTGTTTACATTTTGAGATAAAAATTTTTTGAACATTTTTGGTTTTTGACCGGAAGTAACCCCTTAATGACCTTTGACCCCAAACCTGTAGGCATCCTAAAGACCCTGGCTAGTAGCAATGCATGTGTGCTAATGGCGACTCTCTGCTATATATTTTGTAAAGACAGTGATTTTTGAATATTTTTAGCTTTCAGACCGGAAATGACCCCTTAATGACCTTTGACCTCAATTCTTTTTAGGAAGTTTTAAGCACTGCTACATGTTGATTCATATGCATGAGTCACATGATCATTGCATGAAATTTGTGGAAGGAGTAGCATTTTTTGTGAAATCACATTTTTGACCATTATAGCTAGGTCAAAGGTCACAGCAAGGTCAAAGTCAAATGGAAGGTTTGGCCTAGTCCAGTGGTCATTTGGCTCAAGTATGGTTGAAATCTGTCGAAGCATAAGAGAGCTAGGGCGAAACGTGGCAAGTCACGCAAAATGTCACGAGGTTGCCAGAAGAAAGAAAGAACTAGATCTGGTTACAGATCTGGACCTAGCCGGAGCCGGAAATGGCAGTCTTAAAGTTTATGGATATCTCACACCATTAACGGTGCATCACTGTAGCATGTATGGGCTTTATCCGTCTAGATCTTCCATAGGCTGAGATACAGCTACTTTTCCGTAATTTTAACAATTTTTTTGCAAATTTGACGTTTTGACCTCCTTAATGACCTTATGACCTTTGACCCCAATATAAAAAACCCTCATATACACCGCGAAAATGCATTGTTACAGTTTAAATAAAAAAATCTACAATGCTTAGTTATGGTGATAAAAATTCTTGAAGTTATTTAGCTTAAAACCGGAAATGACGTGTAAATGACCTTTGACCAAAAAAAATAAAAAATACCGTGCACACATCGGGTAACACTAATGCATATATGAAGTTTACGTCACTCCGGTCTGGTTACGTTTTGAGATATAAAAAATGAACATATTTGATGATTTTTGGTTTTTGACCGGAAGCGACCCTTGATGACCTTTGACCCCAAAACTGTAGACACCCCAAAGACCCTGGTTGGTAGCAATGCATGTGTGCTAATGACAACACTCTGCTATGTAATTGGTAAAAACAGTGATTTTTTGAATATTTTTGCTTTCAGACCGGAAATGACCCCTTAATGACCTTTGACCAAAATTCTGTGAATAGTTTATGGGCACTGGATATAGCCGATGCATATGTGTAAGTGACATCATCGTACTATGTAATTTGTGGCAGAAGAAGCATTTTGAAGATATTTGGTTTTATACCGGAAATGACCCCTTAATGACCTTTGACCCCAAATTTGTGAATATCCTATAGACACTGGATATAGCCGATGCATATGTGCAAGTGACGTTATTGTAGGATGTAACATGTAGGAGAAGAAGCATTTTGAAATTTGTTGCCAGAAAGAAGAAAGATCCGATAGCATCACAAGACCTAGCCGGTGTCCCGGCTAGGTAACTAGAGTCAACAGACGCTGAATACAAGCCGCAATTTGACCCTATAACTTGACCCCTGGGTTACGGATGGGGTCAACTGCTCTTGCACTGTGCTTAGGATGTCATAAGAAATATTCCTGGTGAATTTCAGCTTAATCGGAACTTATACATGGATTTTGATTTTTTGAAAATTTTTGATTGACCTTTTGACCCCTTTAATGACCTTTGACCTCAATGTAAAAAAAACCTTATGTACACCGACAAAATGCATTGTTCCAATTTTAATTTAAAAATTCTAACATGTTTAGTTCTTGAGATAAAAATTCTTGAAGTTATTCAGCTAAAAACAGGAAGTGACCCCTTAATGACCTTTGACCCCCAAAATAAAAATACCATGCATACATCAGGGAACACTAATTCATGTATGTTGGTTATATTATTCTGGTCTGTTTACATTTTGAGATAAAAAATTTTTGAACATTTTTGGTTTTTGACCGGAAGTAACCCCTTAATGACCTTTGACCCCAAACCTGTAGGCATCCTAAAGACCCTGGCTAGTAGCAATGCATGTGTGCTAATGGCGACTCTCTGCTATATATTTTGTAAAGACAGTGATTTTTTGAATATTTTAGCTTTCAGACCGGAAATGACCCCTTAATGACCTTTGACCTCAATTCTTTTTAGGAAGTTTTAAGCACTGCCACATGTTGATTCATATGCATGAGTCACATGATCATTGCATGAAATTTGTGGAAGGAGTAGCATTTTTGTGAAATCACATTTTTGACCATTATAGCTAGGTCAAAGGTCACAGCGAGGTCAAAGTCAAATGGAAGGTTTGGCCTAGCCCAGTGGTCATTTGGGTCAACTTTGGTTGAAATCTGTCAATCCTTTGCGAAGCTAGATGCAGTTGATTGGTTGCCAGAAGAAAGAAAGAAGAACTAGATCTGGTTACAGATCTGGACCTAGCCGGGGCCGGAAATGCCAGTCTTAACTTAAAGTTTTACCTTTGTCCGGCAATTATGGACATCTCACACCATTAATGGTGCATCACTGTAGCATGTAGGGGCTTTATCCGTCTTCCATAGGCTGAGATACAGCTACTTTTCCGTAATTTTAAATTTTTTTTTCATATTTTTCGTTTTGACCTCCTTAATGACATTTGACCCCAATATAAAAAAAACCTTATACACACCGCGAAAATGCATTGTTACAGTTGAAATAAAAAAAATCTACTATGCTTAGTTATGGAGATAAAAATTCTTGAAGTTATTTAGCTTAAAACCGGAAATGACGTATAAATGACCTTTGACCAAAAAAATAAAAATACCGTGCATACATCGGGTAACACTAATCCATATATGAAGTTTATGTCACTCTGGTCTGGTTACATTTTGAGATATAAAAAAATGAACATATTTGATGATTTTTGGTTTTTGACCGGAAGCGACCTTTTAATGACCTTTGACCCCAAAACTGTAGACACCCCAAAGACCCTGGTTGGTAGCAATGCATCTGTGCTAATGACAACACTCTGCTATGTAATTTGTAAAAACAGTGATTTTTTGAATATTTTTAGCTTTCAGACCGGAAATGACCCTCTTAATGACCTTTGACCCAAAATCGGAGAATAACTTTTGTGTACCTGTAATAGCCAATGCATATGTGTAAGTGACATCATCGTACTATGTAATTTGTGGCAGAAGAAGCATTTTGAAGATATTTGGTTTTATACCGGAAATGACCCCTTAATGACCTTTGACCCTAAATTTGTGAACATCTTATAGACACTGGATATAGCCGATGCATATGTGCAAGTGACGTCATTGTAGGATGTAACATGTAAGAGAAGAAGCATTTTGAAATTTGTTGCCAGAAGAAGAAAGAAGAAGAAAGATCCGATAGCATCACAAGACCTAGCCGGTGTCCCGGCTAGGTAAGAAAGAAGAAGAAAGAAGAAAGAATTGAGAAGAGACAGAACAAGCCGACATCCGTCGTCGGCTTGTAACTAGAGTCAACAGACTCTGAGTACAAGCCGCCGCAGTTGACCTTTGACCCCTAAACTTTGACCTTTGACCCCTATAACTTGACCCTTGGGTCACGGATGGGGTCAACTGCTCTTGCATGTTTAGGATGTCATAAGAAAGATTCCTGGTGAATTTCAGCTAAATCGGAACTTATACATGGATTTTGATTTTTTAAATTTTTGATTGACCTTTTGACCCCCTTAATGACCTTTGACCTCAATGAAAAAAACACCTTATGTACACCGACAAAATGCATTGTTCCAATTTTAATTAAAAATTCTAACATGTTTAGTTCTTGAGATAACAATTCTTAAAGTTATTCAGCTAAAAACAGGAAGTGACCCCTTAATGACCTTTGACCCCCAAAATAAAAATACCATGCATACATCAGGTAACACTGATTCATGTATGATGGTTATATTACTCTGGTCTGTTTACATTTTGAGATAAATTTTTTTTAAATATTTCGGTTTTTGACCGGAAGTAACCCCTTAATGACCTTTGACCCCAAAACTGTAGGCATCCTAAAGACCCTGGCTATTAGCGATGCATGTGTGCTAAAGGCGACTCTCTGCTATATAATTTGTAAAGACAGTGATTTTTTGAATATTTTTAGCTTTCAGACCGGAAATGACCCCCTTAATGACCTTTGACCTCAATTCTTTTTAGCAAGTTTTAAGCACTGCCACATGTTGATTCATATGCATAAGTCACATGATCATTGCATGTAATTTGTGGAAGGAGTAGCATTTTTTGTGAAATCACATTTTTGACCATTATAGCTAGGTCAAAGGTCACAGCAAGGTCAAAGTCAAATGGAAGGTTTGGCCTAATCCAGTGGTCATTTGGGTCAAATATGGTTGAAATCTGTCAATGCTTGGCGGAGCTAGAGCATTTTGATTGGTTGCCAGAAGAAGAAGAAGAAAGAAAGAAAGAATTGGAAGAAGACAGAACAAGCCGACATTCGTCGTCGGCTTGTAAGAACTAGATCTGGTTACAGATCTGGACCTAGCCGGGGCCGGAAATGCCAGTCTTAACTTAAAGTTTGACCTTTGACCGGCTATTATGGACATCGCACACCATTAATGGTGCATCACTGTAGCATGTAGGGGCTTTATCCGTCTTCCATAGGCTGAGATACAGCTACTTTTCCGTAATTTTAAACATTTTTTTGCAAATTTGACGTTTTGACCTCCTTAATGACCTTTGACCCCAATATAAAAAAAACCTTATATACACCGAGAAAATGCATTGTTACAGTTTAAATTAAAAAATCTACAATGCTTAGTTATGGAGATAAAAATTCTTGAAGTTATTTAGCTTAAAACCGGAAATGACGTCTAAATGACCTTTGACCAACAAAATAAAAATACCGTGCATACATCGGGTATCACTAATACATACATGAAATTTATGTCACTCTGGTCTGGTTACGTTTTGAGATATAAAAAAATGAACATATTTGATGATTTTTGGTTTTTGACCAGAAGCGACCCTTTAATGACCTTTGACCCCAAAACTGTAGACACCCCAAAGACCCTGGTTGGTAGCAATGCATGTGTGCTAATGACAACACTCTGCTATGTAATTTGTAAAGACAGTGATTTTTTGAATATTTTAGCTTTCAGACCGGAAATGACCCCTTAATGACCTTTGACCCAAATTCTGTGAATAATTTATAGGCACTGGATATAGCCGATGCATATGTGCAAGTGACGTCATTATATGATGTAACATGTAGGAGAAGAAGCATTTTGAAGATATTTGGTTTTATACCGGAAATGACCCCTTAATGACCTTTGACCCCAAATTTGTGAATATCCTATAGACACTGGATATAGCCGATGCATATGTGCAAGTGACGTCACTGTAGGATGTAACATGTAGGAGAAGAAGCATTTTGAAATTTGTTGCCAGAAAGAAAGAAAGAAGAAAGAAAGAAGAACTAGATCTGGTTACAGATCTGGACCTAGCTTGGGCCGGAAATGCCAGTCTTAACTTAAAGTTTGACCTTTGACCGGCTATTATGGACATCTCACCCCATTAATGGTGCATCACTGTAGCATGTAGGGGCTTTATCCGTCTTCCATAGGCTAAGATACAGCTACTTTTCCGTAATTTTAAACAGTTTTTTTCGCAAATTTGATGTTATGACCTCCTTAATGACCTTTGACCCCAATATAAAAAAAAACTCATATACAACGAGAAAATGCATTGTTACAGTTTAAATTTAAAAAATCTACTATGCTTAGTTATGGAGATAAAAATTCTTGAAGTTATTTACCTTAAAACCGGAAATGACATCTAAATGACCTTTGACCAAAAAAATAAAAATACCGTGCATACATCGGGTATCACTAATACATATATGAAATTTATGTCACTCTGGTCTGGTTGCGTTTTGAGATATAAAAAAATGAACATATTTGATGATATTTGGTTTTTGACCAGAAGCGACCCCTTTATGACCTTTGACCCCAAAACTGTAGACACCCCAAAGACCCTGGTTGGTAGCAATGCATGTGTGCTAATGACAACACTCTGCTATGTAATTTGTAAAGACAGTGATTTTATTAATATTTTAGCTTTCAGACCGGAAATGACCCCTTAATGACCTTTGACCCAAATTCTGTGAATAATTTATAGGCACTGGATATAGCCGATGCATATGTGCAAGTGACGTCATTGTATGATGTAACATGTAGAAGAAGAAGCATTTTGAAGATATTTGGTTTTATACCGGAAATGACCCTTAATGACCTTTGACCCCAAATTTGTGAATATCCTATAGACACTGGATATAGCCGATGCATATGTGCAAGTGACGTCATTGTAGGATGTAACATGTAAGAGAAGAAGCATTTTGAAATTTGTTGCCAGAAGAAAGAAGCAGAAGAAGAAAGAAGAAAGATCCGATAGCATCACAAGACCTAGCCGGTGTCCCGGCTAGGTAAAGATCCGATAGCATCACAAGACCTAGCCGGTGTCCCGGCTAGGTAAGAATTAGAAGAAGACAGAACAAGCCGACATCTGTCGTCGGCTTGTAAGAATTGAGAAGAGACAGAACAAGCCGACATTCGTCGTCGGCTTGTAAGAAGAAGAATTAGAAGAAGACAGAACAAGCCGACATCCGTCGTCGGCTTGTAAAAATATAATACAACATAACCACAACAAAATAATTCATGATAGTATTGCTTGATTGCACGTGGTGTCACTACTTTCAACAAACCTTTAGGAATATTGTAACCAGCAACTGCAACAGACTCTTCCGCAGCGTGGGATATCCCCAGCGGCACAATACCACTTAGGCGAAGTACCTCCAAAATAAAAAGCTCGTGTAAGAGGCAATTGATCCCGATCAGATAATCTTGGTAAACGATCCCTCCCGATCACAGTATCCATATTGGGGCAGGTTCGCCCATATGGTGGGGTAAGTTCACCCTAATCACAAAAAAGGTTTAAACATTGCGTAACAATAACATATTCAATGCAAACATTTAGCAAGAGTATACAGGGCATTCATTCTCTTCTGGGGAATCACTAAATTTGTTGCTGGGGTCGGGTCAGGGTAAAATGTTGGGGTCCAAAGTGAGCTTAAACGTATCATGTTTACAACTTCAGGGGGATTATGGATTAGGACATAAACGGTGGTATGAGTAATACTGATACCACATAACTTTAAACAACATGATTTTCAGTAGTTTTGCCTTGTTTAATGGTATAATTATCAATATTTTGCATAATACGCTGATGGGGCAAGTCCGCCCTGCAGTTTGGGGTAAGTCCGCCCGGGGAAGATATAGGGCGAACATGCCCCATCCTCAAAAGGGCGAACGTGCCCCTTGTGCACATTTTTGTTTTTACTTCAGGGTATGCAAAATACAAATCGAATAAGGAGTTTATAACTGCATTAAATCTTTAACAAATCCCATATGTTCCCAATACATATTTCCATTAAAACCATCTGTATTTATGTATCAATGATAATACAACATTATTAATGCAAGAAATAATTACGTTTTTGGTGTAATTTTTTTGTTTTGGCTGCAGTTCGATGAACACGTCCCTATATGTCGCGTAGCTAATATGAGAAGTTGATAATGACCTATGTCACCTAATTTTCCCATCACCAAATCCCCCGATAGCCGTAGTGCTGAGAAACAAGGGGTGGGCGAACCTGCCCCTAGGGCGAACACTCCCCGCTCTCCCCTATACAAGACACCAACATAGGATACTGCTTGTCGTATCTCCTCCTGCGGCGAACAACGCATACAGGTTTCCTCGCAAATTGACATCAGTCAACCACGAAGTCGAATCTAGATCTTCCTTAGACTGCAGCCTTTGCTGATGTAAATATGCATCGATGAAATCTTTGAGGTGATCCGAGTTGAAATTTTTTCTATGTTCACTGACCATTCGCTCAAGAAATGGGATGATCGTATTAGCACAATCGCTCAGTCCTTGTTTGGCTTTAGTAGGTATGTGTTTGAACACGGGGAGATAGAGTTCGAGCAACCCGGTACCAAGGTAATCATTCCATTTATCTATGATGTGCAGCAGGTGTTTAAAACTTTCATCAGTATATTCGTACCTGAAGGAAATTGAGATAATTCGTCAGTAAATGAGATTTCATGATTATATAGGTTTAGTTTTGCCCATTTTTCTTAGTATAGTAAGGTGTTATCTTTTAAAGCCATATTGTGACATTTGGTGAGGAGGACGCCCTCAATATTATTTTTTAATTCTGTTTTTTTACACGATTGCAATGTACTTTAGTAAACAAAGATAACATCCAAAAATCAAGACTTTAGGTGCCGTAGTTTTGTCAAAATCCGAGATTTTGAATAAACCGTCTTAATAAGATGGTTTATTTGTTCGATGGAAATATTAGTCGAACACGTATGCGATGTTCATAGCACAGTACGTACACGGCGTGCGGGATGGCTATACACACACATCAAAGGATCGTACTAAATATTATGACCGCAGGAGTAACACGCATTGGCGCTGGTAGTAAACTCCATTTTTCTTTGCAGTAAAAGCTAACATTTTATGGAAAAGAAATACTAATCTTTTTTATAGAACTGTTACAACATGGCTGTAATGTAAACCTCACTGATGTGATTGTAACCTATACAATCTTCGAAGAATTACATTTAAAACAAGGCAAAGTTCAATAGGTTAAAACATATTACACTTATTCTGGATATTTACATGGTGACAAGTTGTCTTTCCCCACAGTAACCTGCATATTGAGAAACGCGGGTTTACCTGATAATGATTTGAAATTTAAACTTCAATACTACTTGTTAATTGCGCTTACCGGGTGCGCTTTTGAGGAACTTCTATGTCATTAGCCGACGTTGTTAGCTTTGTTACCTAGGTGACGCGTAGTGGAGATGACGTCACCGAAATCTTTGTTTCATTCTTCAATACTTTTCCTTACTTTTTATTCTGTTCTTAAAATGATCTAATTTGCTGATCTTGTTTTTCGTGGAAATGGAGGTCTGACGCTTTGACCGGGCGCTTTGACTGTCACGTATTTACCTCTTCTTTATCAACAACATGGCAAATGACAATGTTGCTCGCTCGGCCGATTTGGCCCCCCACCCCCCATCTCCGAAAAGACGAACGTGGCTTACCTTTTGCCAAATACAACTGCACATATCACATTAGTCGTTGCCGCCTGAAATAATGCCCTTGGCTCAGTCTTGTCAGTTTTCTTAAGTTCCTCCATTAATACCCCAACTTCTGTCGACACCATATCCGAGAATGACGCATTACCAAACCCATAGCTGCGAAATGTCGATATGGCAAATTTCCTATACGGTTGGAAGCTTGACAGCTTGTGCTCTGGTGCAAGGAAAAAATAAAGGTATAGTATCTTGGGCCTGTTTAACGAAGCCTTACGGTCAATCTTACGATTGATTTACCACACGTAAATCTCTATGAAGTGCTCTCTTTTTTCCATTCAAATTCATAAGTTGGAAAAATAAAGTCGCATCGTGCCGAGTGAGATATACACGCAGAACGAACTTTCCATATGTTTGTTACTTTATTTAGTAATTTAGGTTTAGATTCTTTAAGATATTGCTCTTGTTTTAAGTGTACGCATTATAATCTTTTCTTAGCATGATCATAAAATTCATATCAAAGTTTATAAAAAAACACTTGTCTGTTTGTGTATTCTAAATGTAATCAAACGCCAATGGATTCAACATTCGAAATGATGGGATGTGTGGCTATCAGTTCGAAACTATTGTTTTTCAATAAGAGATTTAGCACCAAAAGAAGGGGCCATTGGGTATAAGAGGGTGGAAAGAAGTGATTGATGTGCCCTCACACCCCATCACATCTTTTATTGAGCCCCTTTCCCTGTCACATCACATACCTGATGTTCCATATACTCTTGTCGCTAATACGCTCGGTTCCCTGTTATTCAAGTGCTTATTTTGCATCGCTTCTTTCAGAATCTTGTAATCGCAGATGACAACAATATTAACTCCCATCAAATCAAAACTATAAACTTTCCCGTAATTTCTACTCATTTGGGTCAGTAATTCGTGCGGATCCAGTCCGGTACGGTATGCCTTAATGGCTAACAATGGTAGGTAGCCCACCAACGGCAGACCAGAAGGTCCTGGTGGGAGATTGCGAGGTTTTCGTAGCCAGTACAAAGCGGCGATGAAAGTTGTTATGAATACCAAAACGGTACCCGTGGTACCCGCTAATTCATATAGATGTTGAACGACAGCCATCTTGATTTGCTACGAAAGATTACAAATTCTGAGAGGACTTGAACTTTAAAGTTTGATTTTGATAACTATTAGTTGGTAAATACAACAATGTTGACAGTGGCCCCGGACAGTGGCTGTGCACGTCATTTAAATATTTGGCTATTGGAAAACTGAGGCAAACAATTTAATTACCATTAATTTAGATAACTATTATTAGATAACTATTATTTGGTAAATATAACAATATTGACATTGGCGGTGCTTTGCATTCAAATGATTTAATTACCATTATTTAAGACAGTGGATGTTTTGCATTATCCTCTGGTGTGACATGAACCCATAATGATATCGTTATAAAACAAATATTGCTTGCCTCGTGATATGAGTAAAAATATTCGGTCAATTTTCGACGTACAAAGTTTGACCTCATGATATATGTATACTGTTCAACTCGTAAGCAGTCAATATTTGTCTAATGATATCTGGATCTCTCAATAAAGGTCCATGTCGCGAGACACAGCAGCACACGCTGAGTGCCTTAGAAATGCGTAAAAAACAACTTGATTGTTTGTGTACAAACTGAAGCATTCTATGTATAAAAGAATAAATGAAAATTAACTGCAAATCATAAATAACGATTCGTGATACCCAATTGTGGTACAGTTAATGTCGGTTAGGAGGCAGAACATCTTATTACAGTTATATATTCGCCAAAATATTATATTTTTTTAATTTAGTGAAAATGAAGGCTGAAAATATGATGAAAAATATATGTACAAGTACATAGAACCTTTTGACCTCATAATATATGTATACTGTTCAACTCGTAAGCAGTTAATATTTGTCTAATATCACTGAATATCTGGATCTCTCAATAAAGGGCCATGTCGCGAGACACAGCAGCACACGCTGAGTGCTTTAGAAATGCATAAAAAACAACTTGATTGTTTGTGTACAAACTGAAGCATTCTATGTATAAAAGAATAAATGAAAATTAACTGCAAATCATAAATAACGATTCGTGATACCCAATTGTGGTACAGTTAATGTCAGTTAGGAGACAGAGAATCTTATTACAGTTATATATTCGCCAAAATAGTATATTATTTTAATTTAGTGAAAATGAAGGCTGAAAATATGATGAAAAATATATGTACAAGTACATAGAACCCCGCCTAAGATTACTGTTTCATTTTTGTGGTAAACTAATCTTTTATTTTTTGAAATAAACTTCTATGTAGACTTATCATATAAATGGTAAAAACCCGAAGTATACAAGTAAAATGGTTGGCTCCATAAACTGATCTATATGGCCGCGTGCAGTCCGGCGAGTCAAAATCAATATGGTGTAGGTATATTGTCGTATTTCTGTATGTAGAACACGCAGATACAATTCTAAAATATGGTACGTTTTCTGTCTTTGCTTTTGGGGAGGGGGCACTTAACACAAATGACCATATCGGTAGGCTACCCCGGAAAGACCCCCACCCCCCGCTTTTTGGATTTTGCAGCTTCGAAAGACCCCCTATATTTGACCAAAATAGAGCTCCGAAAGACCTTTCATTTTGATCATTTCAGCTCTAAAAGACCCAAAAATTGCTCTCTTTTTTTTCAGGCGATTTTCAACCAAAAAGCCAAGAAAAACCCTTGATTTTGAACGTTCGCAGCTCCAAAAGTCACCAGTTTACTTGTTCGCAGCCCGGTTTGCAGCTCCACAAATTCTGACTCAATTTCTGCGTTTTTTTCTTTAATTTAGCCTTTACTTAATATAGTACGAACTCAGAGGGACAAATGACTGGGTGTTTTAAAATATCGAGGTTACGGTAGCACAAAACCATTTTACCAAAACTGGGATGCGGTAGACTCCAGATATATAAGTACACCAGACACGAGTATACGTTTAACACTCTCTAATATTTATGACCCAAATCAACAATTACCATTACATTACCAACTCAAATGTGTGATTGATCAAAAATGTATTAAATGTCAAACATTTTACAGCTATTCAAAGTTAATTGTCACAAAATTGGGTGTTTTTAAAATATTGTGGTCAAGGAACGAGTACAGCGGTAGCACAAGACCGTTTCACCAAACCAAAAGTAAGTTACCGGGATGTGTGGACTCTCGATGTAAACAATAATTACTCCAGACACGAGTAGTTCTGGAGTAACAGTTTAATCTACATAACATAAATCAACTTCATTTGATAAGTTTATTACCATTACATTTCCAATATAATATTATTTGTAAATTATCTGATTTGAAAGTTTGACTTAAATCGTTTTGAAACCGGTGCTTCAAATAGCTCTGATGCCAGAGGTGGCCGGTTCGAGTCCCGCTTCATCCAAATTTTCTCCTGGAATTTGATAGTCCAGTGTAATAAGAATTTGCTTAATTTTAAATGTGTGATTTATCAAAATGTTTTAAATGTCAAACATTTTACATTTATTCAAAGTTATTAAATTGTCACAATAACAAGATAACTGGGTTTTTTTTTATGTTGTAGGCAGGGAACGATTATAGCGGCAGCACAACACTATTTCGCCAATCCTAAAGCAAGTTACTGGGATGTGTGGACTCTATGGGTTGTCATTTTCTTCTTTGATCCACCTTCCCTTCCTCCAACACAGACTCAAGGAAAATATTATTCAATGCTTGAACTAAGGTGCGGAACGCATAAGAAGAAAGGCGTAAGAAAGTACGAGCAGCGTGCGAGAGCGCAAAAAATCTTGCACTATATAACTAAAGATTGCGCACACAATTTGATTGTAAGTGAAAATAGTGTGCGCGTCGTACTAGAACATTTAGAGTCACAAGCCCTTAATAATTTTATAACCCTTTTTTGGTGTAAACAATTATGACCCCCTATTTTTGGTATAAAAATTCTATGACCTCCCGTATATTCATGACCCCCATTCCGAAAAAAATGGCAGCCCTTAGATGTAAACAATAACTACTCCAGAAACGAGTAGATACGTTTAATAGCTTAATCTACTTAAAATAAATCAACTTTATTTCGTTAATATAAGTTTATTAACATTAAATTCTGAGGTCTCCGGTTCGAATCCCACTTCATCTGTTCTCTAAAAAGTATATTAGCCTTCGATGAATTTAAAAACCAGGAGCCCCGAAAGAAGCAATATATAATATCAATGAACAAGAATCTATTAATGAAGGGTATATTATTTATACGTAAACAATTAAATTAGCATCTATTAATTAAGGATATATATTTACACCTTTTTTATTATCTTTTTAACGTAAAATGTGCTTGCTTAGCTAACTATCAAGAAAAAAAATCAACATTCCAAAATGACACATTAATTGCGCTACTATACGCCATAGAAGTGACGTAGTTAATCGGATTAACTACCATAGCAATAGATGAACACAATTTTGACTATATAGACGAATCCAACGAGCCAAGTCATGGTCAGGATTTGGTCGGCCATGACGGGTCCCCGCATGAACCAAACTGGTGTAGTGACTGCCCAATTGGGTGGATTAAAGCCGCTTAAAATTCGATGTTAGATTCTTTTGTGTTGTACACTGTCATTATTCTTTTGTCTACGTGTAACACAGGTGATAGAATGCAGTTTAAAATACCCTCCAAGGCCGCATCATTTCACATTAAGGTGAGATGGAGCCGACGGGGACCCAACTTTGCCAGCCATTGAGGTGTAGGAATGCGTGAAATTGGATTCGACTATACCGCACTGCACTACAACGTTCACGCGGTACCGATGCATTGAACCATGATAGATGTCAAAGAAAAGCTGATCACTAGCACCACACCACTCCACGCCATACATAAATTCTCCCAGTCACATTTCCCCAATATGAAATTTTTAAAAAGTTCAATTTTAATTTTTCTTCTTTTAAAGTTTGGCAGAGGCGGGGTTCGAACTCACGGCGCAACACGCCGCTTTGGATATGCTCTATAGACCACTCGGCCACTTGTCTTGATGGAATCCATTTAAAACTTACCGTATTTGAAGATATAATCGCAACTTCAATATAGGCCTACCACGTAACAAGCAAAAGCAGAAAACGTACCATATTTTGGAATTTTATTTGCCTACAAACATTAATGTGTATTAATAGCGCTCAATTGATGTTAATCCGACAATAAACATGATAAATGCGCGTCTATATCATGTATATGGACAATACATTATATCGATTTTGACATGTGCTCGCACGGTGTCAGTACATTTCCATGGTCAGTAAAATACTATAGAGGAACCTATCATTTTTCTTGTATACACGTTCGATGTTTTTATCAATTACATAAAAAATCCATTTTAGACCCCAAATGTTTTTTTCAGGAAATAAAAGATTAGATTACCATAAAAACGAAACAGTAATCTTTTGCCGGGTCTAATGTTATTTATACATAGAATTTTCAACGTTTTTCTATCCTTATTCTTGCTCAATTAAAAAATATTTTGGCGTATATAAAATTGAAATAAAATTCTCTGCCTCATAAACGACATCAAATGTGCCACAATTGGGTATCACGAATCGTTATATGTGATGCGATCAAGCCAAATCAGTCGGAACTCGGAAATATTGATTTTGAGATATAGCCAAACAAAGGAATTTTTTCCTTTTGTTTCCCTTTGTTTTGGGAACTCTGTAATTGCTCATATATTTAGAACTGGTTGTTCAATTTCAATGGGGTTTTCTGCAAAATCCAGCTTTGTAAATACTTTTTACTATCCTATAGGAAACTGAAAATTTAATATTGCCGAGTTCCGACTGATTTTGCTTGTTCGCATCACATAATATGATGTGCAGTTAATATTCATATTTTCTTTTATACAGAGGATGCTTCAGTTTTGACAGGAAAAATATTTTCTTGAAAACCCTCTCACTCGGTTATTTCAAAACGGTAACCACGCTTCCCTAGAATGTGCAATAATTTAGCATTAAAATATTTCTTATTCTAACAGCAAGCGTTTCTAGAATGCATTATGGCGAAATGTGGTGTACACTAGCACCTGTAAGATAAGTATCTTTGAAAAGAACGGTATTGTATTCAATCTATGTTTGCTGACATACACAGGTGATTAGTGCAATCAAAAATTGTATTCATCTATTGCTATGGTAGTCAATCCGATTATGACGTCACTTCTACGGCGTATAGCGAGCACACCCAAGCTTCATCTTATTATTGTAGATTACACCAGGGATCTACACGAAGGGATAAGCATCCTAGACTGCTGCCCTCATTCGGAATATGTATCCTAGGTCTACGATTATGAAGATTATCATTCATCCAGGTATAAATAACTATGAAATTATTATAATCTGATCTACTGGACTTACGTTTTTGTGAGTGGCAATATTTCACATCCTATCTCGGATGCATCATCAGGCCAACTGATGTTAAAGCGGCAAAAGTTCGTTGACCTGTGAAGAGGATGTTACGTCACAGGTCGAAGAATCGTATTTTCAACCAATTTGGTCGGGATAGCCTGAATTTGGTTCGGAAATTTGAGAAGACCTCGAGAAAACTAGCGGACAATAGAAACCATCTCCGTTTTAATCTACATTGTTTACACTCTGAAACTACACCACGGAGTTTGTGGATTAAACCGCTTGTGAAAGGACATAAGGCTAGCAAAATCATAGCCAGAGCACAAAAAGATCTGCTCAACGAACGTGTTCGTCAAAATAACTTTACTATCAATATTTTGAGGACAGAAATAGACCGTATTTCGGAGGATTTACGTGTGAAATTAACAGCTGATATTTACGATGAAGTGATACAGTTCACCGCGCACGCGCAGTTAACCCAGCACCGGAAGTCAAAGCCAGGCAGCAAAACAAGTTTGCAAGGTTGCAGAATTCGACGCGAGCTTCTCGAGCGGACTCGGACCTTAACTGGAGGAAAAGCGATGGATTACAAGCGGATAAGGAACTGAAAGATAAATGGGTTAAAAACTTATCTAGTCGCCCGCTAACGGAGACCGAAAGGGATGTGTTAGCGAAAGGTTTGAACTTTTCTGTGGCACCGAATTGTATACCACATGTAGAACTCATCACAGCTACTGAATCCCGGGACTGAATCAGCCATCAAACACAACAACTTGTGCACTTCGGACGCGGAAGAATTACGGACTAAGGTTTCAGCATGTCTGGTTAACGCGAAGACACCGAACTCGAACCTCAATAAACAGCAACGTGAGGCTATTAAAACGTTTGGACAAGACAAAGACATCACTATTTTGCCAGCGGATAAGGGTAGGTGCACGGTAGTGTTAGACAAGACTGAATACCATAGCAAAGTGTGTGAACTGCTGAATGATAGCAAGACATATGAACCACTGAAACGTGATCCAACTAGTGGTTATAGGAAGAAGGTTATTGACTCTCTCCAACAACTTGAGAAATCTGAAGTTATCGACCGTATATTGTATCACAAACTGTACCCGGGTGAGTCGGTACCCAAATTTTATGGTCTACCTAAGATCCATAAACCCCATGCTCCATTGAGACCTATTGTTAGCAGTGTGGACTCGGTCACGTATAATGTAGCTAAACACATCGCGTACATTATTGGACCGCTGGTTGGGAAATCACAACACCATATTATCAACTCCCAGGACTTCGTAAACAAAGTTCGCGATATTCGATTGGATGATAATGAGACTATTACCTCATATGATGTGTCAGCGTTATTCACCTGTGTACCACCGAAGGAAGCGATAGACTGTGTTAGATAATTTCTTAGGAAGGATAACACCTTGAATGAGCGCACAAAACTTAGTCCAGACCAACTTCTGGAACTTTGTCTTAATACCACCTATTTCGTCTATGATGGAAAATTTTACAGACAACGCCATGGATGCGCAATGGGATCGCCGGTTTCACCGATTGTTGTAAACCTGTTTATGGAACAGTTTGAACGGTTGGCACTTGCATCGTATACCGGCACACCCCCTACGCACTGGTTTAGATATGTCGACGACACGTGGGTGAAGGTTCGTAAGGATCAAATAGCCCCCTTCTTTGATCACATAAACAGTGTCAACGAACATATTAAGTTCACGCAGGAAGAACTCAAGGAAGGCAAACTTGCCTTTTTGGACTGTTTAGTTACAGTGGAAAGTGATGGTCGCTTAGAAACATCTGTGTACAGAAAGGACACACACACAGATCAGTACTTGTTATTTGACTCCCACCATCCACTGATTCATAAGCTCGGAGTAATACGGACGCTATTTCATAGAGCGGACACGATTCCGTCAAGTGAGAACGCTAAGGAAAAGGAACGCGAACATCTTCAGAAAGCCTTGAATCTTTGCGGATATCGCGATTGGACTTTTCACAAAGCTCTCTCTCAAACCAAATCAGCTGATAAAGTGTCCACCGCACATGCGACGCAAGGTGACGGTGAATCTAAACGCGGCAGGAACGTGACTATACCTTACGTATCTGGACTGTCGGAGAAACTTCGCAGAATTTTCAAAGATCAAGGAATTCCAGTGTCGTTCAAACCAAAGAACACCTTGCGGCAAGCGCTGGTCCATCCCAAGGACAAACAACCACAGGACAAACAAAGCAACATTGTGTACGCAATTCAGTGCAAGGACAATGGATGCGATGACCTTTACATAGGGGAGACCAAACAGACTCTAGCGAAGCGCATGTACCAGCATAGGAGAGCCAGCACTGGTTGCGGAGACTCTGCGGTTTACACGCACTTAGACAGCACTAATCATTCATTTGACAACAAGGACGTCAAGATATTAGATCGCGAAAGCAGATGGTTTGAGAGAGGAGTTAAGGAAGCGATTTATGTTAAACGGGAGGAGCCTTCACTTAATAAGGGAGGCGGGCTACGACACAACCTGGCAGGGGCCTATTGTTCAGCGATAAAGAAGATCCCTCAGAGGTTTTGCTCATCTTCGACCTGTGACGTAACATCCTCTTCACAGGTCAACGAACTTTTGCCGCTTTAACATCAGTTGGCCTGATGATGCATCCGAGATAGGATGTGAAATATTGCCACTCACAAAAACGTAAGTCCAGTAGATCAGATTATAATAATTTCATAGTTATCCTAGGTCTAGACAATAGGCGGATTAGCGGCCATTTTGTCTTCGACATGATTTTATTCACCTGTTCTTATAACAGGTTTACAATATTAAAATTATATTTTGAATATACAATATATTCTGTAGTAAATCAATCAAATGACGGTGATTGTTCAGGTATTATATGCTTGATAAAATTAAACTGTCTGACCAGCTAGTATTCTCCTCCGTCGTCAGTGTGATTCCAGACACTCCACGTACCGTGTTGCGAAGGTGGAGGAGACTAAAGCTGTATTGACGAACACGCATGCGTTAAAAATATGGAGCCTAGGTCGAACAATAGCGTGACGTAGTTTCCGGCATTGTTCCTATGCACTTTCACCCTCCTGATTACACTTTGCATCCCAGTATTTCGAATCGTAATCCATAAGAGCTACCATTTGCTGTCAAACAGGTGATGCGTACGATAAGGGCATAAACTGGCGCAGGAAAAGTTGTTGTTACCTTAGTATTGGTGTCAGTGTTGCCAGGGAAAATCTGTAGAAAAACAACCAATCGTAATAACTATCTTCGAATTATTAACATATTGATGAGCAGGCCTCGAAATAAGAAGACAAAAAAGGCAAAAGTCCTCCGGACCCTTGCCTTTGGAATTTCAAGGGTCCTCGCCAATTTTCAAGGGTCCGACCCCGGACCGTTGGCATTGAATATTCAATAGGGAGAATTAGATACGGCGATCACAGTATGTAGATTGTAGAAAATTGAAAACCCGGATTGAAAACTTGATGGGGAAACTAAAATGAAAGTGGACGTATGTGCAACAGATGTTCCAGTGGAACAACAAAACTAGGATTTTCTGCTCTTTGCTTGGTTCAATTTTTACGGGTCACGCGGACCCGTACTGTAGGAATCTTGCGGGCCCGCGCCTACTTTCACGGGTATTTGACGCAAGGACGCGCCTTATTTCGAGCGCTGTTGATGAGGGTTCCTTATTATATCGTCTGATTAATGAACATGTTGATGAGGAATCCTTATAATCATCGTCAGGTATGTTCATGTTTGAGTATCAAACGCACTGCGAGGGTGGTCATGCGTGGTACAAGCATGACATAAACAAAACAAATTGTACTCAAAATAAACAGGTGCGAGTAAAAACTGGTAGCAAGATGATTACTGCCAGCAGACCCTCAACGCAGTCTTGAAGGCGTTGAGGGAACAGGATGCAGCTGGGTCTGTTGACAGGCTGTTCCAGTCACGGATGGTGCGTGGAAAGTATGAGTTTAAGTAAGCTGTCGAACTACACCGCGGATATTGAAAGCGGGAACCATGGCCTCTGGTGATAGTGATTTACATGTTAATGAGATTTACATGTTAATGAGACTTTTCACTTTTTCTTAGGTACTTTTAATGGATCAACATTGCTCAGAATATGCGCCTTGATATGAGTCCTCAATAAAGCTGTCATGTTGAAAACAAATTTTGAAAACCATGACGTACCCTCTCTGAGCTGTTCTAGATGTGCCTGTGAGTCTGTGACCCATATCAAAAGTCGAATTTATTAGACAAAGCAGTCATGCTACAATATTCCGCAAGTTTTATTCACCACATGGTAAACAGTAGCAAGTTCGACGGGAATTTAGTATTATAAACTGGTGATTTTTTTAAAATAATTTTATCCACCACTTGTTTTAGTTTTGCCATTTGTCCCACCGTTGGAAAATGTGAATTATATACTTACTATATTTTTCCATCTTGATCCCTAACAAACACCTCGATGTCACCAGTACTCAAGAAAGTCGACACACTAAATGACGTTACCCAGTTATTTAATTTGCACTACTTACTATCTCGTCTCCATCTTGATTCATAACATACACCTCGGTCTCGGTGACATTAGTACTCAAAAAAGTCGACACTTTAAACGTCGTTACCCAGTTGTTGTCAGGCCCAGCACCGCCATCACCTTGAGTTATTACTCCCCATACATAAGTCTGGTAACCTGTAATTCATAACAAACACGTTGGCGGTGTCATTTAGTACTCAAGTTGATGACTCTACCCAACTGTTCCAACTACATTCAGCGCCATCACTTTGAAATGTTAGAACCAAAATATTAGTCTGGTAGCCTGTATTACCAAATCGATGCAAAATGCTTATGAATTACCCAATGAATGCAGCTTTGTCTCAAAGAATTACGGTACCGCTAATTGTTAACTCTAACCTAACTATATATATTCAATATATTTCTGTATTATACTAATTCTAAACTTTTTTGTGTGTGATTGTAGTCTCGTCAAACTAGAGAATGGTGGAGGAACTGGAACACAAGCCTTAACAACTCTTATAAAGCTGACGAGCTTGCTACCATCAATAAGCAGATGGAAGACCTGAAGCTGGCCGACGAGATGGGGAATTACATCACCACCTGTAAAATCATACACTCGCTTTCTGGGAAGAACTCAAGGAAAGGGGTGAAAGTCAAAAGAGGGATGGCACAGCCCCAACCAGTGACCATGAACTGCTTGAGGAATGGAAGGAATATTTTAGCTCACTCCGTAACTTTCTGCACCAGCTGTTGAAGATCTTCCTATCATCACTGAGCCCTCACTCGTGAAGAAGTAGTCAAAGCAATAGCAGCCATGAGGACCAGCAAGGCAGCAGCATTGGACTGTGCTATAACTGCTGAAGCACTTCAGGGAGGAGGGATAGCATGATTGATATGATTCTTAAATTCTGCATGGAAGTATTCTCAATGCTGACACCGCCACATCAATGGGTAACAAAAGTCGTCATTCCTCTACCAAAGAAAGGCGACCTTTCTCTCATGACAAACTACCGTGGTATTTCGCTTATGTCCATTGCCGCAAAAGTGTACAACAAGATCCTTTTGAACAGGATCCGACCTCACATTGATCCTTTACTGAAAAGCAACCAGGCTGGCTTTAGATCAGGTCGCAGGTGTGCTCAGCAAATACACATTTTGAGGAGGATCATGGAAGGCTTCAAGGAGTACCAATCTCCCTTGACAGTCACTTTTGTGGACTTTAAAAAAGCCTTTGACTCCATCAACAGGTCCGTCATGTTTTCAGTACTGCGGCATTATGGAATTGTGGTAAAGGTTGTGGTAAATGCCATCCAGGTGCTCTACAAGGACTCCAATAGTGCTTTTATGGTAGATGGAAGTATCTCAGAGCCTTTCCAAGTAACAACTGGAGTGCTTCAGGGTGATGTGTTAGCACCATTCCTGTTCATTATCCTGGTAGATTACCTTCTGAAGAAATCAACTTCTGGAATTCACGCTGGATTTTGCTGATGATATTGCCCTGTTGGAATCTTCCACAGCCCCGGCCCAGTCGCAGCTTACTAGGACTGCAACTGCAGCAGCAGATCTAGGCCTTGTCACCAGCGCACCTAAGACAGAATATATGACTGCAAACTGTAACGCCCAACCAGCACTTGAAGTATATGGTAGTACCATCAACCATGTCACAGACTTTAAGTACTTGGGTTCCAAGATGGGCTCTAGTGCTGGTGACCTACAAAGAAGAAAAGCACTAGCCTAGGCAGCTTTCTGGAAACTGGAAAGCCTTTGGAGAAGCCCATCCCTGCCAATCAAAGTCATGGCAGCACTATTGGAGTCCTTGTAGAGCACCATGACCAAGGACATGGAAAACAAAATCAATGCCTTTGCAACATCTTGCTACAGAGTCATGTTAAACATCAAGCGTGTGGATCGGATTCCAAATGAAACCATCTACAATCTGACCAACACCACTCCACTGGTTGCCAGAGTCAAGATTCATCAACTCAAATTTCTCGGCCATATACTGCGTCATGAAGACGACGAGCCCGTGAAAGATTATGCCCTTTATATTCCACCACATGGGAAGAGGAAACCGGGACGGCCGCGCACACTGTACTTTCAGTATGTCCAGCACCTCCTGGGAGATACTGAAGGGATGTTGCAGCCAAACAAAATTGTTTCGCTTGCCCAAGATCGCAATAGTTGGAGAAAGCTTGTAGTCGCCTGCTCCGCAGCCGACTGATGATGATTGTAGTATAGCATAGATAGCACGATATCTATTGAAATTAGCTTAATGAATAGCATAACCTGCGCTATACCTTGAAAACCGAAAATGCTTGATTCCCGGATACTGACTCGTGTCCTTCATCCATTCAGGGTGCGATTTATAAAGCGTAGCTTTTCATTCAATCGGATGATCGGGCGCAGTTAAAGCGCTAAATGTACGATTTCCGTCAAATTTTAATTTTGTTATTCTTGATTAAAAATGTTGAAATAATATTAGTAATAACTGACGGGAAGGGTTCCTGTTCATTTTAAGTTGAAACAACACGGTTAAGTGAAAGAAACCCCACTGGTTATTTTGGCCATTTAACATGCAGTTCTATGGGAGGACATATTATCAGAATTTTTTAAATTATGATAATATGTCAAACTTTGCTCTGTTGACCTACAAAGACAACAAATGTGACCGATTCCATTTAGGTGCAAGTTGGGACATGTGTAAACATTACAAATATATGCAAAAAAATCAGGTTTGAAAAAAATTAACCAATTTCATATTATAAGATCGTACATTATGGCTTTAAATGGAGCCTAATTCCCAGATATCTCAACTATTGGTATTATTTTGAAGAGTATGTCTACATGAAGATTGTCTAATTTGTATTCATTATTTTATTTACTTATTATTTACCTACACATCATAGTTTCGAGAACAGAGAACACAATAAATAGATCGGCGCGGTTGTTCTCTTAATTAACCATTGATTTATATGTTCTTGTTCTTATTTTATTCGTTGTTTTTTCATTCATTAATCGGCAATTTTTTGCTACTTGTAAATGTATACACAAATAAAGCTTAAAATAAATACCGCCCTCAATATTCCTAGCTTACACAACGTTACAAATTATACAGGATGATATTTACGTAATTTAGCTTGAATCCACTCAGAACTAGAATCATATGCTTGCCAGGCCCAGCTACTATTCAGCCTTGCGCTGTTGGCTCCGAAACCTGATTGTTTCACCGATGCTGTAATGCCGCCATTACTTATCTCACCACTTTCCATGCCCAGAGGGACAGAGCAAACTAGAATTAGAAAAAAAATATCTAAACGACAACGTGGGTAGTGCGAAGATTATTCAAAAAACCATCAGAGGTCATTCAAATGTGATGAGTTTTCATATTTTTCAGTACAATAAACTTAGTTGATTCTAACATGCAGCAAAGCGACTGTTTCAAGCTGTTTATTTTCATGACCGTGCACACAACTGTTTTCCCATAATACCAAGGCAAGCATATTAGGGATCAGTATACTGTTATGGACACATTCTTTAAAGTGACTCAGAATTCCAGATGTTCCCCCAACCATGACCCCATTTAATTTACTTCAATTTCGAAGCTTTGTAATCAAAATTTAACTTGCTTGCCGAGAGTAAGCTTGGAATTTACGTCTTTAAAGAATGTCCTACATCCAAGAATCTTTTTCAAGTCCGACTTTTACGTAGCTATTTGAAGTGAATTGAGGACCCCATTGCGAGAAGGACTTACGGTTAAATACCACTAATTATGTATTACACGGGTTTCAATGGGAAAATGCCTAATTTCGGGTGGAATTTTCTCATATTCAGAACTCTCACAGTGCAATGCCACCAATATCAGGTGAAACTATATGATTTAGATGCCAAATGATCAAAAATTCAACATAGGTTGACCTGAGACTTTTCTTGTTTTAACGCACTGAACCGTAAACACCTTAAAATGACAGTGCGCCCTCGAAGCTGAAAGTTACAATATGATAGGGCGACTATTTACTAAAAACCGAAGCCGTGCGTATGAATTTTGGTACTATTGCATCAAAATGTCATATAATGAGAGAAAATGTACCATTTTGAAGCATCAAACTCTAAAAAGTACTTTTTGGCTACATAACTTAATTTCAGCGATTTTAATGCAGTCTTTTCGAATGCCATGAAAACAAATAGTTCCTCGTCGTATTTCAATGTATCGCCCAGGCCTATTAGTGGTCTTTAACCTATATAAGCACAAAAGTGCTCCAATCTCGGGTAAAATGCCATGAAATGTAAACATTGACATTTGCAATACATGTTTTAACAAGAAACTTTCTGGAAAACAGCATGACGAGTAAAATATCAATGGTTTTCGGACACACTGTATGATGAAGTTACAATATGATAGGGCGACTATTTACTAAAAACCGAAGCCGTGCGTATGAATTTTGGTACTATTGCATCAAAAATGTCATATAATGAGAGAAAATGTACCACTTTGAAGCATCAAACTCTAAAAAGTACTTTTTTGGCTACATAACTTAATTTCAGCGATTTTAATGCAGTCTTTTCGAATGCCATGAAAACAAATAGTTCCTCGTCGTATTTCAATGTATCGCCCAGGCCTATTAGTGGTCTTTAACCTATATAAGCACAAAAGTCCTCCAATCTCGGGTAAAATGCCATGAAATGTAAACATTGACATTTGCAATACATGTTTTAACAAGAAACTTTCTGGAAAACAGCATGACGAGTAAAATATCAATGGTTTTCGGACACCCTGTATGATGACTGTTTCGCTGTTTTTGCTTCAACCTAGGACTAGAAGTGGCATATCTATATGATCATCAACATTGATTTTTCATCATCATTAAGCTTTCTATATGTATACGCAGGCAAGCGAAGGTTGTTGAATTTAGAAGCCCTGAAATCACAGAAACCAGCCGTAAACCCAATACTAATCCCACAAGTCCCCCCCCTCAACCCGTTACTACCTCAACGGGTTCTAAAAACATACCTTAGTAGTCGAAGAAGATGCACGTTTTCTTGCCAGGGCAAATACAGTTAAATATTGAGAAATGTAAGCAAAAAATAGATAGAAAAGTCTCCATGACGAATATCAGATCCATAGAATTCAGTGTTTCTATAGGTTAAATGTGACCGTACACCACGAATGAGCGGTAAATGTCCTCAATTGTGTAAAATGGGTATGAAGGTCATATTCATAATTATTTCAATTTGGTGCTACGTGTATCTCATTAAATGAGGTACACGTAGCACCAAATTGAGGTACTTATGAATACGACCTTTATGCCCATTTTACACTGTAACTCAGAATACAATTGAGAACATTTACGGCTCATTCGTGGTGTACGGTCACAAATACCACTAATTATGTATTACACGGGTTTAAATGGGAAAATGCCTAATATCAGGTGGAATTTTCTCATATTCAGAACTCTCACAGTGCAATGCCACCAATATCAGGTGAAACTATATGAGTTAGATGCCAAATGATCAAAAATTCAACATAGGTTGACCTGAGACTTTTCTTGTTTTAACGCACTGAACCGTAAACACCTTAAAATAACAGTGCGCCCTCGAAGCTGAAAGTTACAATATGATAGGGCCGTGCGTATGAATTTTGGTACTATTGCATTAAAAATGTCATATAATGAGAGAAAATGTACCATTTTGAAGCATCAAACTCTAACAAGTACTTTTTTGGCTACATAACTTGATCAATTTCAGCGATTTTAATGCAGTCTTTTCGAATGCCATGAAAACAAATAGTTCCTCGTCGTATTTCAATGTATCGCCCAGGCCTATTAGTGGTCTTTAACCTTACGGGTCAGAAACAAGTTACAACATCAAATGGAACCAGTTGTCAAATAATCCAATAACTGGTATACATTCAGACATCAAATTTATCAACATTGAAAGTAAGCTATTATGAAGACTGAATTTAAAAAGATTGAGCAACGTTTTCCGAAACAGGATACCTTAAGGGAAGGTGTATGAACGTTTGGACAGTATTTATTGTGGGACATTAGAGCACATCAGACATATCGAAGTGCATTCTGAATACGAAGAATGTCATTCTGATATCAAATAATTTTGAATTTTTGAAATTCGCAACTTAATACACATTTTATGGCAAATCATATTTTTGATATTTAACAGTACTCAAAGTATAAATCTGTGTATGTAGGTGGGATGAAAAGCCGACGATCAATTGAAAATTTTGATCTTTCGAATTGAAGATATGGATTTTTTTTCCCAAAACACCAAAAAAAATTAGGTCTTTTTGGGAAGAAAATCCATATCTTCAATATGAAAGGTCACAATTTTCAATTGATCGTCGGCTTTTCCTCCCAGCTACATACACTTTAAGAATATATCATTAGGTTTATAAAATTTGCTTAGAGGACTGTTATATATCAAAATTTGAAAAATATCAAATTTTTATAATTTGTCATAAAATTTGTATTATATCGTGATTTTCAAAAATGAAAATTATTTGATATCAGAAAGACATGCTTCGTATTTAGAATGCAATTCGATATGTCTGATGTACTCTCATGTCCCATAAAAAATACCGTCGAAACGCCCAAAACGCTCATTCCAGATCCCTTAACGCGAAACGTTCTAAGAACTAATTTTTAATACTTCTCTACTTCTACCACCACACTCTTGTATTCTTTGTAATTTTTTTTTTTTACAAAAATGTTATTTTAATAAATTTACCGCTACACCTCAATTCATCTCCACTGAATCCTGGATTACAGGTACACTGGAAACTGCCAGGGTGGTTGCTACAAGCTGCGTTAGGGTATCAGGGAGTAGTCAGGTTCAGTTTTTGAACTGCAATTTCTTATTAAAAATCGTGGTTTTATTGCTACATTTTAACCTAAAACACTATTTTCATAAAAATTTACCGCTACAGTTTAATCCATCTCCAGTGAATCCTGCATTACAGGTACAATTAAAACTGCCAGGGTTGTTGGTACAAATTGCGTCAGGGTCACAGGGGCTAGTCAGGCACTCATCAATGTCTGGATAGAGGAGGAATCAGAACCAATATCAACATATTATGAAGAAGAAAACACTGAGGCATTGTTCTCATCAAACGAAGCATTTTTTTGCAAATCATACCACACTTGGCTCAGGCTACGGGACTGAAAAGGCAGGCATTGTACAACAATTTTAAGTGGGTATAAAGATTATTGTTAAATACCGATCGCACTTTGGCGTTTTTAATTTTTACAAATTAATATCAAAAACTAGTATCACTACGATTTTGTAAGTGATTTTTCAAATCAAAATCCTCTTACTATGCTTCTTGGATGAGAAAATGAGGATCAAACTGAATACCTAAAGTTGGTTTTTTTAAACGTGGTCGGGGTACGCGCTGGTGAATTGCGATCGCGTAAAAGTGACGAACAGACAACCAATGGGTCAACCGACTTGTTGTCAAGTGCGTTGATCAGCCAATCAGCGTGATTGCTTATTTTTTCTGTGTGTACGCTCGTAGACGCTTGGCGCACAGCTCGGACCACGGAAGTTTAAGAAAATTAACTTTATATAGCAAATATCTTGTACTCCTCCCCAAGCTGACTCATTAGCTGAGTCACTAGAGCATTAAACTGGTACATCAAAGGTCTCGGGTTCGAATCCTAAATGGTCAGTGGAATGTTATTCACTGGCTATCATTTATGTTGTATGATGAGAAGTTTAAATCCAATTATATTAAATATTCATTATTTTAAGATAAATTTACCTGTACAGCTTAATCCATTCCCACGGAATCCTGTATTACAGGTACAATCAAAACTACCAGGGATGTTGCTACAATTTGCGTTTGGCCCACATGGAACAGATAGACACTCATTGTCGTCTAGAAAGAGAATAAGAACTAATATTAGCCCAATTTTATGAATTAAGACCACTCTGGTGCTCTGTCTTCATTTTTTCATCAAACAAAGAATAGTTTTGCAATTCAGTCTAGCTTGTATATGAAGAAGCGTATAGTCTCTCTGGGATTTGAGCATTCCTTCAACAATGTTTATGGAAATCACAGCTAGCACTGAACGCCCATATTTAGTAATATCGGAAAATGAATATAACATAGAAAGATCAAAGGTCAAACGATACTGATTTTTTTCACCGTTTCGAACTACGAAGCTGCGAGTAGACATCCAATGTTTTTGAACAGCAATTTCTTTTTAACTATAGTCATGCTTTTCACATTTTCAACTTAAAAATTATTTTCATAACTTTTACCTGTACAACTTAAGCCATCTCCAATGAATCCTGCATTACATGTACACTCGAAACTAGGGTTGTTGATACAAGCTGCGTTAGGGTCGCAGGGACTACCCTGGCACTCATTGGCTAGAAAGAGGTATGAAGTCGAGACCACTTTAACAACAATTTATGAGGCAAGTGGATATTACAAGTAGGCCTACATGTTGTGGTATACAAATAATTCAAAAATAACACTATACACTTCAACACTACATTAGAAGATTGCTAGATCGACTTGTGTCTTGGTAGGCCTACTGTGACAGGTGGATAGTCCATTTAATTTTGACGTTATAGGAACTCTTGAATGACGTAATAAAAGATGTTGTGAAGGCTTAGCGAACATACGTCTACAGCTACTACTACTGCTACTCCCAGGATACTACTACTACTACTACTACTAATACTAATAATAATAATAATAATAATAATAATAATAATAATAATAATAATAATAATAATAATGTGACCCGGCAGCACAAAATGAGCCGTAAATTCCTAAATTGTATTCTGAGTTACGGTGTAAAATGTGTACGAAGGTCATATTCATCGGTAACTTGCTGGCCCGACATCCGTCTCATTTCGATAGTCAAAAACTAATCAATATTCCTATTGTTGAAGTGGATAATAAGCTTCTACCTTAGATGGCTATAGAACGTTTAATAGCTCTGGTCTTTGTTTGCTTATATTGCTAAATCCTGTTCAAGTGGTGGGTTACCAGGCATTGTATTTTGTACAGGTATGCATAACCAACATTATTAACAATGAAAGAACTTTCTTAAACCTCGTTGACTTGGGGATGATTTGAAATGACCGCCAATTATGACTGTTTGATATTTATTGCCAACAATGTGGAAAAAGAGACACATGTAAAAACGTAAAAAGCTATAATTTAGTTGAAGGAGCAAAGTTTAACAAACATAACCCCGCTTCTGGATATCGTTTGAAGTCAAATGATATACCATTTTTAAGTTTATGATGTTTATTTTTTAACGAAATAAAACAAAATTGACCGGGGGAGGAATTTACGGCTCATTCGCCGTGGACGGTCACAGTAATAATAAGTTACAATAGAATAATGATTATCATAATAATAAGCGAGAGCTTCTTACCACAATATTTAGTGCGGTTCATAAGTTCATCAAGTATATCCTTCTCCCAATTTTGTCTCATAATCAATAAACTTGGGTCATCGACAAACCACAGGTCTGTTCCTGTTCCTGGACAAGCTTTGACATGCTTAGGAGCTACCATACCTTGGCAAAAGCATATTTCCTTATATGGAAGAGACCATCTTAAGGCACCCCCTCTAGAAGGGTCTGGTCGTTGTTGAAGAATACAAACAT
Organism: Amphiura filiformis; assembly: GCF_039555335.1. NCBI lineage: Eukaryota > Metazoa > Echinodermata > Ophiuroidea > Amphilepidida > Amphiuridae > Amphiura > Amphiura filiformis. The sequence goes on along the minus strand of NC_092641.1, from coordinate 12,162,648 downwards.
AGCTCTGCACCACAGCGAGATGAGCTGCTAATGACAATAAATAATAATAGAAACAATGTGTAAAATTGATACTTCTCATGTAAGTTCGATATGGCAATACTTGATTATGATGTGAGCTACAAACTACTATGTTTTAAAATGGTGTATTTTCATAATGAAATGAATGAAACAGTAATGACAGCTGTTACGAAGAATTGCACGCGTTTTAAAAGCCCATTCCGCAATTTACTCATTTCATTAATGAAAGCACAGCGCTAGTTATCTTGTTTGCGAACGCATTGTGTACAAATCAATAGGGCATGCAATGTGGCAAACTGCAACTTTTAAATTATCATCTTCCTTGGGTTTTTGGATCGTCGTGTCTTTATTTTTTAAACAATGTCAACGAATGAGGTCTTAAATTCGGCTAAAAGATGTAGCTATTGGCTGTAGGTTCCAATTATTACATATATGCCTTTGTTTAGGACAGGGGGTGAACGTAACTGGTACCTTAATGTTTTGGCTTACTGTATAGAAGACCTGAGCGCAGAAGACCGTAAGTCCCCTTGGTCCCTCAACACTATAGATACGTATATTGTCTTTATAATGTTTAATACATGTTCCAAGGTGAAAACATTATGAAACAGATGAAAGGTTGTGAAAGATTTGTTTTGGCCCCTGAACATGTATAAAACATTACCAAACTATACGAAACTATAAGCAACTTTAGTGTATACATGTTGAGGGGTCAAGTGGACTTACGGTCTTCTTGCGCACAGGTCTTCAATTATTAAAAACAGACAATGACTAAAAACAGGATGTTAAAAAATGCCGAATGCACGATGCATGCAACAAAAAGCATGCAATCCCTACAATAATACACCGGGCCGCAACGAAAACCATATTTACCTACTCGCACCATAAGTGATTAAAATAATCTAATCAAATCTCCCGATTAAAACACAAGAAAATTAGATATAACGACCTATTAGGCTAAAAAGTTGCTTGATTGTCATCAACTGACAGACGCTAATCTTGTATATCACTGTACAAAAGAATACCGATCCTAATTTTGTAAATTAAGGGATTTAATTTTTGGTTCTTTTTTCTGAAGTTGTCCCTTCCGGAAAAAAAATTAAACAAGTATGACGCACAGAGGTTAAGTAATGGATATTACTTAATCTTTGACATTTCCTACTTTGGTCTGCATGGACAAGATTGCAAATCGTCACAAATTTTATTATTAAAAAAATCTACCTCATGAAGACCATTATGAATAAAATATAAAGACTAATAAAAACAGTATGACTAATGGTTCCTTTTATTACAGTGCTATAAAACATTAATGAAGCTAACGGTACTCCTACACACTAATTATGTTGTATAGGTCTATTCCTATGTATTGTTTGTTGACCATGGTTGTTTTTATTAACTAGATGTTTGAATTTCTTTTTGGTCCATCTGAGATAATCTGACGGGTTATTGAATTAAGAAGGAAGTTCTGATACGTTAACAAGTTATTATATATATATTGTTGAATTGTACTCTTTATTTATTGAAATAAATTCGAGCCATAATCATACATATTTTTCTGCTCAATATAGGTTCAACACCACTAATTATCTAATACACGGGTTTCAATGGAAAAATAGCTAATTTCAGGTGGAATTTTCTCATATTCAGAACTCTCGCAGTTAAATGCCACTAATATCAGGTGAAACTATATAATTTAGATGCCAAATGATCAACAAAATCAACATAGGTTGACCTGAGACGTATGTTCGCTGAGCCTTCACAACATCACACTGAACCGTAAACATCTTAAAATGGTAGTGCGCCCTCGAAGCTGAAAGTTACAATATGATGAGGCGAATATTTACCAAAAACCGATGCTGTGCTTATGAATTTTGATAATATGACAACAAAAAGGTCATATAATGAATGAAAATATACCATTTTGAAGCATCAAAGCCTAAAGTGTATTTTTTGGCTTGGTCAATTTCAGTAATTTTAAAGCAGTCTTTTCAGATGCCATGCAAACAAATAGTTACTCGTCGCATTTCCCTGCATCGCCCAGGCCTATATTAGTGTTGTAGAACCTTAATATGCACAAAAGCGCTCCAATCTCGGGTAAAATGCCATGAATGTAAACACTAACTTTTGCAATACATGTTTTAACAAGATAATTTCTGAAAAACTGCATGACGAGTATAGATATGGCAGATTTATGGTTAAAATTTGGCACCTTTTTCCCCCTAAATCGTGCCTCAGCTGGACGAGTACAAGATCAATGATTAATTAAGCTAACAATGTCGTATTCATATAAATGATTAACTATATAGGTCGTTATTATCAACGGTAGAGAGGTTTTATAGCTAAAGTTATGCTTCAAATGAGCTGAAAGTATTCTTTTATCGTTGATAACCAATTTTGGTATTGAATTTGTTGGTGCTTTCTAGAGAAAGTGTCAAAGTGGCAGATTATTATTATTATTATTATTATTATTATTATTATTATTATTATTATTAGTAGTAGTAGTAGTAGTAGTAGTAGTAGTAGTAGTAGTAGTAGTAGTAGTAGTAGTAGTAGTAGTAGTAGTAGTAGTAGTAGTAGTAGTAGTAGTAGTAGTAGTAGTAGTAGTAGTAGTAGTAGTAGTAGTAGTAGTAGTAGTAGTAGTAGTAGTAGTAGTAGTAGTAGTAGTAGTAGTAGTAGTAGTAGTAGTAGTAGTAGTAGTAGTAGTATTATCATCATTATTATTATCATAATTATTTTATTGTTACTGGGTCGAGTCACATAACCGCCATATTGTTTTGTCTTTGAGTAAGGCTTGTTGTACTGGAGGAGGGGCGGACCCCCGGCAACATTGTACGCAGAGGAGTCTGACCCCAAGTCCCTTCGAAAGAGATAGGCATGAGGCTTTACCTTAGTTAATGATAACATACATATTGAAGCTTGTTATTTCATTTCGTATTTAATGTTTAATCATGTACTTTGAATTGGTTGCAACCGATATACATGGCAATGGCGGGCAGTCTGTAGACAGTACAATTTCGAAGTAAGATGCTCGAGAATGTATCTTAAATTAATATGAGACGGCTTCAAAACTCACCACCGGCTACACACGGGTTCTGCCCGGTTGCAGCCGGTTGCAGACGGTTTCTATTGTTCTAAACAATGGAACGCGGCTCAACCGTCATCAACCATCAGTCAACCGGCGGTCGAGTTTTAAAGCCGCCCCTAACGGACTCAGGGAATCCTGTCCTAGAAAACAAAATACTCTATTTAAACGAACTTCCTGTGATCCTTAATTGATCTGAAATAATTGAAGACCTGAGCGCAAGAAGACCGTAAGTCCACTTGGCCACTCAACATGTACACACTAAAGTTGCGTATAGTTTCGCATAGTTCGGTAATGTTTTATACATTTTCAGGGGCCAAAACAAATCTTTCACAACCTTTCATGATGTTTTCACCCTGTAACATGTATTAAATATTATAAAACCCTAAGAAACATACGTAACTTTAGTGTATACATGTTGAGGGGCCAAGTGGACTTACAGTCTTCTTGCGCTCAGGTCTTCAATTATGTATTATATCACTCAAGTTAATGTCTTTTTGACTCAGGGTGTATATAATATCTTACCTTGGAGCACGTAGAGCAGTTTTATCACCAGTTCAACTGTTAACCACATGATTAGAAAGCTGAAAATATAACAAAACAATGCATTAGTCTGTGACTTCAATTCTTAATTGTTTCTTCAGAAATTGGCAACTAATATACAGAAAAACAATGTCCTGGAAAAAGTGGTTAGTAAATTATCATGCCTCATATTCTAACATATAAGGCAGAGTGTATGTTGTGATTGCGACTTCCTTTAAGGGTACCTATACATAATTTACCAACAAGTGACTCATTACAGAATGAAAACATGCATTATGAAAGGGGAAATTTGAGCGGTTTTTAAATCGAACCAGCGATACGTTACTTCGTTATCATGAATCCAAGTCTTTGCCTCTAGGCCACTTTGTAAAGATGGCGTGGCCGTACTACGTATAAATAGCACGAACGTTTGAAGAAGGTCTCAAACAAATGAAGGGGAGGGTGTAATAAATTCCTAACCCACCTAAAACGCATGTTACTGGTGTCGTTGTTTTTTGACCAAGTACATGAGAATTTCCTTAAGTTAAGTATAAGCATAAAGTATAAGAGTTCTTCAACAGACTAACTGTTTTGTTGAAATCATTGGTACACTTTTACACACAAACCCGTCACTTGTAAATTTGTGGGTTAGGACTTTTTTTAATAATTCCACACTAGTTTCTAGAACTACTTATGAGATGGATATTTCTTTGAAAAAATATCGAATCTAGTCGTTGCTGATGTAAGAAACACGTTCTCAATGACTCCAGATCAAAATTGTTGTTCATAGATAATCTAGGACCCCGGGTTTAAAGTCGGTGACAATATAGTGCTAACCCATATTTCTTTTTTGAAGAAAAACAGGGAACAAAACACAGCTGTAATCATACTATGTTTGAATCAATCAATATTGACTTAACCAATTTTAACCATCCATTGAAAAGACATTATGTAGAACACGCTGTACATCATCAGTATTAAATTCGTACAAATCCATTTATAAATAATGCAAGTTATGAGACGTTCAAATTTTATCTTGATTTTGATTTAAACTTTTGACAATTTCCACATTAAGCAAAAAAAAAGGAACAGTTCAAATAAAAAATACCACAGGGTAATCAATTCTCTATAAATACTAAAATTAAACGCACATGAATGACATTAATTTTGGCATTTTTTTAAAGATGAGTTGCTGCAACTTTAAAACATTGTTATGAATGTTCAACTGCTCGTAACATCTGATAGCATCAATGACTTTAACAATGAAGATGCAGAACATGATATTATTCTACAACTAGGTGTTTTAGGTTTTTAAATTTTTAAATTTTACCGGACAGTACAAAGAAGCCTCTATTGGCAAAACTGAACGCTCTCTGAAAACACGTTTTAATGAACACATGAGACCCAGTAGTACAGCATTAGAGGTCTCAAACCACATTCACATCGAGTCTTCGGGACATTTTGTGGACTTGGATAAAGTCCGCATACTCGACAGAGACAGCAGGTGGTTCCAACGTCGAGTTAAAGAAGCAGTTCACATCAAAGCCAACCAACCATCTCTCAACAAAGACGGGCCGGTTCAAACTTTCAGGAGTCAGCTGGGGGCAGAGTACCCCACTGACAAAGAGTGAAAGAAAAAAGTGCCCTTCTGACGAAAAAATAAAAGAGAAAATCAGGAGGGCAAAGGAAAAGAAAAGGGGCAAAGGAGCCCTTTTCTACCGAAATTCAGCCCGATCATTGAACAAAATAGTGTAAAATACAACATTTTTCCTTTCTGATAATGGCCGAAAATAGTGTAAAATATCATATTTTTACGCACATCGTCGCAATAAAGCCTTTTTTGAAAGTTCAAAGACATACAGTCTCTATGTATTGTATGATGCAACTATAATTATTTTCGTCTGTGCCCCCGAAATTTTAGTTTGCCCCCTGCCCCCCCCCCGCTAACTAAAAAGCTGGCTACGCCCCTGAAAACATGGTGTTGTTTTCAACTGCTCATAACATGTGACCGCAAAATTCGGAAAGTTATTGAAAGAGTTGAACCACAGAAGAATGACTTTCCGGCTATAAAAGATGGCTTGTTGCAACTTCTAAAACATGGAACAATTTTGTTTATCTGCTCGTATTTCGTGACAGAATCAATGTATTTTCACGATTTTGACACTGATGATATTCTACATACTGTTTGTAAACTTTAAAATTAGTTGAAACTATATTGATTTATTCAAACTTTTGTAAGGGGGAACTTAGAAATTGTATTACATGTAGATGACAATGATTAAAACACTTACCATATAATTCATACGCTTCTTCATGAAGTCGTTAGGTATCCTCCCGCAATATTGATTAAAGCTTCTTCTTGCATTTAAAATAGCAGCTACTATGCTAGAGTAACAACTAATAACAACGCATTCGGATACATTAAGGCTTTTGACCCATACAGATTCAGTCACGCGCATGTGTTTTACGCTTATGGTTAATCTAAATGCTTATAGTAGGGATGACCACTGTTAATACAGTTTCCACTAGAACGATTTTTCATTTACTGTGTGCGTGCACTCACACACGTATTGTCTATGGAGAAAGTGATCGATACAAGAAATCCCAGGCCTGTTAAATGGCGCACATACTTGTTTTGATCCAAATGTGGGCCTATATCAGGGTGTTTCAAGAAATTCCTGATTCCACCAGAAAACATTAACCAAACTTTTTCCTGTTTGGTCAGTAAATAGAGAGGACCTTCCTTCATGAAGAGATCAACTTTTTTAATGAAAAATTTAATGAGATGAGAACTACAACAGGTTGAAGTGACACCATTCCGTGCATCAGGTGTTCAAACGCAATTATCTCCGAATTTGGAGTGAATCAGACAAGCAAACTTACATACTCATAAAATTTAACTATTTTTGAAGACAAAATGTGCAGGATGTTAAGAAATTTAAGAATGTTTAAGCCTACCGCGGCCCATCTCAAATCTTTTACTTCCCCGTGCACCACTCACTACCTATAGTCTGTGTTACAGACCGTGTACCTATATCCATAGGGAGAGAAACTACTGGGAACCACACACTCTCGGAAACCATAGTGGGCACATGCACACACAGTGTATTGCTCAATGTAGTAAAGATAACCTTTGAATTGGAGCAAATTTCTTAAAATTGGTAGTGATTAATGTTACCAAACTTATGCCATGATGAAATATAATAATTTTTGAAGATAAAATGTGCTGACCTTAAAAGATTGAACAATGTTTAAGACTACCGCTATTCATTTGAAATAATGCACTTATTGTTCATCTCCTCTATGGAGATATTTTCCATGGCGGCCATCTATGATCATGCTTGAGGTTTCACCAAACAAACCATGGGTTTTGAGGTCTTATATTTTTGTTGTATGTCAACAAAATCGATTAAATTTTCAGGATGATCTTATTTTCATGTTGTTATAAGCAAATATAATGTTCCAGATAACGCTAGTTAATAAATACATTAAGAAAAAGTACCTTAAAGTTGCACTTTCTGTTAGTATTCCTTTTTGGACTTTAACTTTTTAACATGTTCTAGCAGCCCTATATAAAACCGTGACACTCGAAAGGCCATATCTCTGGAATGAAACGTCCGATTAAGATTATTTAAACGCCAAAATGTTTCTTTCATCAATTCCAAGCCAATAAGTTAGGTCTGAATCAATTTAAATGTACTTCAATTTTTAGTGGACATGCCTACTTATAGACTATATTTTCCTCGAGCCACCGGCACTAGCTTTGAAGTTCAGTGTGTTCGGCGTTAGCTTAGCGTTACTTAGTGCGTGTACATGGTCAATTCCAGCCAAAGCGGGCCAAAATTCTCTCTGGGGGCCATTTTGAAAATGTTTTCCTTTTCAATTCTAGACTTATCAAATGAGACGATCATGTCTAGTGAATCATCAGGTGGAAGTGCCATCGGATTGAAAAATTACTTTTCTTGCTAGACCAAATAAAGTGTTAAATGCGCATATGCATGTTACCCACGAATTCAAGCATTTTTCACCTGTTGTACGCCATAAAATTTCACTTTCTTTAATATCTTTCAATATTTTATGTGTGACTCATATACACTAGAAATCGGTGAAGACTTTGAACGTAAAATAGAATTTTATTACATATATCTACAAAGAAATATTTTGGTTATTATAAATTTTAAGAAAGAACCAGGTGTATAGTTAAGATTGTGTCAATTCTTTTAACTCTTTCCAAAGTGGCTGTCATTTAACATTACTGTATTATTTCGAAAGATTAGAATAAATGCTTCATATAAATATAAAGTTAGATATTGTATCTCGTCGCAGTATGAGGATCTCGGATGGATTCGTGGGTAACAGCGTCTGGAAAATAGCAATTCCGATTAATTTTTTAAATAAAAATAAAAATACTTTTCCGTATGTCAATAATTCAGGCTGCAATGGCACTAAAATGAATTTTAATCAAAATACAGACTACATGGAATATTTAGAATGGATCATTATGGCATTTTGGGTATAAAAATTTTGAGAATAATGAAATTGCCAAATTCAAATAGACAGAGCAAACAGTTTTATATTATTATTTTAGTAAAATCATTCCATATTTTCATGCCGCAATATTCTATTAACTCGTGTTTGACAGTTCCTATGAACTAAAACACTATCAATACATTGTTAACTATAATTTAAGTAGGGATTCGTGGGTAACCAAAATGTTCGTGGGTAACACATATTTGAAGGTATGTATTGGTAAGCGGCAAAATAGAAAATATTACAGAAGGTTGGAAACCACCATGCGGTTATTCCTCCATTGTGTTTCAATGATTCCCGTTTCTCTAACCAATTGCATTTACCCAAAAAATGGTAATTTAGGATAATCAATCAAAACTTCATGATACATCTTCAGTATACCTTCAAGAGGACGCTATTAAACAGGACTGTTTTGGAACCTATTTCGCATGTTTTCAAAATGTTAAGATGCATAAGAAACATATAATTTACGAGTAAATCCTTGGATTCGTGGGTAACGCCGAATTCGTGGGTAAAGCTATAAGTACTATAGTACCGTTTGGGGTTTGCGTTTCTTAGGTGTATAAACTGTAAGTACTGTCAAAATTATAGCATACCCATGGCTTGAATATGTGCTGATTTAAACTTAAAATAAACAATCTCCTTATTTTTCAAGGTTAGCATCTATTCGGGATACGTGGGTAACAAAAGTTTAAACCGTCGTAGATTCTTTTTTAAAGCGGTGAACGTATTTTTACGATTTACAATTTTAAGCGCTTGTCAAACTAAATTCAGTGTCCAAAGTCATTAAATGTTAATTTAAGTTATGGCAATTATATTTGCTGGACTCGTGGGTAACAGTTGATACGTGGGTAACGTCAAATTTGATTTTATGGAATTTTATGGGTAAAACGTATTTGCATAAAATAATCACTTGGACCTCAGAATTATAGAACGAAACTTCGTTTCATGATATAGTCATTTATGGCATATTCACTTAACATTTTTCAGAACGATCATTTTATTTTTGATACGAGGGTAACAAAATTATTAGCCAAATTGACTTAACGGCCTCTAGAGTCCACAAACTTTGGTGGAATTCAATCGTTTTACATATGATGAGAGATCATGCAAACGTCTTTCTAACGGTAATAATTTCATTTTGATTGAAGGACATTCAATGACATATATGGTGCTTTATCTTTGAATTCGTGGGTAACGCCAATTCATAACTTGTCCCCTGGTATGACTTGCTAGTAAAGGCCTATATGCACAAAGAGAGCACATTGGACGTGACATGATATGCTCCATCAATAACGTGATTTCCTTTATTAATGACATTTTAAAGTGGAAAGTTAACATAGAGAGAATTTTGTCCCGCTTTCGCTGGAATTGACCACATATGAACGCATCGAGTCACAAAATCAAAGACTTGGAACAAGTCTAAGCATTCAAAATCTTGTGTTTATGCTAAAATTTTGCTCATTTTTTTTGTGTGTTACTTTAAATGATTGGTTATAAGAATGAAACATTGTCTTTTCCAAAAATTAGAATGCATACATTGAAATTGGACCCTTTACAAGTCTTTAGACTGGATTGTCACATTATATAAAAAAAACACTCTAAAAATGCATGTTTTTGGACTTTAATTCGTAAAATAGTCAAATAGGGATAATAACTTTTATTGCCAGCCCAGCAAACACAAAAACGTTTTAAAAACGTTTTAAATAAGTTATATTTTGGCTTTTGGTTTAGCTAAAACGTTTTAATAACATTAAAATGTCGGGTTATATAAAGGTCATGATAACGTTTTAAAACGTTTTGTATGAAAACACACTACAACAATATTTTTAAATGTTTTCAAAAATGTTATTGTAAACTATTTTTACAAACATTTTTGCCAAATATTGTGTCAATACTTAAATAACATTATGTTAAACAGAAATGTTCTTAAAATGTTTTTTCAAAACCTTTTAATAACATTTAAATGTCGGGTTATATAAAGGTCATGAAAACGTTTTTAAAACGTTATTGAAAATATTTTGGGCAAACATTTTTTCGCAAATATTTTTTCAACCCCAAAATAACATTCTGTTTAGAATGTTTTGTATCAAGTTTTCAAGAATGTTTTTTGAATGTTATTAAAACGTTTTTATACCCTTTATATAACCCGACATTTAAACGTTTTCTGTAAAACATTTTTGTTTGCTGAGCAGTAGATTATCAAAAATGTTTTTAAGGTTATGAAAATGTTTTATACTCTTAATATACCCTTTATATAACCCGACATTTAAACGTTTTCTGACAACCTTGTATAACCTTTTGCGAATGATGTCGAAAACGTTTTGTGTTTGCTGGGAGTAAGAACTAAATGAATAGTTAGGATTGAGACGTATTTCATTTGGCAGAAGTTCATAATATTTTATTTAATCTCAAAAATTAGTGCTGTATTTTAGATGTATAGATGTATACAATAAGTACTCCAGTCACGAGTAGTTATGTTGAACTTTTTCTACACTATGACACAAACCATCTTTTTTACGTTGATATAAGTCTATTACCATTACATTTCCAATATAATACTATTTAAGAAGAATCCGATTGAACATTTGGTTGAAGTGGAATTCGAACCGGTGTTCAAGTCTTTAGACTTGATTGTCAAAGCGTGTGAAAAACACCATGAAAATGAATATTAAGGGCCCGTAATACATCAATTTGGTCAATAGTCAAATTTAATTTTTATCGCCATTTAGATCTAAATGGAGCGAATAGCCATGAGAAGCTTGGGGTAAAACTATTGGCCCGAGTTGACATCAATAATTGGTATCACCGAATAGCAATACTTTAAACTGGGAACCTCGAAAGAAGAGGTATATCAATGAACAAGAATCTATTAATGAAAGATATATATTTACACTCAAACATCTAACAATATTTTGTTATGTCCATAACCGTTTTTATGAATGTAATATTTGTTGCTAAGGTCTAGGTTTCAAAAATCATCATTCCAAAATAACACCTTTATTTATTCTACTATGGCGAATACATCCAATCTCCTCCTTGTAGGTTACATTTGGCACCCTAGTATTTCGAATCGAAATCCATAATGGTTACCAAAAGTCGTCAGACAGGTGATGCGTACAATACGGGCATGAACTGGCGCAGGAAAAGTGCTGTCACCTTCGTATGTATGTTAGGGTTGCCCGGGTAAATCTGTAGAAAAAACAACTAATCGTTATAACTATCGTCTGGTTAATTCACATTTTGATGAGGGTTATTTATAATTATCGCCGGATTAATTAACATATTAATGAAGGTTCATTATAGCTATCGTCGGATTTACTTTTCTCACCCAACGTTGGCTGAAATATCAAAAGTCAAGTTTCGTGTCTTTGAAAAGGTCGTGTCTTCATAATATATATTTATACTTACTATCTCGTCTCCAACTTGATTCACAACAAACACCTCGGTGTCATTTATAGTACTCAAGAAGGTTGACACTTTAAATGACGTTACCCAGTTGTTGTGAGGCCCATCACCACCATCACCTTGAGTTATTAATCCTAATACATAAGTCTGGTAACCTGTATTACCAAATCGATGACCATGCTTGCTTAAGAATAACATAATGAATGCAGCTTTGTCACAAAGAATTAACCCGCTATGAATCTAACCTAACTTTATTCAATATTTTTGGGTATAGACGAATCCAACGAGCCAAGTCATGGTCAGGATTTGGTCGGCCATCTTTGGTTTCTCGCTAGCACCAACCTGGTGTTTTGAGCGCCCGATTGTGCAAATAAAAGCGACCTAGAGAAGATGCAAAGACGAGGAGGGTTAATAGAATAATATATACAATAGATGTAATCCTGTCGCATATATTCATACATACCGTCGTTTTATCTTTTCAGTTTCTGTTTCCGTATCCGTAATAGTTTTTGTAAGTCATTGTTATTCTGAAGTGGTAGTCTCCCAGGTATGACCAATCTTTTATTCTAGCCTATTGTTAGTTACTGAAAATTTGAAGCTCGTGAATTTCAGTTTTCGTTTTGGTAAGATATATTGATTTTTTACATAAAACCTTGAGATGTGCGGTTGGGTGCCAATCTAGACAAAAGAAGAGTCTAAATTTTACGGTCCTAAATTCGCGGTAAATTGTACGGCTTCAATTGACTTGTGTTTAGGTATATGCACTTACGCCTAGACGTAAGTGCCTCGTAAAAAAGTCTTGCATTGAAATATATACTAACCATGTTGCCAAGTTATAAGCAAAAGTCTTTCATATTGGCGATGAAACGAGCGTCTAAAATATCCCAATGAGGCGCGTACAAGTGGTGATTTGGTAATCATGTTTTATATTGAAATGCAATACAAAAGAATTTGCATTGGAGCAAAGATAATTGTATTCTATTCATGGCAAGCTAATCTGATAATTGGTTGGGCCTATATGCAAGACTCGGGTTTATTTTAAATGTTTATTTTTGCAGAGCTTATTTTCAGTCATGGATCATACTGATAAATTTCGCGAGGGGAGGGGAGGGAGGGAGATACTTGCTGAACAAGCGAGAGTGGGAGGGGTGAGGAAGAAAGAGAGGAGAGGGAGAGACGGAAATACTAGAAAGAGAAGAACTCGAGAGGAGAGAGTAGGGACCGGCGGACGGGGAGGGAGTGGGGAGACTGATCATGGGGGGGGGGGGGCAGGAGGAAGCAAAATAGGGAGATAGACATTGATACGACGGAAGGGCGACACTGTGGCCCTGCACAAGTGCATTGGGGTGCGATATGCTCATAAGCGGGCCTTTTGTGATTTTAGGGCTTATTTGCAACGTTTTTACAGAAAAAGGGGGATTTTGTCATTCGGATTGGCATGCATTTTGTCAAATCAATGTAGATCAATTTACCAAGAGGGCGCTAGGCCATTAAAACACTGGTGTTAACATAATTTTTTTCTCTCCCGATTTTATTGACATAAGCAATCACCTCTATTGAAATAAGCTGATTGGTACTTCAGAGTTAACAATGAAATCAGATTACAGTAACTTACTGAATCCCTTGCGTTTTCGTATCTGAACAAAAGACTTACGGAAACTGAAAAGATAAAAAGACCCATAGTCCTTTTGTTCATCCATTTGTACATCTATGAATAGATGCGACGGGATTGCCTGCGGAATTATCTCTATTGAATTATTCTATTAACCTTCCTCGACCTTCTCTAGGTGTAAGGCGGCTTTTATTTGGACAACTCCCGGGGGGCCACTGGTTATTGACAAGGGGGTATCATGCGTGGCCATGGAGTTTCAAAAAGCACCCTAAACAAGTATGTGCAACGACAGAAAATACACCCCTAAACAAGTATAACAAGTGTAATATATCCTACCCTAAACAAGTATTGGCGTTTTTTTACCCCTTACTAAGTAAAACATATATTTTCGACACCCTAAGCAAGTCAGGGTCGGATCCAGGAATTTTTGATAAAGGGGCGCCTTTTTGGTCGACGACGAAAAATGTGTGTTAGGGGGGGGTCCCCCCTCGAAACCTCAACGGTTTTGGCCCATTGTTTGCTGTTCATGGCCGAATTTGTTCCTATTTTTTTTATTTCTTACAATTTTTGTATTTTTAAGTTACCGGCGCCCTTTGCTAGTCAAAAAATAGAGGGGCCGCGCCGGCTGCGCCCCCCCCCCTAAATCCGCCCCTGCAAGTAATACGCCGTAGAAGTGACGTAGTTAATCGGATTAACTACCATAGCAATAGATGAATACAATTTTGACTATACCGCACCGCACTACAACGATCACGCATTACAGATGCATTGAACCATAGATGTCAAAGAAAGCCTGATCACTCGCACCTGTAAGATAAGTATCTTTGAAAAGAGCGTTATTGTATTCAATCTATGTTTTACTGACATACACAGGTGATTAGTGCAATCTGCTTGTAGTGCAGACGGGCTATTCAAAAATTGTATTCATCTATTGCTATGGTAGTTAATCCGATTATGACGTCACTTCTACGGCGTATACTACTTGAAGCTCCATTTTCATTGTTTTCTTTAATATTAACTCAGAATGGCTCTGCTATGGGCAGAATATGAGCTATTTTAAAATTCGAAAATAAACGTTACATTATTTAAGCTGATATATATGGTATCAGAGAGCCTAAGAGGGAATTAGGCCTAAATGAAAAGAAAAATTACAAACCTGTAAGAAAAAACAACAATGAAGAAAAGAAAATATAGAGAAAAAGAAGTCAAGAACTGATTAAAGAGTTTAACTTCAACACTACACTATTTTTCGCTCACCTGGAACGTTTTCACTAGTTCGACTAGCGTCTTCAACAGATAGTGATGCGATCGTAGACAAGATATCATCACAGCATCACCATCTGCTGAAGACTCTAGTCGAACTAGTGAAAACGTTCCAGGTGAGAGAAAAATAGTGTAGTGTTGAAGTTAAACTCTTTAATCATTTTATCTACCATTACGTATGAATATCCACTCGTAAGTCAAGAAATGTTTTTATATCATTTTTGTATGCCCTATTAAAGTTTCGACAATTTATTCTCCATCCTCCAAATATTATTATAGACCTACAAATCATGTTTCAAAGTGAGACAAAAATCATAAAATTGTGGTCAGATTTTTTTATATTTTTTAAGGCCTAGGCCTTTATTGCGAAAAGATGAAAAGTGCATATTATATTAATAATTTATTTTAAAAGCTTAAAATGACAACAATTAGGCCTACTTCTGGAAGGAGTCGGATGAATAATAGTGGTATTATTTCATAAGTTGAATAAAGTATTAGGATGAAAATAAGTCAGTAAATAGCGACTGAGATGCATGGTGCTCAATCAGTTCAGCCAAGATTTGCAGGATTCGTGACATGACTCGACTGCAGAATTTGATACCAATCCAAAAACGTATTTTAATTCTGCACCATATCCATCTTACCTTTTAACATGTAATGTTTAATATTCATTTAATGTTTTCACAATTTATTAAAAAGTTTATAATTTGTTTTTTAAATAAAAATCAAGACCTATTGTGACAAAAATCTGATGCTTTTGACGATAATAAATGCATGTTTTTATTTATTTTATTTTATTTTTTGGATATAGGCCTAAGGTCACAGGTTAAATCAATCAATCCTCTTCCATAGATTTGTGGTTAAATAATTGTATACAACATGAAAATTAGCTTGAAAATCTTTATTTTTATCCATAATACAAGATAGAAAGTTCAAATAATAGTAAAAACATTGAAATGAGAAACTTAGGACTTTATAAAGGAGAATTGAAACTCTTCCATTAAAATCAGAGTGTTCACGTGTTGTGCATGTACAATGTACATAGTGTACATCACCATTGAATGTTGTAGGGCTGTAGGGCTGTAGCATTGAATGGGTTAATGGAAAAAATATTACCAGGGCCAGCTGGGCAAAGTCGGCAATCTTTATGGAAGAGACTAAACAGAGAAAGTCAAGTCTGGGGATAAACATGAAGGACATGAAACTTATGAAGGACTGGAGTCTGGATGGACCCTAAATACGTAAATCTGTTGTGAAAAAGATACCCTTTTTCTCTAATTTCCATGTTTTTGACACTCTATTCACGATACGTACGTACAGTGCCTGATCGTGAAAAAAGACCCTTTTACGTGATTTTTGGCCACGCATGATACCCCTTGTCAATGACCAGTGCCACCCCGGGGACAACTGTTGGAACTGTATTGTGCTGTAAACTTAAATCAATCTTTTGTCTACCTGTGTTTTCGCGGAAGGTGTAAAACGGGTGATGGAATGCAGTTTAAAATTTCCGCCAAGGCCGAATCATTTAACATTTTGGATGCATTGTAGCCGACGGGGACCCAACTAAAGGCTGCTAGTCAGGTGTAGGAATGCGTGTATTTGGATTCGTCTATACTTATTCTGATCGCTGTATATCGTCAAAAACACTAAGATCCGAAGCTTTTCATTAAATCGGATGATCGGGCACAGTTAAATGGAGCACAAAACACAGGTTCACCCGTTTACGTTCTTATTATTTACCTACACATTATATTTGCTGAACATAGAGAGCGTAATACTTATAAAGCGTTGCATTTATTCTGTTATTTAACAACTGATTTATATTATTTTGTAAATTGAACTTAATATTATAGAACTAATCTAACATTTTGCT
Source organism: Amphiura filiformis (assembly GCF_039555335.1). Lineage (NCBI taxonomy): Eukaryota > Metazoa > Echinodermata > Ophiuroidea > Amphilepidida > Amphiuridae > Amphiura > Amphiura filiformis. The sequence continues at coordinate 12,146,343 of NC_092641.1, read as the reverse complement.
CAGTTTGATGTGACGTCATTGATTTATATGTTCTGGTTCTTATTTTATTCGAATTTTCATTCATTAATCGGCAAGTATTTACCACTTAAAGATTTATGAACAACTAAAGCTTGAATGAAATACCGCCCTCATTGTTTGTATTTGTATATAGCTTAAAAGCGTAAAATTCTTTAGGAGAGGTGGCTCCTGATAAGATGTACCTAAGTCAACTTGAATCCACTCAATCGTAGAACCATCTGCTTCCCAGGCATTTTTACCATTCAGCCTTGCATTCGCTGCTAGGTAACCTGTCGCTGTCGCCGATGCTGTAATAGCGCCATCTTTTATCTCACCACTTTCCATCCCCAGATGGTCAGAGCAACCTAAAATTAGAAATAAGAATGAATAGACATCGTGATCGAAGTTCATGCAAAAGGCCATCAGAGATCATGCAAAGATGATTGCTCGGTACAGTACACTTAACTCTCTCCACGCGGATGTCGACTGCAGACGACAAGTTAAAATCAAAAATTCAAAAAACTTCTAATTCTAGAATTGTAAATTTTCATGACCATATTTGGAATCAGCATGCAAAATGCATGAAAATGAGTACAAACAAGCGTACAGTATTGGTTCTGTGGTTCTTGAGATAGCTCTTGATACGCACAGCACAAATTCCGCCTACGTCAAGCTTTCCAAGCTTTATTAGAGTGTATCATATCAAGCATCAAGCATCAAGATAATATCTCAAAACTTGCACTTTTTATGTTGAAGACTATGGGTAGCATGAAGAGTATTAATTATATTATTAGGTAAACATCCATGTCGATAAATGAATTTCTTCATATGCTTCATTTATCCAAATTGTTTGAATTTTTAATATATGGTGTGTGAAGCCTTCCTGAGGCTACCATCAGGTCCCCCAAAATTAAAAAATTGTTTTGTTTAAGAACTACTGCCTGTTTTTTTATGGATTTTTGAAGATCGCTCATAAATCAGTAAATATAGGCCTATTGAAGTAAAGGGACCAACCGCCATTTAGCTAAAATACTAATCTTTCTTAGCATGTAAATTATTTCCGTCGACAACGAATGAAGCACTTCCCTAAAACTAGTTGAAGCAAAACATTAATCAATGATATTTTTAGGGAGTAATTTTCCAAACCACAATAGCTCTAAGCCATTACTAAGCATAACTACTTTTGTATTCGCGGTACAGTAAAATAGCTGTTCCATTTACCGATTGTCCTCCCATGTTAATCGTGATTACAAAATGTTAATTTAAGGTCTCATTGCAACTGAATTTTTATTTTTTCTTTTCGGACTTGGCTTTGAGTAATGGTAACACATACCATGTTTACAGTAAAAATGAAAATTATATTCCAGACACCGTCAAAATGTCAAACTTTTTATTTTTTTGTATTGTTTTTAAATAATTAACCGCAGTTCATTTATTCAACCTCATAAAGGATCATTCTTAAAAAAATTATGATGAATGAACAGACGTTCATTAAATATTGAAAAAAAAACCCAAAATTACTCATGCCTAATTTGCATAAATAATATCATAAATACATAATTAACTGTAATTACCTAATTTGCATAATTAATTACTTTTTGTGTATTTTTGTTATCAATTGAAAGAACTTTGTATACATATGTGTGCAAAAAAAAAACTCACCTTTATATCATGTACGGTTTTCTATTGGCATCAATTTTGCATATTAATTAGCTGAACTTAGTCATTTTTGAGAGTTAATTTGTCTGCAGATTGGCCGAAATTGCTAAAATAGTATATTTGGTTAATTTATTATAATTATTCAATAATAGATTTTTTAAATTTTGTTTTCTGTAACGAAGTCAGGAAAGATAGGCATTTAACATGTGATATTTAAATTAACGCTGCTTTTTCAAGCAAGCGTCCAAATAAACCTTCAAAATCTCGAAATGTGCCGATTTTGTCACTACAGCCATTTGTGGCAGGATTTCATTCCATCTACGAGCATCTTTAAATTGACACTACATCACAATGCATTGACCGATTTCAATTCTGTTTTTTGATTTTTGATGCTTTAATAAAGCTCAATAATGTAGGAACATTAAATAACATGTTTCTGCTGCGATTATTTTTGAGGTGATATACCTAATATTATTTTAACTTGCAGCTCAGCAAACCAACCATTTTAAGCAGTTTATTTTCATGACTGTGCACAGCACTGTTTTCCCACGGTTCTAAGGCAAGCATATTAGGAATCATTGTTTTATTTGTGCAATCCATATTGAATCAAAGTCAGATTTCCCGAACCATGACACCATTTAAGTTATAAAATTTAACTTGCTTGCCAAAAGTAAGCTTAGAGTTCCCCTACATTTAGATACAATTTACTTATTTGGATACAAAATCGCTTGATTTTCGGCATCCGTAGACGCGATCATATATCACCTTATCTCGCCAGTCTTCACTGGCTCCCAGTCAAGCAGCGAGTTAACTTCAAAATCCTTGTTCTCATATATCAATGTATCAATGACAGTGCCCCACATACTTGTCTGAGCTAATTTCTATGTACAACTCCCATTCCAGCAAACGTAATCTTCGCTCCTCCAAAAACGTTACCAGACTCACTATTCCCAAGACCAAAAGATCTAGGACCGTGGGTTCTCAGTGGACGGTCCACGCCACTGGAATTCACTCCCCACTTCCATCAGAGAGCCCCGGGCACTGCAGATTTTTAAAAGGCATCTTAAAACCCACCTTTTAAATTATTGTAATTTCATTTATTTTTTTGTACTGTGAAGCGCTTTGAACTGCGAAAAGCGCTATAGAAATATTTTATGTATGTATGTATAACCATAAAATGAGAAAGGTAGTCAAACATAATAGAGAGCTTGCGAAATGGCGTTACTTTAACTTTAACCTTGGTTTTGAATACATAATCCTCTATAATCCTTAAAGTTAAAGTAACGCCATTTCGCAAGCTCTCTATTGAAGAAAAGAACACGCAAGGTCTGCGTCTTTAAATAATTTCTTTGGTGGTTTGTTTTGTTTGTTGTTGTTCTTGTTTTTTGTTTTGTTTTGTTGTGTTTAATTTTTGGTCAAAATTTAAAATTACAAAGCCGTTCCTAGATATTTTTGCGACCTATGTTATAAATACTGTTTTAATGAAATTTACCGCTACTGCATCCGAGTATATCGAATCGAAATCCATATTCGGTGCCAAAAGCCGTCAAACAGACGATGCGTACAATACGGGCATAAACTAGCGCAGGAAAATATGCTTTCACCTCCGTACGTATGTCAAAGTTGCCCGGGAAAATCTGTAAAAACAACCACAATAATCGTCGGAGTAAATAACATAATGATGAGGATTCCTTAAAATGATATTCGGAATAAATTAATTGATAATGAGGTTTCGTTGGAGGCTGTTTTCTTGAACTTAGGTATTAACATTAACATTGGATGAAATATCAAAAGTCAAAATTATTAGACAAAGCTTTCGTGCTACAATGTTCCGCATGTTTTATCCACCAATTGTTTTCGTTTTGTCATATCCCTAATTAAGGACTTGTTAGGGGCCTGATGCAAAATGAGGGCCTTAAAAGTTTTGACCACCCTAGAGGGGGGGGGCAGAAAAATATGACCACAAATTTTCCTGGGAAAATTTAGTTTATATGCTTTTCTATGCGGTTACCCATAATTTTCATGTCAATAAGAGGGGCTCTTGAGAACTGAAAGGGCTCCGAAAAATGTTCGCGAATGTTTTTTTTTTCAAGCCCCCTAACAAGTGTTTGTGAACGGTCCCTTAAGCCACATCGTTATTTGCACAATACTTACCATCTCGGTTCCATCTTGATTTCTTACAAACACCTCGGTGTCATTTATAGTACTCAAGAAGGTTGACACTTTAAATGACGTTACCCAATTGTTCCTGGACCCAGCAGCACCACCATCACCTTGAGTTATTACCCCCGATACATAAGTCTGGTAACCTGCATATTTGTCACAAAGAATTATGGTACGGCTATTATATAGTAATATTAACCTCTAACCTAACTCTATTCAATATTTTTCTGGGTATACTAATTCTAAACTATTTTGTGTATTATATCATGGATAGCATCTATGTAAATCAGCTTAATAAAATAGAATCCCTATACCTCAAAAAGGGCTAATTCATTTATGGATGCTGCCGATTCAGAGCAGTAAAATAAGTAGTATATCAGTTCGGGGCACTCCTAATTCACGGACGTCTCTAATATCAAATACTGTCTTGAAGCGTCATGTCACATAACAGTATCGTATTTCAGAGACGTACAATCACATACTCCCTAGTTTCAAAACCCATTCGCAAACGATATCAGTAATTTTGGTGAACGTGCCAGCGCAATGGGAATAATTTGTGACTAGGCCTTATTAAGGTTGTTGCTAGCCCAAGTTGAATGCCTGCTAATTTTACTACCCAATTCATGAATTAGAGCGCAGGCTCGGGAACTCTTGGGATTGTTTTACTTCAAAACATTTGATTTTGACCATTGCAATTAAGTGTGTTCTGGGTCAATTTGTCAGAATTTGCACAGATAGATATAATTTTTGCACAGGTAGATATTTGCTAAATATTGGAAAGCTTATTCTAATACACTCATCGTTCCGATGTGCTGCATCGAGTGCCCAGCTGTCAACAAAGCTCGACGTATGTGATATCACAGACCCCGTATGTGAAATCACTGACCGTCTTTGAAATCAGAGACGTCCGTGAGTGCCCCCGAACTGAAATCGATGTATATAATGATAAATGAAACGATTTATAAGGCGTAGCTTTTCATTCAATGGAATGCTCGGGCGCAATTAAATGGAGCACAAATCCCGAATATCTCAACTCTTGTCACTTGAAGAGCCCAGCAAACACAAAACATTTTCAACATCATTCGGAAAAGGATATAAAAGGTTGTCCGAAAACGTTTAAATGTCGGGTTATATAAAGGGTATATAATGGGTATAAAATGTTTTCATAACATTACAACACATTTTGTGATAACCTACTGCCCAGCAGACACAAAATGTTTTACAGAAAACGTTTAAATGTCGGGTTTTAAAGGGTATAAAACGTTATTAAAATAACGGGTTATATAAAGGGTATAATAATGGGTATAAAATGTTTTCATAACATTACAACACATTTTGTGATAACCTACTGCCCAGCAGACACAAAATGTTTTACAGAAAACGTTTAAATGTCGGGTTTTAAAGGGTATAAAACGTTATTAAAATAACGGGTTATATAAAGGGTATATAATGGGTATAAAATGTTTTCATAACATTACAACACATTTTGTGATAACCTACTGCCCAGCAGACACAAAATGTTTTACAGAAAACGTTTAAATGTCGGGTTTTAAAGGGTATAAAACGTTATTAAAATAACATTTCAAAAACATTTTTGAAAACTTGATACTAAACATTCCAAACAGAATATTACTTTTGGGTTGAAAAAATATTTTGCAAAAATGTTTGCCCAAAATATTTGCAATAACGTTTTAAAAACGATTTCATGACCTTTATATAACCCAACATTTAAATGTTATAAAAACGTTTTGAAAAAAAAACATTGTAAGAACATTTCTGCGTTTGCTGGGTGCAAATATTTTAAACATAATATTATTTATAAGTGTTAACAAAATATTTTGCAAAAGATGTTTGCAAAAATAGTTTACAATACCGTTTAGAAAACATTTTAAAACTATTGTTGTAGTATGTTTTCATACAAAACGTTTTAAAACGTTTTCATGACCTTTATATAACCCGACATTTTAATTTTATTAAAACGTTTTTACCTAAACCAAAACCCAAAATATAACTTATTTAAAACGTTTTAAAAACGTTTTTGTGTTTGCTGGGAGTATATGGACAAAGTAAAAAAAAATCATTTGTTATTCACTTACACATTATTGTCTGACAGAGAGCGCAATTGGTATCGGTGCATTTGTTCTGTTATATAACCATTGATCTTATATTGTTCACTTTTGCATTCATTAATCGGCAAGTAATTACCACTTATACATGTAGAGTAAAATACAAATAAAGCATACCGCCCTCAATATTTTTTAGCTTCAAAACGTTACCAATTCTCAGGAGTGGTGGCTACTGGTGAGATTTACCTATATCCGCTTGAATCCACTCAACTGTAGAATCATCTGCTTCCCAAGCACCAACGGCATTTAGCCTTGCGTCTTTGGATGGGGTACCTGCTATTGCCGCCGACGCTGTAATATCGGCATCTCCTATCTCACCACTTTCCATGCCCAGATAGTCCGAACAAACTAAAATTACATGTAGAAACAAGAATGTTTTTACAAAACACAGCACAGGTGGTGCAAAAATTATGCATCAGAGGTAATTAAAGATGATAGCTATAATGAATTTAATTAATTAATTTTACGTTGCAGTTCAATAAACCAGCCTACTGTTATGCATATCGTCTTCAAAGTGACTTTAATTCAAGATGTTCCCCAACAACGACCCATTTATTTTACTTCAATTTCAAAGCTCTTTAAACAACATTTAACTTGCTTGACGAGAGCAACGCTAATTCCACCATTTTCTTATTTTCCTTTATTTATTTTTATTTTTATTTTCTAACAATGGGTATTGTACAAATTACCATAGTGAACGAGAACGGTTGTCAATATTAACTACGTAGAAAGGAATACGTAAAGAACGCGATTTTTTAAATACAAGGATCTTTTGTAAGCTGCATGCATGCAATTCTAGACCTGAGTGGGAGAAGGAACCACGTGTCAAGAAATAAAAAATAACATCAAAATGGTTCCAGTTTTCAAATACTTCAGTCAATTATGTTCATTCAAAAATGAAATTAATGTGAATACGATGATTAGTACTGAAGCTAAATACGTATTTATAAAGGCCGTGTTACTTTTTGTGAAGGTTTTCTTATGAAGACTGAAAAAGTGACGCAACTGATTTAAGGGTACTTGCCCATCAATTTCATTCAGGGGCGTGTTTGAAAAACGACACAGCGCATTAGTAAAAAGAATAAAAAATACTAAAATTTTCACCAGGGTTCGAACCACTGCCAAGGCACTATGAATGCTAAAGATGCATAGGCTACTGTGCCACGGTGACTGTGTTTAACATTCGGCGATTTTGAAAGATTTACATATCAACACGTTTCTAGTGTATTGAAAATCAGATTTTGGTAGGAATACAGTCATAGAAAGGCATATATGACTTTACTTGTCTGTTTGTTTTTCATTTAATACAAATTAATTTTGATGAATTGAACTAGTACGACTCTTAGGACTCGTGATAAACGACGATTAATTTTGTAATAATAAAATGAAAACGCTGGGTCATTCACGACGTCAATTGTAATTCATGTCAAAACCTGGGGAGGACCACACACATCCGTGTATACGTGCGCAATCGATACTCAATGATCCAGACAATACCATTTGAATATACCGCCCTTATGTATGCACCTGCTTGCGTGAAGATATACTATAGGCCTATACCCTAATAGCTTACAATAGATACCCCACCGTAAATAGCTCTCTTCGTTACCTAGCTGTGCCAGTATATGCGCGTAGTGTACGCACTTTTGAACCATATTTTGTTCAAAAATGATAGAAAGGGACTGTTTTCAGACAAATTGTTGGCTCTCAGCAGATGCTCAATGATACCGGGAAGTGTTGCAGAAAGGTAAGCGTACTCTTTATTTATTCAAAATATCACATATCAATGAATTTAAATTGGAAATCCAAAAGGAAATGTCAAGTCAAAATTCTCACCTTAGAATTATTGTGAAATAAAATCAAACCAAATTTAGGCTCCGCAAACAACGTCCAATTATTCCCATTGGTGTTTGCTACACGTGCATATAATAAATTATGATTTGGGGCTAATTTGAGAAGAGTTAATCCCTCGAGTTTCAAAATACACCGAGTGATGTTTTTGATCAAAAACATCGACAATTCAAGACGCTGTAAAAACAAATCAAGAATTATCTGGGATGATTGCAACTAAGTATAATGAAAGTTATGATCTAAGCTACCAGATGCATCATTAATTTCCTGACTATGATATTTAGTTGTGGGAAACGATTACTTTAATGTTTTCAACCAAAAAGAGCATGTAGCCTTAAACAGATTACACAGTTTTCAGACATAGGACACACATTTTCTAAAAACTTTTTTACACTTCAGTACACTCTTCAATGAATCTGTGATTTACATGATTAGCTTTGTTTACGGCCTAAATATTATTTTAAAATATTTACCGCTGCAGTTAAATCCATCTCCACTGAATCCTGTATTACAGGTACAATTGAAACTACCAGGGATGTTGCTACAAGTTGCGTTAAGGTCACAGCCAATAGTCAGGCACTCGTCAACGTCTAGAAAGAGGATAAGAACAAATATCAAAATATCAACGGTAACTCTGATGCAATGTCTTTAGTGACTCAGAATTCAAGATATTCCCCAACCCCACTTAATTTACTTTAATTTCGATGCTTTTAAACCAAATTCAACTTGGAATTCCACAAGTTTCTTATTATGTTTCATGTATTCTCTAACAATGAATATTTTTCGGAGTTTCTCCAAATTTCGATACAAATAATTACATAGAAGGAGAAAGGAAGTCAATATTAACCATAAAGAAAAGAATATGCAAGGGTTATGTTTTTAAAGGATTTCTTAAATCCAAGAATATTTCGATCTTTACGTAGCATGAAGAAGTTGCATACCCCAGTTATAACATAATATTGGTTCAAGTTTTTATAATACTTCACTAACTTCAGTAACTTGTATACATTTAGAAATCAAACTTATCAACATTAAATAAAACTATAATGAAAACCTTTTAAGGTTTTAGACTTAACCCGACATGATGTAAGAACTTATACTACAGTACTTCTTCCATCAAATTCTTCAGTTAATCTCTGTGATTTACATGACCATCGCCTATTTACGGTATACATAAATATTATTTTACCGGCACAGCTTAATCCATCCCCACTGAATCCTGCATTACAGCTACAATCGAAACTGCCAGGGTTGTTACTACAAATTGCGTTGGGGTCACAAGGAATAGTCAGGCACTCGTCATTGTCTGGATAGAACGTAAGAACAAATATCAACTAATGATTAATGAATGACCACTCTGAAGCGATATCTTTAGTTTTTTTTATCAAATAAAGAATATGTTTGCAGGTCTATCTAATATTTTAAGTGTATATCGTATTAAGCTTACATAAGAAGAAGAGTATAATCTCTGTGCGTTTTAAACATTTCTTCCAGTCGCAGCTGGCACTGAACGCCCATACTGATATAAAATTGGATCGATTGAGCCCACATTTATTTTTCGGCCTATGAGTTTTAAAATATTGGTATTTTAAAACGCATAGCGAGACCAATAAATATTGGGCGTAAAGCATCCAATTTTATCATTATTATGTGTTGTCACACACTTGGATTCATTTGGATTCATCAAAACATAATAATTAGTAATATCGGACAAGTAAATGTGACCCAGTCTGATCCACACAGGACAAAGTCGTAAATACTGAAAATGTAGTTACTACCATTACTAACTGGCTCAGTACCTATATATACTGATGTTGAATCCCCGAGTCTCTAAAATACTTGCTTGTAAAGTTATGAGCCTTTTATATGTCAATTTTCTTATGTTTGTATTGTGTTTTCATCTTAGTTTCTGATCACAAATATACAGCAAGCACAAACGTGTCTTTTGTCGACTTTTTCAGCATAATATTAACGTGTTGATGATAAGTCTTTTTCATCTGCAATGTCTTAGTAATCGTGTATTTTACGGCTACAATACAAACTATTTTCATAAAATTTACCGATACAGTTAAATCCATCTCCACTGAATCCTGCATTACATGCACAACTAAAACTGCCAGGGTTGTTGCTGCAAAGTGCGTTAAGGTCGCAGGGAATAGCCAGGCACTCATCATCGTCTAGAGACAAGAATAAGAACCAATATGAACGAATCTGAATGAAGCAGAGAACAATCTGAGGTATTGTCATTGTGTTAAGGGGGTACTACACCCCTCAATAAATTTGTGTCTATTTTTGCATTTTTCTCAAAAACTAATAACACAGTGGTAACAAAAGTTATGTATATTATATGGGCAAGGAATCCAATTACTACACTGGAATTTCAGTGACCCAAGACAAGCGGTTTGTTATTTATGATAAGAAATAAGGTACCGCTAGGATGTACCGCGTTTCCTATCATATATACTGAACCGCTTGACTTGAGTCACTGAAAATTCAGTATAGTAATTGGATTCCTTGCCCCAATAATATACATATACTTTTATTACGAGTGTGTTACTATTTTTTGAGAAAAAATGCAAAAATAGTCACAAATTTACCACAGGGGTGTAGTACCCCTTAAAGGTTACCCCAATAAGTTATGGAACGTTTACACTCAGTACGTTACTGAACAGCTTCTATTGTTATGCATAGTCGCGCTAAAAGTCGATCGATACATGTTGAAATCAGCACTGCTCAGAGATACACCTTTTTTACTATAGACATTAGGTATCTCGGTCAAATATAAAGCAAATTTTTTTCTTCAGTAATGTCAGTTAAAAACATAGTGCTTGGATATACTTTCATAAAAAAAAACCTGGTGTTGAAATTTGGCATGAAATTGTGTATTTTAGTGTAAGATTTTTCATTTTTATAAACCTTAACTACACCCGCGAGCTTTTTCGCGTTTCAAACTAATATAGTTTGCTAAGGAAAGATATTTCCCACCTCTGTGAGGCAGATCGTGTGAGTCTATATTATTATAGTTTTGTCAGAATATCCGTTTTGATTTCACCTTTTTTCACTTGCGACGGCCAAAATGTCCAACCAATATAGCTTTATATGATGTGCTTTAGAAATGAAATATTTTTCGTTTGTGAATTATATTACTTCGAAAAGCAAAAACGTTGACATCCTCCCCCCCAAATAAAAGCTCGTGGGGCAAGTTGAAACCTGTGAAATTGACAATCTTACACAAGAAGCCTACATTTCACCCCTAAGTTTAACATTAGTGTTTAAAAAAATTATATAGTACCAAGCATTATAGTTTTCTTCTCATATTCACCGAAGAAATGAAAAATATTGCTTTTTATTTGACTGAGAAAATTAATTATGAAGTGAAAAGGTGTAACTAAAAATTTTGCTAATTTCCACACCGAATTCTATCGTTTCAAGCGCCTAATTAAGTGACTGAGTGGGTCTATGTTTAACAATAGCCATCGACTGACTAGCGTTCTACGTGTTTACAGCTACATTTTTTACCTAATAAAATAATTTTCAGAAAATTTACCGGTGCAGCTTAATCCATCCCCATTGAATCCTGCATTGCAGGTACAATCGAAACTGCCATCATTGTTGCTGCTGCAAACTGCGTAAGGGTCACAGGGACTAGTCAGGCACTCACCAGCGTCTATCGACAAGAATAAGAACCAATATTAACGAATCTGTATGAAACAGAAAACACTTGTTGTCATTGGGCGTTCTTCCAAGAAATAAGAAAGAAAAAAGAAAGAGAGAAAGTTTATGAAAGAAAAGAAAGAAAGAAAGAAAGAAAGAAAGAAAGAAAGAAAGAAAGAAAGAAAGAAAGAAAGAAAGAAAGAAAGAAAGAAAGAAAGAAAGAAAGAAAGAAAGAAAGAAAGAAAGAAAGAAAGAAAGAAAGAAAGAAAGAAAGAAAGAAAGAAAGAAAGAAAGAAAGAAAGAAAGAAAGAAAGAAAGAGTTCGCTATGAGTTTAGGTATTTATATTCCTATATTAGTGGAATCAATGTTTGTTTGGCATCCTTAAACCTTAATGATAAAAATTTGATTGGTTCAATTTTTCTAGGCCCCGCGTGATTCCCACGAGGGGTCGAAGATCACAGTGGGGGAAAAACCTGAAAATAGTCCCATCGTGTTGCAATGTATCTCAAATTGTTTCTCTAATCACACGTAATAAAAAAAATCAATTGTCATTTTTTTTCTACGTTGCTTAGTTCAGGAGTTATAAGGTCGAATATGTCAAATGTCAAGAAAATTAAAAAATGGTCCGATTTCATCTCAAACATATACTTAATTTGTGCATTTTTGTAGCCGAAGTCCAATAGAAATATGGAAAAGCATAACATTTGACCATAGACCTTTAAATGGTCTATGATTTGACCCATAATATCATTCGATTCTGACGTTAAAAATTTCTCAAATAAATCATTTCCTAGTTGGTTTGCCCAGAGGAGCATAGTATTTTATTAACAGAAGGTTTTCATCAAATTCGTTTCCTAATGCAAAAAACATTGGTTCCATTAATGTTTGAAAACTACATGCTGACTCAAAATTTCCCAATAGCACCTGGTATATACTATATAAGCAAAATTTCTCAGGAGAGAGTCTAAAGCTGACTTTATACTCGATCGCTTTTGCAGAAAAGCGATTTTCACGCATGCTCAATGTTTACTTACATTTCCAGAGCGTCAAGCCGATCAATCGATTCAAATCGCTGAGGCAAAAACGACGTCGCTTTTGCAAGTTGAAGAAATCTCAACTTCCCAGCGATATCGCTTGACACGTGAATGCGTGAACCAATCACATACAACCAACTGGATCTATTATTTTGCTAATTAATTTACCTTTCTCGATTTTTATCTTTTGGTCATGAATTAATTCAAAGCAATAATTATTGACATCAACTGATGTTTGAGAAATGTATTTTGTGGCATTTTGAATATTTTAATTATCGTCTGCAATCGCTATTGCCGTGATAAGTATAAATGCAAAAGCGACGAGCGATACATCGTAAAATTTGGCGATTGCACATCGCTTTTCAAAAGCGTTTAATCGCAATCGCTCGGCGATCGAGTATAAATTCAGCTTAAGAAATGGACGTTTGTCGAACACGCAATTATATTATATTACATTATATTATATTATATTATATTATATTATATTATATTATATTATATTATATATATATTATATTATATTATATTATATTATATTAGAATATTTGCAGGAGGTTATCAAAATGATTTTTAAATGTTATGAAAACGTTGTATACCATTTATACACTCTTTTTATAACCCGACATTTAAACGTTTTCTGGCAACCATTTCTAACTTTTAGCGAGTGATGTCGAAAACGTTTTGCGTTTGCTGGGTAAATAAGAATCATAAAACTAATCAACTGGGCTCATGTGTTTTTCAGTCCAGTTGATTAATTTTAAGATTCTATTTTATATATAAACCAATCTAACTATTTTGGTTCTTCATTACATTTGGATCAGTGTAGTAGTCAAGGACCTCATTTCCGAGGCCAATGCCAAGGACTTGGTGTTTGAGGCCAAGGACAGATTCTTCGAGGTCAACGGCTTTTGCTCCTCTTACCAAAGATACCAAAACATGTTTTTATATAATGATATTTTGTACAATTGGTGATTTTGGGCGCCATCTTGGAAAACATCTTGTCCAAAGGCTTATTTCGATTCTATTAATCCAGGTAACATACCGTAGAATTCCGTCTAGAAGCATATATGCCTCTAAACGAGGGTTTTTTTTAACGAAAGATATGAAAGGCCAATACCCTTCTCAAAACATTGCAATAGATTGGTCTTACAAATATACATGTTTGTACAGCCGCCTTTATCAGTAATATAGTTGTTCAAACTCCAAATAACGTTTTTGTTGAGAGTGTCTGCCTCTTGTCTCTTGTGTCAAAAAAACCTCGTTTAGAGGCATATATGCTTGTAGACGGAATTTTATGGTATGTGCCAAATTTGGTTCTGGTAGGAAAAAGCAGTAGTTAAAAGGATAAAACGTCAATTTTTGTCTTTTTTAATGTTTCTCAAGAGGGAGTTTAGAGAAACATTGGTGTTGCAATTTTGTCTAGCTCAAACGTTAAAATGACTCGTCTAAAGAAGCATTTACCTATACAAAGTTATAAATACGCTTATAGCTTCAGAACTAATAATTGTTTCCACAATATTTCTGCATAGAAAGAAGGATGATTTATTTAGGCGTATTTTGATACCCCATTTGTCAAATGTCGTTCAATATTAACAACGCAGTAGTGCCTTTGAAGAAAAATATCCGAATTTAAAAGTTGCAGTTTACAGCACTTAAACCCTCCATTATCTTCGCGCTGACTTCAAATCAATACAAATACTGCAACTTTTAATTTCGGGTATTTCTCTTTAAAAACACTGCTGTGCTGTTAATATTAAACGAAATTGGATAAATGGGGTATCAAAATGCGCGTAAATAAACCATCCTTCTTTCTATGTTGAAATATTGTGAACACAACTAATAGTTAATTATTAGACGCTATAGGTGTATTTATAACAGCTGCGTTACTTTTTGTGCAGTCTTTAGATGGAATTCTAAAGTATCCTCAAATCTTTGTTAGATTTCAATTTGTTACAGGTTGACATTTAGTCATGTTATTGAAGAGCAATCGGTTTATATATACTGTTTACTTTGAATAAAATGTTACCATGCCTGAACTCTTCTCTACTGAGGTAGATATTATATATGGACCTTGTGGGTTGATATTTTTAGAGTAGTCTGCATTGCATTCTAAGTCTTTTTTGAAGTGAAAAATGTTGATAGTAACATTTTAGAGTGACTGTATAGAATACACGTGTGTTCGTCTTGATATATCATAGCAAAACTGTACAAATATGATGATGATAAATTAAGGGTTTCTTACCACAATATGCAGTCCGGTTCAGAAGCGTATCCAGTGAATCTTTCTCCCAATTCTGTTTCATGAGTAGCTGGCTTGGGTCACCAACAAACCACATGTTGCCAGCTGCAACTATTCCTGGACAAATTTTGGCATATGAAGGGACCGCAACAACACCTTTACAAAGGCATATTTCTGTATATGGTAAAGACCATCTCAAGACACCGCCTCTAGAATGATCTGGTCTTTCTTTCAGAATACAATAATGATTCTGCACCACAACTAGACGAACTAGTAATATATAACATAAATAAAAATGATAATTTTAAAATGTTTAAAATCAGCCTCAACATGTGTCCATTGAACATGTTAAAGCTGCAAAATAACTCCTGTTTGGTTGTGCACATTGATTCCGTCCCTAAAAGTCGATTTAAGAAGATTCAGTATTATATAATCTTGTTGTCGTTTCGTCCCTAGGAAGTCTACTTGACGATATTCATGAACATGTCACCTCGTCATTTTGCATATAGGAAGTCTACTTGACGATATTCATGATCGTGTCACCTCGTCATTTCGTCCATAGGAAGTCTACGACGATATTCATGATCGTGAATATTTCGCCAAGTAGACTTCTTGACGAATGACGAGGTGACACGATCATGAACATCGTCAAGTAGACTTCCTATGGGCAAAATGACGAGGTGACACGATCATGAATGTCGTCAAGTAGACTTCCTATGGGCGAAATAACGAGGTGACACGATCATGAATGTCGTCAAGTAGACTTCCTATGGGCAAAATGACGAGGTGACACGATCATGAATGTCGTCAAGTAGACTTCCTATGGGCGAAATGACGAGGTGACACGATCATGAATATCGTCAAGTAGACTTCCTATGGGCGAAATGACGTGGTGACACGATCATGAATATCGTCAAGTAAGCTTCCTATGGGCAAAATGACGAGATGACACGATCATGTAGCATGTCGCATGTCGACTGAACCTAATAATAACGAGTCTCAACTTCTAGGTTGCATTTTTTAGTTTCCATTTACAAGACTGATGTGAAAGAAAATAGAGGTATACTAACCTAAAGTCAATTTGACGATATTCATGAGCCTTGTTATTGTCGACTTGATGAGAATCAGAATTTTTCATTTGATTTTTGTTTTCTGTATGTCGCCGACTTAACATAATAATAATTAGTCCTATCTCAACTTTTTGCTTGCATTTTTAGTTTCCATTTACAAGACTGATGTGAAAGAAAATAGAGGTATACTAACCTAAAGTCAATTTGACGATATTCATGAGCCTTGTTATTGTCGACTTGATGAGAATCAGAATTTTTTCATTTGATTTTTGTTTTCTGTAGCAAGCCGACTTAACATAATAATAATTAGTCCTATCTCAACTTTTTGCTTGCATTTTTAGTTTCCATTTACAAGACTGATAAGTGAAAGAAAAGAGAGATATACTAACCTGAAATGATGATAATGGTGAAAATAAAAGAAACTTCAAACTCCATTCTGATATTCTTCACAATTTCGCAAATATTCAACATTGGTAAAAAGTAATATTCTTTTTGATCAGTTAAAAGTAATAATCAATTGACTACGAATGCAGCAGTGCAATAAAATATGACTTCTTCAAGTAGGCTAATGAGCAATCAATGCGCAGTACCTAGAGCATCAAGCACTGTATATTAATTTTTTTAATTTATATTGATAAATGGTTCAATGCACATTATTAATTAATTAAAAATGAAAATAAATATGTTTTGCAAGTTGAACACATTTTAATCTTTACCTAGAGCAGCCAGCTGAACTAATTTTAATCCTTAATTTTTACCCAGAGCAGACAGCTGATTTAATTGTTTTGTTTTCCTTCACCTTGCTGACTCTGATCTTAGTCACCCATGCAACCATCGTATAATCATGTACTGCAAAACATTTAAATCAATTATAGCATTGACATCGGAAATATTTTGTACATTACATAAATGGGATGTTGAAAAGTGCTACTTTTTTAAGCATCATTTTTAAAATGTGATTTTTTTTACTTTAAATTTTTAAATCAACAAATTGAATGTAAAGTTATGAAAAGAAATGTTATGTAACTCCTAAATTGATTTCACCGTTTTTGAAACACCGGTTCAATAAAACCATCTAGAAAAACTCCGTACATGTCAATGAATCATTATTTTAAACTGAATGATGATTGCATGGGTGACTGGGTTATCGTATAGATAAAATTTATGAAAACACCATTAAATCAATCCAAACATTGATATCGAGAATGTTTTTGTACATTACATGTATAGATGTTGAAAAAAAAAGAAAAAAACTTTTTATGATAGCATCACGTTTGGAAAATGTGATTATGTTTGGTCCAAACAAACAGATTTTGAGAAGAAAGAACGTTGGGAGGGTTAGAAAATGATTCTTTTTGAGTTTGTCAAGTCAACAAAATGCATGTCAAGTTATGCAAAAAAATGTTTCGTTATTTTAAGGAGAGTTATTTCTTTTTAACCCTGTATCTACACGGAACACACCATATGGATACGTCTATCTACACGGTGCAGTGGCTATTTTAACGTGCCTCCTGGCACGTTTGTGCAGTGAGATTCAAATTCCGTGCAGTGAGAATATTAAAAATCCGTGCTTAAAATATTGCTATGCAATTCGACAAACTCAATAGTTAAATAGCACCTACATTATTTTTCAGGTAAAATGTCCAAATTTCGCCACTAAAGCAGTTGAGATTGGATAAAGCACTTCCTTTCTCTTGACCCAAAGGCTGACAGTAAAATTGTTAACTTGATTGTTGGGAGTGGCCTTCTTTTCCTTGATCTTTGTCTTCAAATCTGTTTCTCACTTCTCTTTCTCTTTCCATATAGGCTTTTTAGCCTGGCTTGGGCATTTTGTTCGAGCCTGGTCACATCAGGACCCAACGTGTCTCCACACGGAGTGACTGTTTAAACAAACAAACAAACAAACAAACAGGGCCTCATACATAGTATACACATAATTTGCGACCGCTTGTATCGTCACCCCCACGCTTCGCTCACGACTGTGTTTACAATCTAAACAAGGTCTGGCAGCTTTCCCTTTGCCAACGTGCGTGCTATATGGGCTGCGGTGCGGAAACGCTTGGCATTCGCAACAAAAAGACACTGCAGGGGGGTGATCAACCAAAATGTTTATATGGGGATGGTCCATGCAATCACGCTCTTCTCACGTATTTGTTCCACTTTTGCATCATAGGCCTAATTCACCATTTTAGCTTCAATACCTCAAAAATATTTCTCGCGCTTCGAGCGCATTTGTAAGCTTATTTTGTCGCCAAAATTGTTCCTTGTAAAGGCCTAAATGTAAAAACTCGTTAGCTTGGGGCTCTACCCCCTGGGCCCTCGCAACATTGATAACTTGCCAATAAAAATAGTTTATAAAAGTGTTTGACTGCACTCACTGCAGTAATCATTACCCCCTAAAATCATTTTGTTGGGCCTTCGGCCAAGTTGCTTTTTTTAAAATTCAATGTTAGGGTGAATTTTTTAGTGAAAGTTTAAAATTGTTTATACTCATTTCGTGGTTGATTGTTTTACTGTGTTTAAAAGTACCGTAACAAAATACAAGTAATCAAGAGTATTTTGCAGGTTGGTTTGCAGATTAGGCTTAGCGTTGCTTTATAATTCAAGAGTGTTTAGTGTCCAAACTCATACGGTCACAAATGAGTCACTAAAATGCATCGATTTTTAAAATTTCTCCAAAACTCGAGGGGGGAATCCCCTCCAACCAAGGGCGTAGCCAGATTTGATTAGGGGGGGGGGCTAATTTGGATAAAGTGGACCTTTTTTGGACCTTTTCCCAAATAAAGCATAAAGAACCTACTTTTTTCGCTCGATACGCTCTCAATGTGCAAATTTTGCTTGAATACCCAGAATTATTTCCTCTTTGTTGGTACTTGAGCAGACATTGCCCCTTCCAAATCTGGTAAAAAAAACTCTGGGGCTATATGTCCTGTAAAGCCAGTGTTATTTTATCAAGTATTTCAACTTCATTCAAAAACCGCATTTAGAATTGAGCATTTTTAAATTCATTTAATTTATTTCTTTGGGTATTATTGTATGAAATATCTATATTTGAACGAAATGACCCAAAACTTCACAAAATGACATTTTGATCTTTGGCAACACATAATTTCATTATCACATACCAAGTACTACAGAATATGTATAAATATTTTGGAGGTTTCTGTCAGCTTCCAACAAATGCAACCAACAACCACTTTTGAAAAGTTGTTGCCACGTTTTGAAATGTATATAGTTTCTGTCAAGTGTTTTCCATTTATTTAAAAACTTAAATTTAAATGTACACTACAATGCTTATTTTGAAAAAGATATCTAAAATCACAAATTTGGGAGAAAATGACCCAAAAATTCAGGGCAAGAAGAATTACGCATCGCACATTAGCACAATAAAACAAGAAATTGTATCGCTAGTGCGCGATGCGTAATTCTTCTTTGCCCTGTATTTTGATATATTAAGAATAACGATTAAGCATTATTAATTTGATCCATGCGCTAGTTTGTAATGTTTAAATGTTTCCAGTGTCCAGTGTATGATAGAATTCTTTCAAAGCGATGAGAATTGGGGAATCGCAATTTTCTAATCCAAATGAATGAGAAAAACTTATTAACGTGTCAACAACCTTACATTTTCTCATTTAAAGCGATGTGACAGGTGGTTGACGTTAATTCTCCAATTGTCCAATTCTCATCGCTTTGAAAGAATTCTCATTATAACTAAATTAAAAATAAAACATATAATATAAAATGAACACAAATACTCTGGCTTCTAAACCAGATCGTTTATGACACGATTGGGTAGTATGAATCGTTACGTGATGTGCTACTGCACGGTCCTTGGTGTGAACATCGTATACGTATATATATTCCCATCGTAAAACTAAAACGACGGTTTCTGCGTTTTATTCAAAATCGCGAATTTTGACAAATTACAGCACCTAAAGATTTTTGCAGGGTATCTTAGTTTAGTAAAATATATTAGGGCTGTGCAATAATTATGTGTACACCGGGGTGATGAATTCTCAAAGTGGTCTGCCAAAAATCGCTTGCCCCCCCCTCTCGACGTGCCAAAAAATCTTTGCCCCCCCCTTTCGACGTGTCAAAAAACCTCCCCCCTTTCGACGTGCCAAAAAAATATTTGACCCCCCCCCTTTACACACTAAGATTTTGGAGAAACCCTAATTTATAACCTGAAATTGTCTTATCATATAATGCGAGCACAGCGAGCAGAAAATGTTGCATATTTGAACGTGTTTGTAATGTTTTCCTACACCTTTTTAGTACGAAAAATAGAAACGATGCCCAAAATATCTGTGCCAAAATCGCTTTCCCCCCCTTTCGACCTGCCAAAAAATGCTTCCCCCCCCCCTTTTGGCCTGCAAAAAATCCTCCTATAATTCACCACCCCGGGGTACACATAATTATTGCACCACCCCTTACCATCGTGTAAAAAAACAGAAATTTGAAAAATATTGAGGTCGTCCTCCTCAGCAAATGTTATAATATGGCGTTAAATAAAAACCCTACCACTCGGGTTGTTTTAAAAGGTAGTCTGGCTTCCTTAGCCTGTGCATTACATTATCAATTCAAGCAATATTTTTAAAAACTTGTCAGCACGGTGTGCTGTATTGAAATTTCCCGTGGTCTATTATGTCTTTATTTTGTTTAAGATACACCGCAAAGACCAGTCCAGCTGCGTGATTTTGGAGACGCTGATGACGTTTCACATCCTTGTCATCAAAAGAGAAGTGTCATATATGCAGTACAAAATAGTGTGTGGATTTTGAGTTTATCATCCAGAAATCAACGTACCACAATTCTGCAATATAATTATCCCCGGCATTTATCCATCCCCTTTATATATTAAAACTGATTTACCAACAGCAATTGCTAGGGTATTGCTTTTTAACGCAATTGCACTGGGTGATCCTGCAATTCCCTTGATGATGCAATCTAAGAATTCTCCCGTCTTACCGTATCGATGAACATGACCTCCTCTATTTATTGATCTATCGAAAACACCTAGTAGCAACATATCATCTTCATCGTAAACGACACACAGAGGCATCGCATTCTTGCCCCAAATTGTAGGAGAAAGTGTTAAAATCTCATTCCCGGAGTGGTCGAAAATAACAGCTTTGCGAAACCAGCCAGAATTTGGAAACCATTCAGTGGTGACCACACAAATCTGACTGTATTTGTTTATCGTTATGCGGCTGGGTTTGATACTTACGTATATTTCTCTCATTTTGGTGAAATCATCAGCATTGTGTATCGTTATAACCTGTTCCTTGAAGTCACCTACGTAGATTTCCCCGTTTGAATTTACCGCGATACATGTAGCATGTGCTTCATGTTCACCTTCGCTTTCTTCCGATACGCTAAAACCGCCAACATTTTGACCTTTAGTGTCAAAGAGCTTAACTTGCGCTGTGCAATCCGTAATAGCGTAATATCCTTGTTTGGTAACTGCTACACCAGAGATCGCGTTTAACAATCCGTTGGCCATCTCTGGAGCTTTATTTGAGTTGAGAACAAACCGTTGCGACCCGTCTTCTCCAAATGCATGTACCCTTCGCCAAGTGGTGTAACAACCTCCTCCTTTGTTGTGTCTTATATCATCGACCACTGCATATTCCCCTGAGTTATGACATGTAATATGTGTAGTTGAAGAGAATTCGTCACCATATTCCTCACTGATTTTAGGAATTTTCTTCAGCTGTTTCCATTTTTTGAGTGGTAAGACTTTCTCTTTGGCTTCCTCCTTTCCTGTTGTGTTTCCAGCACATGTAGGATTAAAGATAACATTTCATTATCAGAAAATGTAGGCGTAACAAGATTGTTTGTTCCGAGAGGACATAACCAGTGGCGAGCGCAGGATCGACTCTGACATGGGTAGATGCCGACCTGCTGCCATAAAGACTCTTCCTAAACAAATTGCGCGGGAACAAAGATAATATTTAATTTAATACAAATTTGGTCATACCCAAAGTGAATTTGGGTTTCAACGGTTTTATAGTGGTTATTTCATTTTGAAATGCGCACGAGGCGTGCGAAAATTTTCACTTTCACGGTTATGGTGGGAGCGCTGAATCAACAAATTTATGTATTAGTTATATACATCGATTGATTCGGCGCCCATTGCATTGCCCCTATCGAAGCCATTATTGTGGGTGCTTCACGCCGGGAGCAGGTGTAAGTTCCTTAAGAAATCGGATAGCCACGCTTGAACAGTATTTTTTGTGGGACATGCGAGCACATCAGACACGTCAAATTGCATAACAAAACGCTAAATCCGAGCTTCTTTTGGAATAATTTCACGATTTTTGACAATTATTAAGTTGAATGTGGTTCAAAAAAGTCCTTTTTAAACATTTTCCCTTCGGAATTTCATCATGTGAAAGAATAATGCGTTTCCTTCCATTTTTGCAAAAAGTCATCTTTGATTTTTTCACCCATACACACATTATTTGACCCATATCTCAATACTAGGACTGATTTTGTTTGATCGTATCACATTATGTCTTACGAGCAACGGCTGAATTCTGACGTGTATTAGTATCGATATATGGACAAGGCCGGCTGCTTCTTAATGACACTTGTGTCACCAATGGTTACCAAAGAATTACGACACAAGACCGCACACCGACATCGCCTGGCTAATAATTATTTGGTGCAGCAGAGATACTAAAATAAATACCCGGGATCGATACACGTGAATTGCTATGCACGATTTTGATATCAGACGAAAATCTTCGGATACCGGGGTAGAAAATGATGAATATCTCCCGTAAATGATTTCGTCTCAAGAAACCAGATCTGGTCTCATACACTTGAAAATACGTGTTGAACAGATATGAAAGTCGTTAGCTTGCGTCTTGAGAAAAGGCCGTGCGTCTTGAACTCAAAATCTGACCAAAATTCTAATTTTATATTGCGTTAGTCCTGTATGGACTACAGCGCGCAGGCTATAGCTGCACTCACTACTCCAGTGGAGGCAGTATGACCATTGACCACAATGTCGTATACAAGCTTACTCACACAGCGAGAAATCAATTACCCCGGCTATTGTCAGTAGCCTGAGTCAGGTCACTTGGCTAATTATGCGTCTCATAAGGTCGGAATAAAATGGCCATGCGTGGCTGTGGATTCAACCTACCATGGCGATTTCTACCATGAAGATATCGGGGCGATGACACTGTGGACCGTATACTTATTTTACTTACCAATTGATTGGCCAAAATTGATAAGAGCTGCTGCTATATCAGGGTCAGAGGTTATAGCAACGTAGCCAGTATAGAAGGCGTTGATGGCGTCCTCAAATAACTCGGGCTTGGTTTCCAACTTGCTGGTCAAAGAAGAGTGAATGTCGTCCAGCTGTGCTTTTGGAGAGACTACAAATCAAAAGTTAGATATTTAACGCTACAATGTACGATTATCGTTTTAATTTTGTTTATTCTTTATCCAAAATGCTGAAATAATATTAGATATAACTTTCTTGGAATGGGTAACTGTCAATTTTAAGCATAAGTAACAAGGAAACGTGAACGAAATCAAAACGCTGATATGTAAGCTGTTAAACATACATGTATGGTGGATTTAAAGTCACAATATGACTTTATGTCGCAATTTCTCCGTTCACCTACAAACACAACAAATTTGGCCGATTACATTTAGGTACAAGTAGCGGCTTGTGTAAACATAAAAGATATGCCAAAATATCAGGTTTAAAAACAATCAACCAATTTCCTATTGTACGATCGTACACTTCATTATCATTTATAGCTTTCATAAAACTGCTAGAGTTCGGTACCTCATCCGGAGAAATAGATGAGGGAGGATGGAATGAAGTATTTGTGACACTATTCAAATTGAGGATTTGATATTGAATACACACATTCAATGTGAGGATGACTTAAACAAACTGCGACAAAAGTGGGGAACGTGTACTCGCTTTGTATGCAGCAGTTTACAGGAGTATTTTGAATGTGTTTCAATTTGTATGCGCAGGTATTTTCCCTCACTTTTATGTGCTTTATCACACATGCTATCCTCGGTTTGATGTTCCAGGTTTATAGGTTGGTGGTTGTTTGTTTTGTATTTGGTGTTTTGGAATTTAGCTTTGTTCTTTTTTTTTATTACTATCGTGTTGTTTATCGGGATATTTGCAAACTTGTTACATATTGCAGTTAAATAGCTCAACCCACGTCAATTTGAACAAACTTACCAAGTCTCGTTTGATTAAATTGGTCTCCTTGAATTATAGTTTGGCTATCACCGCTGTAAATATTAAGCGTTCCTGTAACATTGATGGCAGGTGTTGTACTACATGTAAGATCTGTATTATCGCCAGTGTCAGGACTATGTAAAAACAAGTTCGTGTCTCTGGAAACTACTTCATTGTTACTTTCTTCCTCTGACGTGTTCGTCTGTAAATCTGCAAGAAGAGAATTGAAGTAAATATATAGTATTTGTCATAATTATGCCTACTGACATAATCTAAGCCAGTACGAACAGTGACGTAGCCAAGGGGGAAAAGTCTCCCCCCCCCCCTTTTTGCCCACACCCTTAAAAAGTGCTGGCTACGATACGCTAATGAGTACGAACTATCCTTTAATAATACGATCATTGACGCAATATCCGAGATGTTGTGAAGTTTCATAGACGAATCAAATTTCACGCATTACTACACCTCAATGGCAGCCATAGCTGGGTCTCCGCCGGGTCTATCTCACCCGTGTTGCACATAGGACAAAATAATGATTAAAATTTACAATACAATACAACATAACATCGATTTTTAAGAGGCTTTTATCAACCCAATTTGGCAGTCACAGCATTAGTTTGGTGCGGAGGGGACGCATTAATGGCTGAATGAAATCTGACCATCATTTAGCTCGTTGGATTCGTCTATACGCCTCGCCGCATAATGATGCTGTACATCTCAGTTCACGACTCTGCCAGTATAATTATAACATGATGAAGGCAACTATCCAATTTTAAACGGTCTAGGGCCTCTGCTGGGGTCTATGTTTACTTCTACTCAGTATATATTATTTTGATGTTGACTCTTAACCAGGGATAACATGCCGTTCTAAAACAATTCTATCTCAGTGCTTCCCGAATAAAAAATAAAATAAAAAATCGGAAGATTAAGGATCACTACGTGACTATATAATGACGTTGCTATTACAATTACACTTTTTCGTGGGAAAAATAGTCACATTTTATAAACCGCATGGCCGTCAGACGGGGAAGTTTGTGTCAAAGATGCAACCATTTTATTATTATTATTATTATTATTATTATTATTATTATTAAAAATATATATATGGCGCTCCACAAAGCACATAGCGCCTTACAAGAAAACATATACAAAATCAATGCAAGCAAATAATTATACAAAGCAATTCCAAACAAGCAGCAAAACTAATCTGGATAAAGATGGGTTTTGAGCATGCGCTTGAACCCAGACACCGACTCCGCCTCTCTGATCTCAGTAGGGAGCTCATTCCATATTTTGGGAGCACCTATGGCAAATGAAGCATCCCCAGCCTTTCTAAAAGAGCGAGGAACCCAAAGGCGGGTGAGATCAGATGAGGAACGAAGCCGAGATCTGAGACCAAGCGCAACACTACTATTCAAGAGATGAATTAGTTCAATCAGGTAACCTGGAGCTTGAGCATTAATGCATTTGAAAAGTACAGAAGTAATTTGAAATGAACCCTTTGTTTAACTGGAAGCCAGTGAAGCTCGTCAAGTAAGCTGGCAGAGGGCTGGTCCCGTCCACTACTAAAAACCAGGCGCGCAGCTTTATTTTGGAAAAACATTACACATGTTATACGGCCAAATCTCACATACAAATCAATTAAGGGGCATCGTATGTACCACGCGTATGAATGTTAGAGCTACAAGTCCTATTTGTCATATTTTATGCTTTGTATTGGTTTTCACAAATTAAGTAGCACTCTATGTTATTTAATAGCAATAAATGTAAATTGAGACCATTCGAGATCGCCTACGCCTAGGGTTATTGGCGTTCGTTAATTTCGAATGAAAGATAATTTCTAAAATGGTATAGCCCTTACTTTTTTTAATCAATTATCTATTGTTCAAAGTCGAAATTTCGATAAACTGTCCATTTAATGTATGTGACCGTACACCACGAATGAGCCGTAAATGTCCTCACTTGTATTCTGAGTTACAGTGTAAAATGGGCATGAAGGTCATATTCATAGGTATTTCAATTTGGTGCAATGAAGGGCCTCTTTTTATGGGGGGACACCCTGTAGAATGTACACCTAATCTGATGGTTGACCTGTGTAGTGGCCCCAAGTACAGGATGAGTAAAAAAAAGTGCAATAGAGAAAAGAATCCATTTTAATTTAAGAACCGAGTTGAACCTGTTAGGTTTTAAAACATTTTATATATAACATATCCATTAGAGATCCTGTGTGAAAAAATCAAGGAATTAGCACTTACCGTTTTGTTTTTATGACACATTTTATAGCGATACCCAATTTCAATGTTTGTACAAGAGACATTCAAAATTTGAATGTCAGCCCACTCTGTGTGAGGTAGATTTGGAACAACTGTCATTTTCTTACGCTCATTGCATTGAAATAAAATGGAGCACCCAAAGTGTTATTGTCCTTGGTCTTGTTTAAGGAGAAACATTATTTGTTGTTATTTTCATTTTCCCTTTACTTTAAAGATGTTTATTCTCTATCAAAAACATGTAAATTTGTAGGCGGGTTTTTTAAATGTTGAAATGAAATGCGCGCAAATTGAAGTGGAGTGAATTACAAAATATCCAGTAAGTTGGACACATTGGGGTTAAAAAAACTGGAGTTGGAGTCGAGTGAGGACTGAAGGACTTAAAGTAATGTTAGAAAGTTTCTTTGAACAGAAAAAAAATTAAAAATCAACTTTATTTAAGTTAAAGTTAGTTTCAGAGCTGGTGCTTTTATCGTGCATTGTGGGCTCTCATTCAAAATACATGGTACCTCGTGGACAAATAATGAAATTGGGTTTCGCAGTAAAAGGACTCATAAAAATTAAACGGTAGTAGCGAGTCACCTCCTTTTTTCACAGAAGGTGACTATTGAGTGTGGCATTTATAAAAACTTTCATTAATGGAAAAGTTCAACTTGGTTCTTACATAAAAAATCGATTCTTTGCTCTATTGCACTTTTTTTTTACTCACCCTGTATCTATTACTAAATACCGGTCAGAATCTCAAAAGTTTAAAGATGCTATTGGAATTTAGAGAGTATAACAAAGTGTGAAGTAAAGTACAGAAATCTTACCTGCATGAATGATATCGGCAATATCACATCTGCCACATTTCTCCAAAGCATTCTTGAGTTTCTTCCAATAATCGGTTGTCCCAACAGGCTGTTTTTCCCTCCATGCTACTAGCATGGTATATATAGCATTCTCCGTGCCTTTTACAGTTGATTCCATCACAAACTGTTCAATTTCAGCTTGTGTAAATTCTAGATAGCTCGCAAGCTTCTCCCATTTAGTCCCCAAGTTAGTAGAAATGCGGCGCAAAACAATGTCACTTAGTTCCATGACTGGTGATAGCGAATGTTATATCTCAATGTAACAGAAATTATACGATAAATGATTTCAAGGGACAGCTTGTTATAACTTCCCTTGTGTATACTTGTACTACTGATTTTTATTTTACTTTTATACTTAAAGCAGAACAAATACCAAAAGCGAAATTAAGGAATAAGAACAATTAGTTACATTCATAGAACTTGGCCATGGGAGTAGACTTTCATATCTATTGATTGGTGTAAATCTGACCTTCTCCATACTTCTTTCAGTCCGGATTTGACTTCTTTTCTTACTAGATTATAATCAACATGAAAGCTTGTGATTTGATTGTACTGAAATTGAAACTCGCATAATTTTCATTTATTACATTGGCGCACTCGAGGTTACTTCATTGTCCTCTTTAAAAATCTAACAAAACAGAAAGCTTAAGAGATCTGGATTGAGCATTTTGAGCGTTTCGACAGTATTTTTGTGGGATATGAGAGCACATCAGACATATCGAATTGCATTTTGAATACGTAGAATGTCTTTCTGATATCCAATAATTTTCATTTTTTGAAATTCACGATATAATACAAATTTCATGACAAATTATTAAAATTTGATATTTTTCACATTTTTTTTTATATATAACAGCCCTCGAAGTAAATTTTATAAATCTAATGATATATTCTCAAAGTGTATGTAGCTGGTAGGAAAAGCCGACGATCAATTGAAAATATTAAAGATATGGATTTTTTTCCCCAAAAGACCTAATTTTTTGGTGTTTTGGGGATAAAATCTATATCTTCAATATGCAAGGACAAATTTTTCAATTGATCATCGGCTTTTCATCCCACCTACATACACTTTAAGTATAAATCATCAGATTTATAAAATTTACTTCGAGTACTGTTAAATATCAAAAATATCAATTTTTAATCATTTGCCATTAATGTGTATTACATTGCGAATTTCAAAAAATCAAAATTATTTGATATCAGAAGGACATTCTTCGTATTCAGAATGAATTCGATATGTCTGATGTGCTCTAATGTCCCACAATAAATACTGTCCAAACGTTCATACCCCATCCCTTAAAACCAATTGAAATCGAAACTGAGCTATCGACCTTCGGCTTGACTATAATCAGATTCCGTTATAGATTCTGTTTTGTTTAATAGGTTATAATACCAGGGGCAGTCAGTATGTAATGAGAGTTGACTGGTAACCCCATATTGAATTATTTTCATGGCATTTCTCTGGGATCATATAAACATTGTACCTTTGCCTTTTAACAACAGACTATAAAATATATATCACACACTTGATTACGTAACACCATTAGCATGAAATCAATGGTCTACAGTCACTGGCTGAATATGAGTCTATTGACCAATCCCCAAACATTAAAACGGTAGTTTCCCAAAAAATATGTTAAACCGTGATTAAGTGTTATTCTATTCTTGTTACATGTTTACAAAAAGTAGTGGTACAGACAGAGAAAGAGAGAGAGAGAGAGGTCATTGATTGAGTGGGAAATTTAGTTTCTGTTCATTTGAGGTTGAGATCATCCATAAAAAATTACGTGAATTATTAAATTTTTATTTACATAGCATTTTGTAATGTTTTAAGCCCTATTTACATGAATTTTGCAATATTCATTCATTTCCAGCATGTTGTATCGGTCATCCAGCTACGCATGCGCAGATTGTTGTTTGATTTGCACCAGTTATCATCGCACTAAGTACTAGCTCTCACATGTGACCAGTCATTATATTTTAATCCATTTCATTTTGGAGATGATTAATGTCACTGATATGTAATAACTGCTTTTTCATTATCGCCATTTTTGCAGAATAATGATGCTACCCTTCAACTCCTAAAGTTGTTGTCCAACGACATCAAATGCAGACCCTGGACCTACTATTTATACATGATCAAAACTAGCCATATACACAATGTACTTTTGCTGTTCTCGGGCGTTTTAAGCATATGCCTTTGCTGTAATTTAAAAGACCCGCCTTTTGCGTGATTTGGCATTGTCCCTAGTTGTAATGTATAGACTACAGAGGGCCACCTTATTGATAGTTCAACGTTGCAAAGCTGTTTTGCGTGGGTCGCTACCCGCTCTCGGCGAATTGCCATAGGCATTCCTTGGGTTATGAACGGACAGTTTATAGCAACTTATCCGGTATACGACACTATGCAGAAATCACACAAAATAGCCAACTTCTGTAGTCTAGACAAAATTTCAATGATTCCGTTTTCATAAGGCATTTTTGAATAAAAGTTAATAACCCTTTGTTAATTTGGACCTGCGGAATCCAAAAAGTTACAAGTTGTACAGGGGTCAAAAATTAAAGGTTGCTCCGATTTTTATTACACTTCTTGTCAGATACCAAGAAACTATACATCATATAGTGAAAACCTTTTCTTGGTGTGAAATCAATATTGTCGATTAAAACCTGGTTAAAGCAAATGTAAATATGCCATTTTTTCAATTTTATTCACTTATCACTATCAGCGCATAACGTATTCAGCAAAAAATCAATATTAAATAAAATACGTCAAATGTAAAAAAAGATTAATGACAATAGTTTGTTTCCAAAAGGCGCTAAATCCAATAGCTGCCTTGTGTCACATTTTTATGGTATATTTTAA
Organism: Amphiura filiformis; assembly: GCF_039555335.1. Classification (NCBI taxonomy): domain Eukaryota; kingdom Metazoa; phylum Echinodermata; class Ophiuroidea; order Amphilepidida; family Amphiuridae; genus Amphiura; species Amphiura filiformis. Next base: position 12,116,341 of record NC_092641.1, on the reverse strand, counting down.
CATTTTAAAAGTTTAAATGACATTTAACAATTGGAATGGATATGTTTGTAACTCTATCTTATTTTCTAAGTATTTTGTCCCCTAAAAATTCTCCAATGCAACGTTTTAAAATAGCTGCCATTGGAACAAAAAATATTATTTTCTTTTATATTTATTGTTTTTGTCTTCGCACGTGGGAGGTTAAAGAGATTTGCAATTATTTTTTAAAGATATCCAAAGAATTGTTAGAACTATTCTAGTGGTCCAATGTTATTAGATTGGCAAGTTTACTGGTACTCTTAGGAATATCTGCAATTGAATTTTTCATAAAGCAGCCGTTGGATTTAGCGCCTTTTGGAAACAAACTCTTCATTAATACGTCGTGCAAATACGTCAGTATGTGAAACAGTTGCGCAAATACGTCACTATGTGAAAAGGACATAACAGCAATTTTACCGTGCAATGACAAAGTCGCGGAAATACGTCGCGCAAATACGTCACTATGTGAAACGGCAAATTCTTCAAATTGCAGATATAACATACTGGGCTTGCGCAGTAAAGGTGATCGGCAAATACGTCGCTATGTGATACAGACATTTCAAGGTTTTGTAAATACGACATAATTAAAGTAATTAATATATTACTAATTAAGCCACTTTGCGGCACGGTTTTTGGTGAATATATAGAGTAGAAAATAACAAACTAATGTACCAATTTTCTCAAAAATTTAAAAAATGTCGAATACATAAGGTATCTAAAAGATAACAAATAATGTCACAATTCATATTGTTCTGAATCTATGTTATTCACTATACTATTTGATACTACACTACTACTATAATATTTGCCTACTTAAAATTGTATTATGGTAAATTAAAATGGGTTCTTATAATTCATATTGTGCTGACTCTATGTTATTTACTTTACTACTTGATACTATACTACTGCTAAAATATTTGTTTGCTTAAAATTGTATTATGGTAAATTAAGATGGGTTCTTATAATTCATATTGTGCTGACTCTATGTTATTCACTATACTACTTGATACTATACTACTGCTAAAATATTTGTTTGCTTAAAATTGTATTATGGTAAATTAAGATGGGTTCTTTGTTTATTTATTTATGTTTATGTGTATATTCGTTGTTTTGATTAAATTATAATTATTTGTTAATTAAAAGGTTGGTACATCGTTATCAAGCCTCGGCTTTGTGATGTACCTACCTTCATCAAATCTTGTTAATACACAATAATTGTATATAATAATGCTATAATGTTTGTAATGAGATTGATGAAAAATAAAGATTGATTGATTGATTGATTGAATACGTCAGTATGTGATGCGGCCGAACCAAAATATAACATGTTTAAAACATTTTTACAACGTGTTAGTGTTTGCTGGGACGCAATAAGTGACATTAATTGATATCACCAAAAGCCAATACTTTAAACCAGGAGCTTCGAAACAAACTGAATATCAATGAACAGGAATCTATTAATAAATTTGGATGTTATTTATACTCAAACATTTAACCCTACATAGAACTACTGAGCCATGTTTTGTAATACGTACTACGAAGGCACCCCCCCATTTTTTAATTACAAAAGTCATATACAGTAATATTTGGTACTAATGTATAGTTAAGAGTCTCCTCTATCTTTAATCTTAAATTAATCTTCTGTTAAAAATTGGCACGGTTGTTTGATGGCATGTAAACTGTAGTCATTTTAAAGAAAAGGTGAACAATAGTTGCGCTATTTATATCAAAACTTGTTTGTATTAACACTTGTATAATGGAACATCTGTTTCTCACTTCTCTTTCCATACAGGTCAGCATCCTTATAGCTTTTTAGTCTGGCTTGAGCATTTATGTTTGAGCCTGGTCCTGGTCCCATCAGGACCCAAGCGTGTCTCCACACAGAGCGACCGTTTAAACAAACAAACAAACAAACATCGAAAAAGACTAACAAATAGGAAGAACATTTTCAAAAAAACCTTTATTATGAAATGTAGGTAATAACTCATATAATTGGCTAATTGGAATTTAAAACATATGTAAATAGCGCCCTCAATTTCCACGCCAATGTACAACTTGAATAAAAATTGCTACAAAAAAGCAGAAAAAGATAATAATTTGAATTTAATAGAAATGAAAATCTATGTTGAAAATAGTTACAAAATATATGTGTATATTAGTATGATAAATTTTGGTATTGTCCAGGTCTAGAATTTAACATTATATAATGTTTTGTTAGAAAAATTAATGTATGATCATATCAAATAACCGTCAGAGTTAATGAAGGGTTTATACTCAAACATCTAGCAATCACCGTTTTTGTCTCCACAGCCGTGATTTTTTTAATAGTGTAATGTTTCTGTTTGCTAATAAAAGCTCTTGACTAACAAGAAAAAAGTCAACATTCCAAAATGAGACCTTCATTTATGCTACTATTGCGAGCACATCCAAGCTCCACATTGCATTACAACGAAGGTTACATTTTACATCCCAGTATTTCAAATCGTAATACATAAACGTCATCCCCCGCCGTCAGACAAATGATGCGTACAATACGTGCATGAACTGCTGCAGGAAAAATTGTTGTCACTGGCGTATTTTTGTTGGTGTTGCCCGGGAAAACCTGTAAAAACAAACATGTTTATGAGGGTTACTTATAACTATCGTCGAATTAATTAACCTATTGATGATGGTAATTAATACATTAAAATTACTGTCGGAATATTTTACAAGTTGATGGGAGTTCCTTATAATTATCACCGGATTGATTAACATGTGGCATCTTTATAATTATCGTCAGATTCATAAATATATTGATGAGGGATCCTTATAATTATCATGGGGATTAGTTATTATGTTGATGAGGTTTCTTTGGAGGCACTTTACTTTCTCTTAGTATTACAAATGGGTCAATATTACCCAACGTTGTGTGAAATATCTAAATACAAATGCCATTTTTGGCCCAACATGCCAAAAATAACGGGTTTTTTCGTTAAACGTAACAAAAAAATTCTTGGGCTAAACATTTTTGTTGTTATTAATTTTTAAAAACTAGATAAAAATTCAGCATTTTTTTGACCATTTTTGGTGCAAATTTCTCAAAGTTGTTTTTTTTTGGGGGGGGGGGATTTTGGGCGCTCATTTTGGCCCAAATTTGACCCCACAGATGAACTTATCAAGTCTTTGCCATTCTAAATATTTATACTTTTATACTTTAGACCAACAATTTAGCAGTTATGCGGCCCGAAAGTTTCCATAATTCCAGAGTTCAGACCAACCTTAAGTAGCACCTTTTATCCCACCGTTGGCCAAAACCTAATTTATACTATACTTACTATCTCGGTTCCATCTTGATTCATAACAAACACCTCGGTGTCATTAGTACTCAAGAAAGTTGACACTTTAAATGACTCTACCCAACTGTTCCAACTCCCGTCATTGCCATCACCTTGAGTTATTACACCCGAAACATAAGTCTGGTAACCTGTATTACCAAATCGATAACCAACGCTTTATGAATTACACAGTGAAGGCAGCTTTATCACAAAGAATTACGATACAGCTAATGGCTAACTCTAACCTAACTCTATTCAATATTTTTTCCGGGTATACTCAATCTTAACTTTTTTGTGTATGATCTTAGTATAGCAGGGTATCTATTTAAATCAGCTTAATGAATAGAATAAGCGGCTCTTTACATGGTGCCCCTAAAAGAACTCTGTCAGAAAAAATAATAGTTTACGTCGTTAAAGAGGAAGCCCCGCCAGAGCAGTTCTTCGGGGTTGAACCAAACCTTCAGGGAGTGAAATTTCCTTGATCATGTTAAGAAAACATTGCCAAACCGATTACCCTGTCATGGTATATTAAAAACATAGGCATAAGCTAAGTCACTTGTCAATTGCCACTGGTTAATTTGATAACCAGATAGGTTTGGTTCATCTTAGAAGAACTGCTCTGGCCAGGCTTCCTCTTAAAGGAATAAACAGTTGTCACATAGTTTCTGAATTTTGACAACCGATCCCTCCGTTCTTGAATTTTGTGAAAAGACAAATTTATTAGACAAAGCAGTCGTGCTACGATATTCCGCATCAGTATAAACCCGTTCCACGGACTCAAATACCAATCAATGACAGAATATAGACGCCACATTCACAGTGAGCAGCACTCGTAATACAAATTATTAATAGAGGCCGTCAGCATTTCGCCATCTTGTGGGTACAAATGATCTGCGTGTTCATGCGTCGGACACTACGCGCAGGGCGCAGCTTGCCACGCAGCTGTTATCACGCGTCAACGCGGTGATTTTGATGTTCACGCACGGAGATCGAACGACCATCACAGCGTGTACCCACAAGATGGCGGCATATGACGTCACGTTGACGGCCTCTATTGACATTTGAATCCGTGGAACGGTTTAAAAATAAGATGGTTTTGTAAAATTCTTATATTTTCAGAATTGTCAAAATTCAAAAAGTATCTCATTGTTGATTTATTCCTCAACCATATAGTTATATTTGGTTTGTGCATTAAAATACCGGCAAATTAAGTTTCCGACGATACAGTTCTTTCAGGGACACATGTACCTTGAAAAGGGCCTCAGTACCTTGCACTTATTCAGGGTTTCGTCAGCAAACATACGCAGTACATGTGCATAATGATAAATGATGCGATATTATAGGCGTAGATTTTCATTCAATAGAGTAATCGGAAGCAGTTAAAACGAGCACAAACCCTAAATATCTCAACTCTTGTCACATGCAGAGTATGTACATGAAGAGTTGTTCATTTGCATGAATTTATTTGATTATTATTCACCTACACATTATATTTTCTGGACAAAGAGAACGCAATAGTAATGTACAAATCGGTGCATCTGTTCTGTTATTTAACCATTGATTTATATTATTTTGTAAATTAAGTCTCATACTGGAACTTAAACCTTGTAACGTTGCGTCCGAAACCAACAGACTTCATCAGATATCTGATTGATGATGGCGTGACGTCATTGATTTACATGTTCTTGCTCTTATTTAAATATCGCCCTCAACGTTTCTAACAATATAACGTTACCAATTTAACAGGAGCGGTGGCTACTGATGTGACTTACCTATGTCAGCTTGAATCCACTCAATCGTAAAATCATCTGCTGCCCAGGCACCAATGCCATTCAGCCTTGCGTCCGTGGCTGTGTACCCCTCTTTTGTCGCCGACGCTGTAATATCGGCATCTAATATCTCATCACTTTCCATGCCCAGATGGTGAGAGCAATCTATTATGCAAAAGTCCATCAGAGGTCATTCAAAGATAATAGTTTCTTATGTTCAATACAATCAACTTAAATCATTGATTTTAACTTGCAGCTCAGCAAACTAACCATTTTAACCAGAGTATTTTCATGACTGTGCACTGCAATGCTTTTCCACAGTACCACGTTTTTGCATATCATCTTCAGATTGCCTCGTAATTTTAGAGGTTCCCCAACCATGACCCCATTAAATTTACTTCAATTTCGAGGTTTAACTTGTTTGTCGAAAGTAAGCTTAGAATTCCACAATTTTTTTAATTGCTGTAACCTTAATGGCTATTGTTCGGAGTTCCTAAATTTCGAAAAAAGGATACCATATAGAACAAGAAAGGTAGTCAATATTAACCATGAAACAAGAATTTGTCTTTAAAAAAGACAAGTTCACGGATCAGGTGTATAGTACATGTACTTTGAGCTACTTTGGTCTAACATTTAATATTCATATCTAACCTACTCTGCACTTATTCGACAATAAATAAGTGATATGAGACTTAATGATGATACCTGCGTCTTGACTCTGGAAAACAATATTCTTAAAAACCTCATTTTGCATTTAGTTTTTTATTGCGTTGCAAAGTAGCAAAACTTTCTTTATATATGGCCCAATTTATGCCTGGAAAAGGCTATCCCCTCTTACAACCTATCAACAGGTCTGATTTCTATAATAAGGTGTCACCGGGTTTGCAAGAGATAATTAATGCCAAATCTAAACACCATGAAATTCACCACATCACGACCAAGCTCACATTGGGCGCCCCGTTCCTTTTTTAAAGGAATTTTTATGTCAGGGTCATGGTCCAGCTTGTATATGAACACCAATATTATACAGGTTTATACACATGGGTTATTAAACATTCAATTAACTGGGTTATTACAAGAGTCAATAAACATTCAATTAACTATATATAATGGACTTAGTTTTGTGCAATGTAATTATATTAAACTTTTTCTGAAGTAAATCGCCTGCTGCATAGTTTTCTAATTACAGATGATATGTTAAATTGTGATTAGGCATGACCATGAAACGGTAGTTTTGATTAACCAATCAGTTATGTGTATTGTCAGCATGTGATGGCTATAAGCCAATTGAAAACATGTTTATAAAAAAGGCTAAGAAATTCCTCCACTTAACAGACTCTTTCCCGGGTGTAAGGCTAAATATTAAGTTGTCATGTGTGGCAAGATTAGATAATGGCATACAAACCAGGGTATGAGATATTAGGAATTATTTCCTAGCCTCTTAACCACACTGGTTATCCACATATAGCTATTCAAGACACAGGGTATGTAAGGGATAAACTGTGCATATGAGATGTGGGTGCAAGTGGCATCATTTCACTGCCGTGAAAAAACAAACACACATTTTCAAAGGATTCCTTAAATCCAAGAATGTCTTTTACGTAGCTGCATTAAGAAAACTGAAGACCCAACTTGGAGAATGGTGTCAAAAATAATTCATGACATAAAAGGGTTCAAGTTTTAAAATACTGAAGACTGAAAAAAACCCGGATTAACTGATTTATACCGATTGAACACAGTTCGTACACAGGACACTTTAAAAAACTTTACCCGAAATGTTCTAATAATAAATTTTTGACATTCCGATACTTCTTTCATCACCCTCTTCAATTATTCTCTTTGTGATTTTCATGATCATCGTATATTTGATGCCAGTATAAATAATATTATAATAAAATAACAGCTTAATAACATTTACCACTACTGCATCCGAGTATTTCGAATCGTAATCCATAAACGGCACCCCTCGCCGTCAGGCAGACGATACGTACAATACGTGCATGAACTGGCGCAGGAAAAGTTGCTTTCACCTCGGTATTTTTGTCAGTGTTGCCAGGGAAAGTCTGTAAATAAACAACCAATCGTTAGAACTATCGTCGGATTAATTAACCTGTTAATGAGGGCTCCTTATGATCATCTCCGGGTTAATTGATATATTGATGAGGGCTCCTTATAATTATCGTCGGATTAATTAACGTGCTGATGAGAGCTCCTATTTGCTTAATTAGCATGATGATGAATTAAAGGCTATACGTACTGAGGATGTTTACTTTTTCTTAGGTATTTTTAAAGGAGTAACATTACTCTAGGTTAGGTGTAATATCAAAAGTCGAATTTATTAGACAAAGCAGTCTTGCTAGAATGTTTTAATCACCACTTAATTAGTTTTGCCACCGTTGGCCAAATCTTAATTTGCACTATACTTACTATATCGTCTCCATCTTGATTCATAACAAACACCTCGGTGTCATTAGTACTCAAGAATGTCGACACTTTAAATGACGTTACCCAGTTGCTCCAACTCCTTCACCGCCATCACCTTGAGTTATTATTCCCCATACATAAGTCTGATAACCTGTATTACCAAATTGATGACAAACCCTTAGGAATTATAGTTACAATGAGCGCAGCTTTGTCACAAAGAATTACGATACCGCTAATGGCTAATAACTCTAGCCTAACTCTAATCAATATTTTCAGGGTATTTTAAATCTTAACTTTTTTGTATTTAATCGTAGTATATCATAACTACAGGGTGAGTCAAAAAAAGTGCAATAGTGAAAAGAATCCATTTTTATGTAACAACCCAGTTGAACCTGTTAGGTTTTAACACATTTTATACATAACATATCCATTAGAGATCATGTGTGAAAAAATCAAGGAAGTAGCATTTACAGTTTTGGTTTTTATGACACATTTTATAGCGATACCCAATTTTAATGTTTGTCCAAGAGACATCCAAAATTTGAATGTCATCCCACTCTGTGTAAGGTAGATTTGGAACAACTGCATTTTCTTAATCTCATTGAATTGAAATAAAATGGAGCACCCAAAGTGTTATTGTCCTTAGTCTTGTTTAAGGAGAAGAAACATTATTTGTTGTTATTTTCATTTTTCATTTACTTTAAAGATGTTTATTCTCTATCAAAAACATAAAAATTTGTAGGCGGGTTTTTCAAATGTCGACATGAAATGCGCGCAAATTGAAGTGGAATGAATTACAAAATATCCAGTAAGTTGGACATATTGGGGTTTAAAAAAACTGGAGTTGGGGTCGAGTGAGGTATGAAGGACTTAAAGTAATATTAGAAAGTTTGTTTGAACAGAAAAAAAATTAAAGTAACGCAAAAATCAACCTTATTTAAGTTAAAGTTAGTTTCAGAGCTGGTCCATTTATCGTGCATTGTGTGCTCTCATTCATAATACATGGTACATCGTGGACAAATAATGAAATTGGGTATCGCATCAAAAGGACTCATAAAAATTAAACGATAGTGGAAAATGGAAAAGTTCAACTTGGTTCTTACACAAATATCGATTCTTTGCTCTATTGCACTTTTTTTACTCACCCTGTAGCACGATATTCTATTTAAATCAGCTTAATGAATAGAATAATCAGGGTGGTCCTGAAAGAGCTGTATCGTCAGAAAGATTTGTTTGGGTGTGTTTAATGCCCAAACCAATGACCAACCAATATAATAGTTGACGTCGTTATGGAATAAAACAGATATCACTATCAGCTTAAAACCATACAACCCAGCAAACACAAAACGTTTTCGACATCATTCACAAAAGGTTATAAAAGGTTGTCATAAAACGTTTAAATGTCGGGTTATATAAAGGGTATATTAAGAGTATAAAACGTTTTCATAACCTTAAAAAGCATTTTTTGGATAATCTACTGCTCAGCAAATAAAAATGTTTGACAGAAAACGTTTTAATATCGGGTTATATAAAGGGTATAGAAACGTTTTAATAACATTCCAAAAACATTCTTGAAAACTTGATACAAAACATTCTAAACAGAATGTTATTTTGGGGTTGAAAAAATATGTTTCGAAATATGTTGGCCCAAAATATTTTCAATAACGTTTTAAAAACGTTTTCATGACCTTTATATAACCCGACATTTAAATGTTATTAAAAGGTTTTGAAAAACACATTTAAAGAACATTTGTGTGTTTGCTGGGTTCAAACATTTTAACATAATGTTATTAAGTATTGACACAATATTTGGCAAAAATGTTTGCTAAAATAGTTTACAATAACATTTTTTGAAAACATTTAAAAATATTGTTGTAGTGTGTTTTCATACAAAACATTTTAAAACGTTATTATGACCTTTATATAACCCGACATTTTAATGTTATTAAAACGTTTTTACCTAAACCAAAAGCCAAAATATAACTTATTTGTGTGTTTGCTGGGAAATTACAAAGGAGCGGTTGCTGCTGGTTAGATTTACCTATGTTAGCTTGAATCCACTCAATTGTAGAATCATCAGCTGACCAGGCACCGTTACCATTCAGCCTTGCGTTGGTGGCGGGAAAACCTTCTTCTGTCGCCGATGCTGTAATATCGGCATCTCCTATCTCACCACTTTCCATGCCCAGATAGTCCGAACAAACTAGAAATAAAAACAAGAATGAATAAACGTCGTGATTGTGTAGTACAAAGATTAAGCAAAATTCCATCAGAATTTATTTAAAGATGATAGTTTTAATTTTGTCCAATACAATAAATAAACTTAGTTAATTGATTTACCTTGCTGCTCAGCAAACCAACCATTTTAACCAGTGTATTTTCATGACTTAGCACAGCATTGTTTTCCCACAGTACCACGTGTATGCATAGCATCTTCAGAGCAGGCTAACTCAGAATTTTAGAGGTTCCTCAAACATGACGCAATTTAATTTACTTTGAGCTTTTTAAACAAAATTTAACTTGCTTCCCTAGGGTAAGATTGGAATTCCACAAGTTTCTTATTTGTGTTTCCTTTATTCTCTAACAATGGATATTGATCGGAGTTTCCCTAAATTTCGATACAAATTACCATATAGCACAAGAAATGTAGTCAATATTTAACCAAGAAGAAAAGAACATGCAAGGGATACGTCTTCAAAGGATTTCTTAAAATCGCTTGCCTCACCCCACCCAGGTGCATTGGAAAGCTGTTAGGGTAGTCACAGTCGTTGTACTGACGAACCCTGCGCCACTTCTAGGCTGCAAACGTGGTTCCGACATATTCTAATGACGGCGGAATAAATGTAATGCGCTTTGAGGCTGTTTACAGCATTAAGCGCTGTATAAATATCTACAAATATCTACATTTTTTATCCAAGACCGACTTTTACGGAGCTGCATAAAGAAAAGTGAAGACCCCACTGGTAGAAGGACCCGGGTGTCAAGAAATATTTTATAACATAAAAGGGTTCAAGTTTTAAAATACTGAAGACTGAAAAAAATACGGAACTGATTTATACAGATTGAGCACAGTTCGTACACAGGACACTTTAAAAACATTACCCGAAATGTTCTAAGAATTAATTTTTGACATTTCAGTACTTCTTTCATCCCTTCAACTATTCTCTTTGTTATTTTCATGATCATCGTCTATTTGATGCCAGTATAAATAATATTATAAAATAAATTTACCACTACAGCCTAATAACATTTACCACTACTACATCCCAGTATTTCGAATCGTAATCCATAAACGTCACCCTTCGTCGTCATGCAAATGATGCGTACAATACTGGCATAAACTGGCGCAGGAAAAGTTGCTTTCAGCTCGGTATCTTTGTCAGTGTTGCCCTCGAAAATCTGTAAAAAAAAAATCGTTATAACTATCGGCGGATCAACTAATATTATAATAAGTGTTCCTTATATTATCGAGGGATTAATTAACATTTTGATGAGTATTACCAGATTGCCAAAGTTCTAATTGTCTTCTAATGGTTTTAATACTTATTTTGCCAATATTGCTAATGATTTCATTTAAAATGTTGAAGTTAAAGATGTAAATGCAAATTATGTTAATAATATTGATGGTGTTCTTAGTATGACTAATAAGGATATTACGATATTACTTAAACTCGACAGGCCTGTCATCGCAGACTATCTAACTTATATAATAAACGTTGAGTAGAGGTATTTTTTCAAATGCAATGGTAATGATATCTTTAAATATTCTTATAGTTATAGTGGTGTTAAAGTATGGAACCATATTTATCCACCGGTGAGAAATTCTCCAAATTTGCATTCTTTAAAAGAAATGTATAAGAGACATCATTTTAAATAACACTAACATAATTATGTGTGTGGTCTGACTAGTGGTGAGTTTATATAGTGTTGTATTATTAGTTTGTTAGTTGAAGTTGAGTACTTTATCATTATGTTGATTTCAATTGGTATATTATTGCAGGGCCAGAGGTTAGCTCATTCGGCCCTACCCTGAATATATATAGATTATAAGTGATATTAACATATTGATGTGGGGTCTTTATAATTATCGTCGGATTGATGAATATGTTGATGACGCGACGGTTCCTTATTATTATCACGGGGATTAATTTACATGTTGATGAGGTTTCTTTGGAGGTTGATTACTTTTTTCTAGGTATTATTAATGGGCCAACATTACCCAACGTTGTGTGAAATATCAAAAGTCGAATTTACTAAAATGACAAAACAATTGTACTACAATGTTCCGTAAGTTTTACCCATCACTTGTTTAAGTAGTGCCTTTACAACCACCGTTGGCCAAAACTTATTTGCACTCTACTTACTATCTCCTCTCCATCTTGATCCAAAACAAACACCTCGGTGTCATTAGTACTCAAGAAAGTTGACACTTTAAATGACGTTACCCAGTTGCTAAAGGTCCCTGCACCGCCATCGCCCTGAGTTATTACACCCAATACATAAGTCTGGTAACCTGTATTATCAAATCGTTGACCAACGCTTATACAGACTTGACATTTAATATTCGAATATTTTTTTTTTTTTTTAAGACTGGACGGAGTCTGCATAGACCGCACGGGCTAAATATTAATTAGGGTATGTCGGGAGATGATGTAAAATAATTGTTTGATAGAGAATGTGCTTTCCATATGTTTACATTATGGTGCTCATAATGTAGCGAATTTACCTAAAATTGCGGATTTAGGGAGGCTGAATTTGAGCTTTGTGGGGGACACAGTTTCGGACTTTATGCAACATGGTTCTGTTATTGTCAAATTTATAGGGGTTTAAGGTGATATTTCTTAAACTTCGTCAGCAACTGCCATTCATCACAGCTGAAATGCACTTACAATGTACCATGTTTTTGAACAGGGGAGGAGCTTAAAAATAGGGCTCTTAAAGGCTATACGTACTGAGAAAGTTTGAATGGCCCCTGGGGTCAAATGTTATAAACTTACAGTACAAAAACAACTGTGCGGATTCTTGGTTGTCCAATGAACTCACACTGTTTCTTTGTGTACAGTAAGTTTATAAAATTTGGCCCCAAGGGACCATTCAATCTTTCTGACTATGTACAGCTTTTAAGAGCCATATTTTTAAAGCTCCTCCTACTTTCAAAACTGGTAGATCACAGGTGATTTCAATTCTGACGAACACTTATTGGTATTTCAGTTCAGTAAAATCGCCTCAAACCTCAATAAATTTGATAATATCAGAATAATGTTGCTCAAATTCAGAAATTTTACCCCCACAAAAATCAAATTCAGTCTCCTTAAATCCGTCATTTTAGGTTAATCCACTACATTATGAGCGCCATAATGTAAACTAATGGAAAGCACATTTTCTGCCAAACAATTATGTTACACCATCTCCCGACGCACCCCAATTAATATTTAACCCGTGCCGTTTATGCACACCTCTACCTGACCAGTCTAAAAAACTAAAACTAAACTATAAACTAAAAAAACAGTCTAGGATTTTGGCGAAAAAGTATTCCATATTAAATGTCAAGTCTGTAGTAGAGAGGCCGCATCTTTTCTATATAGTTAAGATTTTCGTGCATCATTTTTAGACAAAGGTGCTAGCCGGATTAGAATTAACCATTAGAGTCTCATCTTTCTGTTTAACCCAGCTGGCATTTCTGAAAAGTGCAGGTTTTGTGATTTTTCCCCTTTTTAAACAAAAATGTCAATTATTAAAACATATATAACTTTGAAAGTAAATAAAGAATGAACTTCATATTTGCGGAATACATATACAATATTTTTAAACAAACAAAATCACCTTTACATCTTGATGCAATATTTTGAGTGAAATGGGTTATTTTGACGATTTTGTAAAATTTTGACGAAAAAAAAATTAATTTTACATGGTAAAATCAACATAAAATGACCGTTTATGGCAGTTTTGCCATCAAAATCGATTGACAAAATGGCGAGAAATGTGGTTGTTTATGACCGAGGGGCCGCTTGCCGTTCATACATATCAAAATAACAACAAAAAGTACAAGTAACATTATTAAAAAACGTGATTTTCCCTACCCGGCGATCTCACATCCGGGACACCGGGCATAAACGCTGTTTATGCCCGGCTCTCGACCAATCACGCGCGCTGTTACATAGCGTGCATGCATAACATTTTGGTACTAGTTCGTATAAATAATATTAGTTGCAATAAAAACTTGTGTAATAACAAGTAAACAATGGTCAATTCCAGCGAAAGCGGGACAAAATTCTCTCTATGTTAATTTTCCACTTTAAAATGTCATTAATAAAGGAAATCACGTTATTGATGGAGCATATCATGTCACGTCCAATGTGCTCTCTTTGTGCATATAGGCCTTTACTAGCAAGTCATATCAGGGGACAAGTTATGATAGCTTAAATGAATTGGCGTTACCCACGAATTCAAAGATAAAGCACCATATATGTCATTGAATGTCCTTCAATCAAAATGAAATTATTACTGTTAGAAAGACGTTTGCATGATCTCTCATCATATGTAAAACGATTGAATTCCACCAAAGTTTGTGGACTCTAGAGGCCATTAAGTCAATTTGGCTAATAATTTTGTTACCCGCGTATCAAAAATAAAATGATCGTTCTGAAAAATGTTAAGCGAATATGCCATAAATGACTATATCATGAAACGAAGTTTCGTTCTATAATTCTGAGGTCCAAGTGATTATTTTATGCAAATACGTTTTCCCCATAAAATTCCATAAAATCAAATTTGACGTTACCCACGTATCAACTGTTACCCACGAGTCCAGCAAATATAATTGCCATAACTTAAATTAACATTTAATGACTTTGGACACTGAATTTAGTTTGACAAGCGCTTAAAATTGTAAATCGCAAAAATACGTTCACCGCTTTAAAAAAGAATCTACGACGGTTTAAACTTTTGTTACCCACGAATCCCGAATAGATGCTAACCTTGAAAAATAAGGAGATTGTTTATTTTAAGGGTGGTCTTAACCCTGGAATTATGGAAACTTTCGGGCTTCATAACTGCTAAATTATTAGTCTAAAGAATATAAAGGTATACATTTTTAGACTGGAAATGACTTGCTGAATTCATCTGTGAGGTCCAATTTGGGCCAAAATTCTCATTTTGGAGAAAATCCCAAAAACGGGTTTTTATTTAAATTTTCGTGCAACGTAACAAAAAATTGTTTGGCCAAAAAAATTTTTATTAATTTTTAAAAACTAGATAAAAATATCTAGGGAGCGTTTTTTATTTTTTGAATTTTGACCAACTTTGAGAAATTTGCACCAAAATGGTCAAAAATGCAAAATTTTCAAAAAATCATAAAAAAGCCTGATTTTCGCCCAAATTTCAAATATTTTTGGTGAAGTTGGTCAAAATTCAAAAAAATGAAAAAACTCTCCCTAGATATTTTTATCTAGTTTTTAAAAATCAATAAAAATTTTTGGCCAAACAATTTTTTTGTTACGTTGCACGAAAAATTTGGGCCAAAAAAACGTTTTTAGGATTTTCTCCAAAATGAGCATTTTGGCCCAAATTGGGCCTCACAGATGAATTCATCAAGTCATTTCCATTCTAAAATGTATACTTTTATATTCTTTAGACTAATAATTTAGCAGTTATGAGGCCCGAAAGTTTTCATAATTCCAGGGTTCAGACCAACCTTAAGTTTAAATCAGCACATATTCAAGCCATGGGTATGCTATAATTTTGACAGTACTTACAGTTTATACACCTAAGAAACGCAAACCCCAAACGGTACTATAGTACTTATAGCTTTACCCACGAATTCGGCGTTACCCACGAATCCAAGGATTTACTCGTAAATTATATGTTTCTTATGCATCTTAACATTTTGAAAACATGCGAAATAGGTTCCAAAACAGTCCTGTTTAATAGCGTCCTCTTGAAGGTATACTGAAGCTGTATCATGAAGTTTTGATTGATTATCCTAAATTACCATTTTTGGGTAAATGCAATTGGTTAGAGAAACGGGAATCATTGAAACACAATGGAGGAATAACCGCATGGTGGTTTCCAACCTTCTGTAATATTTTCTATTTTGCCGCTTACCAATACATACCTTCAAATATGTGTTACCCACGAACATTTTGGTTACCCACGAATCCCTACTTAAATTATAGTTAACAATGTATTGATAGTGTTTTTTAGTTCATAGGGACTGTCAAACACGAGTTAATAGAATATTGCTGCATGAAAATATGGAATGATTTTACTAAAATAATAATATAAAACTGTTTGCTCTGTCTATTTGAATTTGGCAACTTCATTATTCTCAAAATTTTTATACCCAAAATGCCATAATGATCCATTCTAAATATTCCATGTAGTCTGTATTTTGATTAAAATTCATTTTAGTGCCATGGCAGCCTGAATTATTGACATACGGAAAAGTTTTTTTTTTTTTATTTAAAAAAATAATAGGAATTGCTATTTTCCAGACGCTGTTACCCACGAATCCATCCAAAATCCTCATCCTGCGACGAGATACAAAATCTAACTTTATATTTATATGAAGCATTTATTCTAATCTTTCGAAATAATACAGTAATGTTAAATGACAGCCACTTTGGAAAGAGTTCGAAGAATTGACACAATCTTAACTGTACACCTGGTTCTTTCTTAAAATTTGTAATAACCAAAATATTTCTTTGTAGATATATGTAATAAAATTCTATTTTACGTTCAAAGTCTTCACCGATTTCTAGTGTATATGAGTCACACATAAAATATTGGAAGATATTAAAGAAAGTGACATTTTATGGCGTACAACAGGTGAAAAATGCTTGAATTCGTGGGTTACATGTATATGCGCATTTAACACTTTATTTGGTCTAGCAAGAAAAGTTATTTTTCAATCCGATGGCACTTCCACCTGATGATTCACTAGACATGATTGTCTCATTTGATAAGTCTAGAATTGAAAAGGAAAACATTTTCAAAATGGCTCCCAGAGAGAATTTTGGCCCGCTTTGGCTGGAATTGACCAAATACATTTTTTGACAAAAATGCCCATTTTTTAAATTTTGAACTAGAAATTGCCATTTTAGCCCAAAACAGGCATTTTATGTTAATATAGGTTTTCCCGTCCAATTTCAAACTTTGGTCGTTCAGTTTAATATAAGTGTCATTCCTTTTCGCGCGAAATTGAATGAACGCTTACATTCTCGATTTCAATTTAGCAAATGTGCAATCTATTTCGTTTAATACGCATTCAAAATTCTAAATAGTGCACCCAATTTCGCATATTGTGCAGCAAATTTCACAAATTGTGCAGCCAAATTCACGTGGCCTTGAATTCAGAGCCTATTTGGAAATACAAATTCATATATTCGGAAACAAAATGGAAAAATGTTCAATCGAATTCGCAAAGTGCAGAATCAAATCCAGAAGTTCTTAAATTTTTTACAATGGTTCAAATATAAAAATGCTATTTATATTACACATTAGATACATGTATCGTCAACATTGTTCAAACAAGCACGTTGCTATATTAAATGTGGAGGGAAAACATTTTAAGTCATGTTTAAAATTGCCGTATGCATAGGCCTATAGTAAAAAAGAAAATGAATTATAACTAATTATAATATTTTTCATGGTTTAGTTCAGAAACCATAAAGTGATGTATATGTCCCATAGTTCAATCAAGCTCAGTCTGGTTAATCATTACTGTGGTTAATCATATAAATTATAAAAATATAATGAAACTCTTCCTTTAAGTTAATGCTACTTCTTCTTACGGTAGGTCTTTTTTAAATCTTCGTATTTTTAATTGTATAATATATATGTATAGCATGTATAGTATAAGAATAAAAACTGAATGAACACAGTCAAAACAACATCCAGAAATTAAATAGCTTAGCATATTTTGCAGTCGACTTATAAACATATCCTTTACATTACAACCTGTTTAATTAGACCCATTTCGTGTCCATTTCATTGTGTGAAAATCTGAACTATATATAGGCCTATAGTATAACATTTTATAAATTTTTATTCGGGGTGGGGAACCGACCATGATTGGGGGCACCGGGTCTGATTGGGGGCACAAGCCGTTTTTCGGCCATTTTTCTGTGGGATTTTCGATTTTCAGATCGATTGGGGGAACGTGCCCCCGTGCCCCTATGACGCTACGCCACTGGATTAACTGACATGTTAAAGTGTTAATATTGCTAACACCCGAACGTGTTAAACGATGTTTTAAATATATTTTAATGCGTTCGTGTGTTTAAAACAATATTAACATGTTACATTCGTATTCGTACATTTGCAAGCATTAATGTGTTTATAAATGAACACTGTACCTAAAGTAAACTTCTCATTACAAGCATTACCCATTAAAACATTTGTGTGTTTATTCTGTGTTACATAGGGCTACTCACTTTTTTTCTGCTGCAACGTAGACGTAGGGCCTATAGGCCTATGTCAGTATACTTGAAAATGCACATAATTTCAAATTGAATTCCTTTTCGCTAATTAGATTGTCAATGCATGAAATTGAAAATAGGATTAACAACGTTTCGCAATCCCCGTGCATCTTTGGCGAAATTGATTGCCTATTTCTTTAAATTAGACGTCTAATGGTGAAATTGAAACATTCGAGAACGAAATTGAACTCACAATAATGAATTGTTCTGATCATACATTAATTTGATTGAACTAAAATGAAATCGATTGCTCACAATGCGAAAAAGAAATCGGGATTCGTTGCGATCATTCAATCTTGCGCGAAAACGAATGACACTTTTATTAAACTGAACGACCAAAGTTTGAAATTGGACGGGAAAACCTACATTGGTATACTTTTTATTTCAAATATCTTAAATTTGAAATTCCATGATTTACCATGTACAATTCACTTGTTTTGGTCAAAATTTAACAAAATCGCCGAAATAATGTATTTCCCTCAAGTCAAAATATAAAGATGCAATTTTCTTTAATGAATATTGAATATACAAGTGACATGTATTCTCCACAGCAAATATGAAGTTCATACTTTCAAATATATAGTTGTTTAAATCATTGACATTTTTGGGTAAAACAAGGTAAAAAAATCACAAAAACTGCATTTTTCAACCAAATATCTCAACCCGCGTCACTTTTCAGAAATGCCCGACAGGTAAAATGAAAAGATCAGAGTGTGTAGATACATTTTAACACCATAAGAAACTTTGTCCAAAAACGTTGGACGAAACCTTCAAAATCAGTATAAAGGCTCTCTAAATCTTAAATCATAGGACTTGTTATTGGGCCTTTCTGCTATTATGGCCTATGTATCAACATGAATAAAAGTGGAAAATATAAATAATACAGGGTGTCCCATAAAAAATTACCGGGCGAATGAATTTAAACGTAAGTCGAGAAATAGACAACAGAATCCAAATATCTAAACATCTGCATCTTACACGCCAAATTTACGGGAATCGGTTGACTGATTGCGAAGAAATGAGCAATTACATAACGCATGTGTCAATTCACTTCATTCTAAGTTTGAAAGAAAGATCGTTCAACACAATGCGCACTAGTGGTTAACTGTCAATGAGCTTCATATTTTGTTCTGTTAAATCCTTTTGTTCTTTTAAACAATCTGAAAATGAAAGCTTGCATGTAAGATGATGCTCGGTACTTGTACATATCTTTTTTCATTAATGTTGATATAAATGTTGCATAAAGAATTATTGCATATAGAATTCCAGCTGGCTTAAAAAAATTCTAACACACATTAATGTTTTTGGCCAAGAAATTATAATGCAAAGTTTAAATCTTTTAAAACTTCAACATTAATGTTGCATGGTATCAAAAATCACACATAAAGCTGTAAGCACTTGATCGTTGTCATCTTTGAATCAAATGTTCTCTGGAAAGTTAAAATACAACATATTTGCGCAACTTAACGAATTAAGTTGGAAAGCTTCCAATTGCCGAATTCAAAGTTTTCTCGGACAAACTGTTATTCATCTTCAGTGAAAGCATGAATAACATAACACCGTTGGATTATAAAATAGATAATGTGGACTAAATTTAATAAGATACTCAAACTTTAGGAAGCGGTGAGCGAGTATGAGAAAAGCGCCTGATGTTGATCAAACTTGGAATGAACTGCATTGATGCGCTCATTATATAATCGTTAATTTATTCGCTACCAGTCAACCGAATCAAATACAATTTTCGTATGTGATACACAATAAAATAGGCTATGTAACACTTTTTAATTTTGTGATTTCGATGTTTATTTCTCGACTTACGTTCAATTTTATTCACTCGGTATTTTTTATGGGACACCCTGTATTTATTTCATGTTGAAATGGACTATGGTTTTCCTGTCAAATAAATAATTTTTACACCAAAAATGGACATTTTTGGTAATAAATGATACAGAATCATGAAAAATGTATTTTATTTTGTTTATTTATTTTATTTCTTATTTAACATGGGGAGACCAATCAATGCACTGGCACTGTTCTCCCTTGGTTCCCAGGTGCTTTAACTAAAAATTTTGCTCAATATGGTATGATGGAATATTTATGTTCACAGATGTCAAATACTCATATGCCCTCTATTATTCAGAGCAAAAATAAAGGTTGCAGTCAATTTTCTTTTGAAGTTATGGCTACTTTTAATATTTGACATTTTTGGGTAAAAATTGAAAACAAAATCTCAAAACATATTTTTCAACTAAAATATCTCAGTCCATGTCACTTTTTATAATTGCTAGCTGGGTTAAACAGATAGAGGAGACTATAACAATTAATTCTAAGCCCGCTGGCACCTTTGTCCAAAACTGATGCACGTGACCCTATGTAGCCACAAAAGTAGCCTCTCTACTATTATGAATATTATACAAAATGAATGCAGCTTTGTCACATAGAATTACGATACCGCTAATGACTAACTGTAACCTATAAACTCTATTCAATATTTTCTGGATATACTAAATCTAAACTTGTCGTATATGATCGAAGTATATCATGGATTGCACCATATTATATTTAAACCAGCTTAAGGGAAGGGGTATGAACGTTTGGACAGTATTTATTGTAGGACATTAGAGCACATCAGACATATCGAATTGCATTCTGAATACGAAGAATGTCATTCTGATATCAAATAATTTTGATTTTTTGAAATTCACAATGTAATACACATTTTATGGCAAATCATTAAAAATTGATATTTTTGATATTAAACAGTACTCGAAGTAAACTTTATAAATCTGATGATTTATACTTAACGTGTATGTAGGTGGGATGAAAAACCGACGATCAATTGAAAATTTTGACCTTTCGTATTGAAGATATGGATTTTTTTCCCAAAACACCAAAAAAATTAGGTCGTTTTGGGAAAAAAATCCATATCTTCAATATGAAAGGTCAACATTTTCAATTGATCGTCGGCTTTTCCTCCCAGCTACATACACTTTAAGAATATATCATTAGATTTATATAATTTACTTCGAGGACTGTTATATATCAAAAATTTTAAAAATATCAAATTTTTATAATTTGTCATAAAATTTGTATTATATCGTGATTTTCAAAAAATGAAAATTATTTGATATCAGAAAGACATGCTCCGTATTCAAAATTCAATTCGATACGTCTGAGGTGCTCTCATGTTCCATAAAATACTGTCGAAACGCCATAAACGCTCATTCCAGATCCCTTAATGAATAGAATAACCGGTCCTATACAGGGTGTTCCTGAAAGAGCTGTATCGTCAGAAAGATAATATTTTGGGTATCTTAATGCCCAAACCAACATAACCAATCAAAATTAATAGTCGTTAAGGATTAAAACAGTTATTTCATACTTCCACGGACTCAAATTCCAATCAACGACAAATACGAGCGTATAGACGCCTCGTTCACAGTTATTGGCCCTCATAATACTACATGTAGATTATTGACATTTGAATCCGTGGAACGGTCTGAAAATGAGATAGTTTAGTAAAATTAGAGAATGGAGTGGTCAATTGTCAAAATTCAAAAATTATCTGATGGTTGACTAATTTTTCAAGCACATTATTATTTTATTTAGTTATTATTGGGCAAATTCAGTTTGCGACGATATTGTTCTTTCAGGGACATACATGTACCTTGAAAAAAAAGCTTAAAATGTTAGGATGTTGCCTCAGCACCCTGCACCTATTTAGGGTTTCAACAGAAAACATTTGAAGACCTGAGCACAAGAAGACCGTAAGTCCACTTGGCCCCTCAACATGTATACACTAAAGTTACGTAGTTTCTTAGGGTTTTATAATGTTTAATACATGTTCCAGGGTGAAACATCATGAAAGGTTGTGAAAGATTTGTTCTGGCCCCTGAACATGTATAAAACATTACCAAAATATACGAAACTATACGTAACTTTAGTGTATACATGTTGAGGTGCTAAGTGGACTTACGATCTTCTTGCGCTCAGGTCTTCATATGTGGTAGATACTGATAAATGATGCGATATTTAAGGCGTAGCTTTTCATTCAATCGGGTGATCGGGCACATTTCAAATCCCAACTAATTATATTTTCTGCACAATATTTATATATCGGTGCATTTATTCCGTTATTTATCCATTGATTTATGTTTTTGCTCTTATTCTATTCGCCTTTCCATTCATTTGTTAGATATATATACAAATAAAGTTTAAATAAAATACCGCCCTCATTATTTCTAGCTTTAAAACGTAACAAATTCTAAAGGAGAGAATTTACCTATGTCAGCTTGGATCCACTCAATTGCAGAATCATATGCTGACCAGGCACCACCACCATTCAGCCTTGCATCCGTGGCTGGGAAACCTTCTTTTGTCGCCGATGCTGTAATATCATCATCTCTTATCACACCACTTTCCATGCCCAGATAGTCCGAACAAACTAGAATTAGAAACAAGTATGTTTTGACAAAAGTAGGTAGTGAAAGATTATTAGTCATCAGAGGTCATCCAAAGATGATGAGTTTTAATAGTAAAGGAAGTCTCCAGCAATCGCAACTTTATGTCTTATTTGTTAGCAAAATAATAATTGTTAGGCACGAATCACGTAGTTTAATTTCAAGCAAACTCATATTGACCATGAAAACGGATAAAAACATTATTCAAAATTCCCGGGAGCCGAAATTGTATGGAGCAAAGACGTGCCAGTAATACAAAGGTTGACGACAACTAAGCACAAATAACCATGACGTAGATTTTACATCTGGAATGCAACGCAAGTGGTGTTGTTGCTGCTCTTCTAAATTCATTTATAACATGTCCGCTCCAGACCCAAGATGTTTTAGTTCTGATTTGGAGCGGAAAGGCGCAATCCTGTACTGATTGTAGCTGATTGCGAATGGTCATTTCACCACTGAACTGGAAAACTGTGCAATGTGTTCCATAAAATAAGTTTATGCAAACAGTCTCCAGAGTGACTCAGAATTCAATAGATGACATGTGTTTACATTTGATACGCCCTCTGTTGATCTGAGATCCAAACTGCCATGCAAAAACACTATAGTTTACATAGAAGAAGTTGATTTTTTTTTGCATTAACTTTGGTTTCAAAACAAATACTACTAAAATGTTGTCAAACTTGTTTACAAATGCATCAAGCTATATACATAATATCACACAAAACTTCAATGGGATTTAAAAGTTGGGTTTTGAAGAGATTTATGTGGTCTGCCATAGACACTCCTGTGTTATTTTGCCTGGCATGAAACAACAGAGGGCGGTCTGAATGTAAACATGTGACATCATAAGTCAACTCATCTATATGTTCCCAGCCGTAGCCCCATCTAATTTCCTGTAATTTCGAAGCTTTATAAACACAATTTAACTTTCTTCCCAAAAGTTTCTTATTTTTTCTTTATTCTCTCAAGAGTTCACCTAAACATTGCTAAATTACCATATTATAAAAGAAAGTTACATGATCATCAGATTATTGTCTATTTACCTACATTATTTAATTTTAATAAAATTTACCGGTACAGATAAATCCATCCCCTCTGAATCCTGCATTACAGGTACACTCGAAACTGCCATTGTTGTTGGTACAAGCTGCGTTTTGGTCGCAGGGAGTTGTCAGGCACTCATCATCGTCTAGAAAGAGGACAAAACCCAAGTAAAGATCACTCTGAATGTCTTCAATTTTTAAATCAAACCACAGATTGATAAATAAACAGATTGGAATTTTCTATGCCTATGCCCTCTAAGCGTACTCGAATTCAGCTGACACCGGTACAGCGTTCAGACCTGGCGACATCGCACGAAGTTTCTTTTGTGCTCGCGCTATTTTTGAGTTTGCTCACGCGGTACCTGACTTAGCGTCGATCCCCATGGGCAACATGCCATATTTCCACGGTATGCATGAAACAAACAAGGTTTTGCTGGTATATCTAATTAAATGATTATGAAGTTTGTATTGATAAAGTAAATATAACAATGATAAAATACAAAGGACAACGGAGTCTGGTATTTCGTTCACTGCTTCAACAATATACACGAGTTGGAGACGAAGCTGTATCCACTGTTTTTGAACTGCAAATTTGTTATCAATACACTTTTAACTTAAAAGACTATTTTCATATCATTTACCGCTACAGTTTAATCCATCCCCACTGAATCCTCCATTACAGGTACAATTGAAACTGCCAGGGTTGTTACTGCAAATTGCGTTAGGGTCACAGGAACCAGCCAGACACTCATCAACGTCTAGAGGGAGGAAAAGAACCAATATTAAAGGATGTCTCCGGCAATCAAAACATTATGCCTCATATATTAGAAAATTAATAATTATTATAAAGCACGAATCACGTGGTTTTATTTTAAACAAACTCATATTGACCAAACCGCCATCACACCGATATCGCCTATTCAATAATTACATTGTACAGCAGAGAAACTAAAATGAATACCCGGGATCGATACACGTGAATGTGCTATGCAAGATTTGATATTCAGACGATAAATCTTTGGATACCGGGGTAGAAAATGATGAATATCTCTCGTAATTTAGTGCGCTTTCAATAAATGTCTTTTATTATTATTAGTATTATATGATAGTCGTTAGCTTGCGTATTGAGAAAGAACCGTACGTATTGAGCTCAAAAACTGATAAAAATTCTGATTTTATATGTGCCGAACATTAGCGCAACAGATGAACCTCATTGCGTATACCATGCTCACTGACCATACAGAGGTCAGTCACCGGGCTTTTGTCAATAGCCTTAGTCGGATGTCCCTCGGCCCATTATGCGTCTCAAAACTATTGAACAGGTCGGAACAAAATGGCCATGCATGGCTGTGGATTCAACCTACCATGGCGATTTCCCGGGGGCGATTTCTGCCATGAAGATATCGGGGCGATGACATTGTGCGCCATCACCATGATCACGTGGCTCAATGTAGGGGACTGGAAGAGGGCGCACTGTGTAAAATGTTTAAGTGGTACCAAGCTTTTGTATCGAAAAACAACGATGAAAATAACAAACAACACATGCCGTGGGGGTCCGTTTTCGCCCACACTCAGGTTAACGAAGAATCAGCGAATAGTTATTCAAAGTTCTTCTTCCCGATTTCTTAATCGTGCAATTTAGACTAATACATGTTCAACCTAATAAATACTTTTTTCTAAACAGTGGAACGCCTTTCGCTGATTATCATTCATGTGTGTTTTGAGAGGTTCAATACAATTATATCATATAATCATTATTTCACAAAAGTTACCTGTGCAGCTTAATCCATCTCCACTGAATCCTACATTACAGGTACACTCGAAACTGTCAGGGGTGTTGCTACAATCTGCGTTAGGGTCGCAGGGAATAGTAAGGCACTCATTGGCTAGAAAGAAGATAAAAATCAATACGAACCAATATTAATCAATTTGAATGAAGCTTGAAGTAGGGACCACTTTAACAACAATTTTGAAGTCGGCAGGTGAATATTTATACGTACATGTAGTGGTATAGCAACTAATTAAAAATTTCAACAATGCACTACTTTTTGCTCAATGAAAGTTTAGTTAGATCGATTTGTGACAATTCTCTGTCGACAGGCGGGATAGTCAATTTAAAGCCATAATGTACGATCTTATATTATGAAATTTGTTACCTTTTTGGCATATTTGTAATGTTTACACATGTCCCAACTTGCCCCTAAATGGAATCAGCTAAATGTGTTGTGTTTGTAGGTCAACAGAGCAAAGTTCGGGTCATAATTCATAATTATGACTTTATGTCCGATAGAACTGCATGTTAAACGGCCAAAATAAGCAGTAGAGTTTCTTTCACTTAACCTTGTTATTTCAGCTCAAAATGGCCAGAATCCCTTCCCAACAATTATTACTAGTATTCTTTCATCATTTTGAGTATATCAGAACAAATTTAAAATGTGAAGGAAATCGTACATTAATGGGTTTTTTATTGCTGTCATAGGAACTTTTGAATGACGTAATAAGAGATGTTATGCAGGATTTAGCGAGCATACTTCTACAGCTGTTACACACCGACATCGCCTGGTTAATAATTACATTGTACAGTAGAGACACTAAAATGAATATTCGGGATCGATACACGTGAATGTGCTATGCACGATTTGATATTCAGACGATAAATATTTGGATACCGGGGTAGAAAATGATGAATATCTCCCGTAATTTTTTTTTAATTTTAAAGAAGCCATATTTGTATGCGTGCACTTGAATATATGTGTTGAAAGGATATGATAGCCGTTAGCTTGCGTATTGAGAAAGAGCCGTGCGTATTGAGTTCAAAAACTGACAAAAACTCTGATTTTATATGTCCCGAACTATAGCGCAGCGCAGGCCACTCGTGGAGGCAGTCTAAAAGCAGATGACCTCATGACGTATACCATGCTCACTGACCGTACAGAGGTCAGTAACCAGGCTATTGTCAATAGCCTTAGTCGGATGTCCCTCGGCCCATTATGCGTCTCAAAACTATTAAACAGGTCGGAACAAAATGGCCATGCGTGGCTGTGGATTCAACCTGCCATGGCAATTTCTGCCATGAAGATATCGGGGCGATGACACTGTGTGGTAGTTAAAGTAAGGGAGCATGTAGTAAGAAGCAAAAGCCGCTAGATTGATTAAGATTTTACTCGGCAGACGAATCGGTAGCATTTAAGGATGACTTCTGAGTTCTAGGAGCCATCAGCATAGGAACTGAAAATTCTAAACTGTATCATAACCACGATCCAATATTTTGAATATCCTATCGTTATAACAATGTAAGATATTTTATAACATGGAAGTGTTTCTTACTACAATATATAGTGCGACTCATAAGTTCATCCAGTATATCATTCTCCCAATTTTGTCTCATAATTAATAAACTTGGGTCATCCGCAAACCACAGGTCGCCTTCTCCATACTCTTCTTCTGTTCCTGGACAAGTTTTGACATGCTCAGGTGCTACCACAGCTTGGCAAAAGCATACTTCCTTGTATGGAAGAGACCATCTCAAGGCACCACCTCTAGACGGGTCTGGTCTTTCTCTAAGAATACAAACATAGCTCTGCACCACAGTCAGATGAGCTGTTAATGACAATAATTAATAATAGAAACAAAGTGTTAAATTGATCCTTCGGATTACAATGTTCTTTTCGTGCTTGGGCAATTATTATTCGGTATCCCCATAAGGACAATACTTTACAAGATTGCAATGTCAGCTACAAGCACGAAAACATATAAACGGTTCTGAAAATGTTACAAAATTTTTCTAAAATGAAATGCATAAAACAATAATAACAACTGTTAAGATGAATTTAAGTTTTAACTTCAACACTACACTATTTTTCACTCACCTGGAACGTGAAAAATAGTGTAGTGTCTACCACTACGTATGAATATCTACTCGTATAAACTGTTAAGATGTTTGTGAAGACCTATTCAGCGATTTGCTCATTCAGAAAATCGTACAAATCATCAAACCTCTATTGGTTTAGCCAAAAGTCGTATATTAAAGCAATATAGTGTGATTTGTACGTATAGATTCCTATTTAATGTTAATTCAACTGATCCCATTGTCCCCTTTTAATTTCAAACCATTTTGTAAATCAATAAATTTATCCCTTTATACCTATTTCAATTATGCAAATTTACTCAAAGTAAAACACTGCACAAATTGTGCACAATCATTAAAAACATAGTCAAAGCATATGTAATTTTCAGTTGTTGTTTTTTTAAACACAGTTAGTATTAAGAATATTTATATAATATTGAATGGCTTTGAGTGTGATACAAGAATATATTTTCTATCGAGTGCAATATATTCTTGTATCACACGAAAATAAGCCATTCAATATTATTATTATTAATTATATCAGGCTTTTGCTATGCGGTAAAATGAAATTTTTAAAAGCTTTACCTGGCCACCGGTTTAACCAATGTGTATTGTAATGTAAGCTTACATGTTGACGGTCTTGTTTCTGCTCTTTAGTCTCCAAAGACAATTTCGGAATAATTATATATAGGTTTATTTGTAGATGTGGATTATATTTCCTATAAAGTTTATCATCATCCAGAATTGCCGCGAATTAAGTTTGTGATTTTACTTGTTTATACAGTACGAAATCTCCTGTGAGCCGTTACGGTGTCTGTATTGTTGTGCTGTTGTATCATGACGCGTGTTGGTGCTGTCACCATGGTAACGCGCGACGCGTACGAGATACGCGTACAATATTAAAAAAATATTGTATTGCATCCGGGTATTTTGCAAATATTGTACAATATACAGTTTTATTGTATCGCTCAAAAGCCTGATATAAATAATAATAATATATACCTCTTTTTCTGGCAGAGACTGTAAAATGACAAAAAAAGTACATACTGACCTGCAATGGTGATAATAGAAATAAAAGAAACGTCAAATTCCATTATTATAGTCTCAGTTGTCTATCCCACATCAATCCAGAGTTTATAGAAATAGAGGACCGTTATTTAGTAACAAGTAGAGAGATTGCGAAGAGCCTTTATGGCTAATTTCACAGGTCTTACGCGCGATGGAATTCACCCGGTCCAACATCTGAAGGAAGGTATTATTTGGATTTCTTCCATGGTATATTCGATTTGTAGGCAGCACAGTACGGTGTTGTGCAGATGCATTCAAGCACATCATTAGATGCTCCACTGCCCGCCTTTTGCTCGCAGTTTAAAACTTTTTAATCAACTATTGAACTAAGCCACTAATCAAGTCGGCAAAATATTCATTATTGGAATGACCTTACAATCAACCTATGGATATGATTAATATCAACAGTATAATTAATAACGTTAATTGTCTTTAATATTTGAAATATATAGGCCTACTGATGTTTTTCCGTAGCACGAAGCGCAATTACCGGTTGAAATGAGGCATTTCAGACCTCATTATGCCGTTTTAATTAGGGTTGTTGCATTCCTTCATCTCGCATACATTTTTCATCTAAGACAATCGGTACACGAATTGGTCAACAATAGGCAATTTTGTTTGAAATGCTTATCAATCCTGGATGTGACTCTTCCGTTTTTGCTCGTTGACGTAGCTACAATGAAAAACTTTTGCTGTGTACCACAACCCCTCTACCACCACCAACATCCACATACCCACCTCCCCCGCAACACACACAGTTTTTAGATTATTGAACGCACTGGGTCAACAATTCACAACTTCCGTCGGCAAAAAAATATTTCAGTAAATTAGTCGAAATCTGGTAAATTTCACTAACATGTGTGTGTCTGTTGAACCCTTTAATGTTTTCGTCTGAGCATATAAAACATGTTTCAATTTGTTTTGAAGTCCCAATGCATGTCAGGGAACTCAACTAGAACCAAAATATTTACTCTGAGTAAGCACTTGGACAATCATTTGTTGAAAACATTTTTATGGACATTTTCCAAAGCTACCATATGATGCTTACTATACTTTTGGCTTCAGTTTTAACCGTTTCCGAATCACCAAATCTGCATTCACATTTTCATCAAATACCTGTTATCCTGTAGCCAGGAGTTAAGGGTATAAGCATGGTTAATTTCAATATCCGGGTTCGTAAGATAACAGAGATGTGATGTTGGAGGTAGAACTTTTTTAATGATCATTTGTCTCAAAATTACGTGCAGTATGAGTATATAACGGGACAGCGAGGAGATGAAGAGGGTCATTTATAGGGGCGTATCTATTGCGAGCTATTATGGTACAAAATATTTTCCTGCAAGTGACCGCATGTCAAGTAAGCGCATACATAAGCGCGGTATATTCAAACGATATTGTCTGAATCTGAGTATCGATCGCGCAAGTATACAAGTAAGTGCGAAGATCGCTCCCCTGGTTTTAACTGTGGGTTTTGACATAAATTACAATGACGTCGTGAATGACCCAGTGTTTTTACTTTATTATTAGAAAACTAATCGTCGTTTCTTGCTAATCATAATAATAATACCATTTTATTTCAACAAATTTAATTTGTATTGAAAGAAAAACACACAGACAAGAAGGGTCGTATGTCTTACTATGACTGTATTTCAACCAAAATATGATTTTCAATACACTAGAAACGTTTTGATGTTTATCTTTGAAAATCGCCAGAATTTATCCACAGTCATCGTGGCACAGTAGGCATCGTCGCCTGTCACTCTTTTGCATTCAAAGTGCCTTGGCAGTGGTTCGAAACCTGGTGTGAATTTAAATATTTTTTATTCTTTTTACTAATGCACTTTGCTGTTTTTCAAACACGCCCCTGAATGAAATAAGTGGCCAAGTACCCTTAAAGTAAGTAACAATTATCAAAGTCATGCTTGAGCGGAGATAAATAATTGTTGCGGCCATAATTGACCGTCCTCGTAGATTATTATTATTATTATTAATATTATTATTATTATTATTATTATTATTAGTGTTATTATTATTATTATTATTATTATTATTATTATTATTAGTGTTATTATTATTATTATTATTATTATTATTATTATTATTAATATTGTTATTGTTATTATTATTATTATTATTATTATTATTATTATTATTATTATTATTATTATTATTATTATTATTATTATTTATTATTATTATTATTATTATTTCAGTAATTTATTGAGCACATTTCTGCAAAGACCAATGCGCTTTACAATAATTACACAATAAGAATACATACAAAGTACTTGACACAAAACTATACATTAAGACCTTACATAAAAAGGAAACATTGCAAACTTCAATAACAAAATATTCAAAGAAGTCAAGGAACATTAAAAAATTAAGTATATATATCAGCATAAAAAATCAAAGATTAAATAATTAAAACATACATAAAAGTAGCCAAGGTCAAACCACATATTTTCTGACTCTTTATTCCAAAAATCGGATCTAAAGAGTTTCTCTTCGTGTTTTGTACATCTTGCCGTTTCATTTTTCTTATTTTCCTTTTTCAAATAATCGTACAAAGTTTAATGTTTAGAAGTAGGTTTCAGAGTATATATTACACCTGACAATATCAATCGTATAAAAGACGTCTTGAAAATGTGCAATAACTTGACATCCTTCAAAATATTCAGGGATAATCTTTCCAAATTGGCAATTGTTTCATCTTTCAGTATTTTTCATTCAAAACAAGAGCCTTCCTGGATTAGTCCACCGTTTTTAGAAACCAAATGTTTCTCTTTTTATCAATATTTATATTTGTTTTTTTTATCGGGATGTCTGGTCTCTTTTTAGGCTTCTCTTTTAAATTCCATTCCTATTTCTGGTTGTAATTTAGGCCTTCAGGTGTACCTTTTAACATGTATTGTATATTGTGTATGTTTAAATTTATGTCTTGCGTGCCACCATCAATATGGGGCACTGATCAATATAGACCTGTATATTTTGTCTTCTTTTTTATTGAATAAAAGTGATGTACGAATAGGTTCTGAAATTTACGGATCGCCTATAGTGCCCACTGTGCCGCAGTAAGACTTATACTACACATCTGAGGCAGCAACATGAAACATCGGGACTGAATAAGACTCAGTTAGACATATATCTGACAAAAGTTCGACCACTCACATAAGCACCGGCTGCACTGGTACTGTGACAACCAACTGCGTATTCGTAGACATACTATAATTCTTAGTTTTATAATTAAAGATAGAGATAAAAAGAATTTATCGCGTCTGACGTCATCTGTCAATCAAATTCGAGCACAGTTTGTTTACAAGTGTCGTGATGATGACCTGCTGAACGCGGTAATTTTGCACCTTCAAACATGCAAACCATCTCAAAAGTTAGGTCTTTATAGTAGGAAACTTTCTTTCGCGAAGGCACCATGTCAACAATGCCTAGAAAAGCTGTTTTTGGCTGGTAAAAGTACGTATTTTTTCGCCATTTGCTGCTATTTCTTTTCTCCGATCAGCACCATCAAAATATACCACAAAATATTCTAATATTTACATGTACCATGGTTTTCATTCAATATCAAATTAAAACATTATTCAAAGTTACAAGATCAGATCTATTTTTCGCAAACAACATTATCAAACATTGTTAATCGGATGAGTACCATGCCATTGCAGTCAGTAGCCTTCAGACAACAGAACACTTGCACTACCTAGTACTGGAGACCTACTTAGGTCAGCAACATTAGACCAGAAAAGACAGAATGCAAATCAACATTGCCAATTTCTGATCCTTTATTTGTATTGCATTTAACATTTAATTGAATACATGAATCCAAAACCCACCCAAGTCCATGGGAAGTGATTTTGAGAAAAAAACCTGTGTATCATTTTAATTCCTTCAGTTAGATTTACCTGGTCAATATGGTAAGTTGTACGTGCAAATGGGTGGGTTAAACTGTATTAGGTATGACGATTATCATTTCAGGGACTTCGTGGGGTTCATTTTAAATTCTGGACTTGGGTGGTTTTTTGAATCATATACTAAGACAATAATGTTGGAATAAGATTACCACTAGTAAGATAATACAAAATAAAGCACACAGTTATGTATAATGTTGATAAGCATTCTGCCATGTAATATAAACCACACACTTTCCTTGATTAACCCCATTTTTTTTCTCCAAAAGTCACTCTCCAGCAATGAATGTATTACAAGTGGACTTTTATACATACTGGATTTCAATCAATGTGTTACAAGACTCAAATCATGGACTTGGGTTGATTCTTTCATACATGATATTTTTCACATGCTCAATAGACACATAGAATGAATTTGAGTTTTTCTTTCATACATATGACAGGCCTATGTATAGCAACACTTTCCCATGCTTAACTCAATTTGGCCAAAGTATGGACACATGAATACAGGTGTTTACGCAGTTAAAGATTGTGAAACCATTTATCATCAAATTAAATATATACCATAAAGCCTTCCAACATGTCTGCGGTTTCCTTTTAGTCTATACGAACTTAAACATAACTTGTGACGTGCCATGTCAAAAGGAGACATTTTTGGGCAGGATCAAGAATGGTGAAATGGCCAAAAATCTGCCCGGGATGGTTTTTTTTTTCAAATTTTGTGTTTGTTGCGAATTTGTGATGTTATTAATGTTTAAAAGATTGTCTGATAGTTTCAGGCCGGAATATAACTGGCATCTTGTATTTTATGAGACATTTTTCAAGGTAATTCCTACTCTCAACATTGTCAATAATATTTTAAAGGCCAATATCTCAATTTCCAATTTTATAATACCATAACATACGAACTCAATATTGAACTTGTCCGATTTCATTGGAGAAAACGTGTTGTGAAGCAAAATATCTCTATATTTAAGATATGTTAAAACCTCAAAATTGATAACCTGCCCAAAAGTATCTCCTTTCGACATGGCACATATATCGTGAACACGTATTAACGAACAGCTGACAACTATAAACTGTCCCGCGTACGCACCCATTTAATATATTCACCACAGAGGGCGACATTGTCGATTTCTTAGGGCGAACACTGTCCTTTTGCATCAGTCGCTACTTGAGTTCGGCAAATACTCCACTGAATATAAAAGGACGGTTTATGTAGTAATCCGATATACGGCGAATATCACGAAGAATAGCCACAGAGCCTTTCATGACTCCTAGCGAGGGATAAATAACCAGATACATAGCTTTTTATAGCTCCAATTGAGGGCGGAATAGCCATCTTTACAGCCTTGCATGGCTCATTGCGAGGGACGAATAATTATATGCATAGCCTTTTATAGCTCACATTGAGGGCGGAATAGCCATCTTTACAACATTGCATGGTTCATAGCGAGGGACGAATAGCCCTTTTAGAGCGTATATGGCTCATAACGCATAGCCCTCTTAAGGTCCTTGTATGGCTCCTAGTGAGGAGCAAACAACCTTCTCTATAGCCTTACATGGTCCTAGGGAGGGACGAACAGCCATCTTTAGAACCTGGTATAGCTACTAGGATATGACAAAAAGCAATCTTTAGAGCGTTGTATGGCTCCTAGTGGGGACGAATAGCCCCCTTTAGATCCTTGTATGGCTCGTGGCGAGGGACGAATAGCCACATTTAGAGCCTTGTATGGCTGCTCGAGAGGGACGAATAGCCCTCTTTAGATCCTTGTATGGCTCGTGGCGAGGGACGAATAGACATCTTTAGAGCCTTGTATGGCTGCTAGAGGGACGAATAGACATCTTTAGATCCTTGTATGGCTCGTGGCGAGGGACGAATAGCCACATTTAGAGCCTTGTACGGCTGCTATATAGGGAGGGACGAATAGCCCTCTTTAGATCCTTGTATGGCTCGTGGCGAGGGACGAATAGCCACATTTAGAGCCTTGTATGGCTGCTAGCGAGGGACGAATAGACATCTTTAGAGCCTTGTATGGCTGCTAGCGAGGGACGAATAGACATCTTTAGAGCCTTGTATGGATCCTAGGAAAGGACGAATAGCCATTTTAGACCCTTGTATGGCTACTAGCGAGGAACCATAGCGTGGGTTATAAAGGATAATGCCACTCAAGTGGTTCTGAAGTACATACCGTATTCAAACATCTAACAATCACAGCATTTTATATTCTCTATTTCTCGTGGCGAGGGACGAATAGCCACATTTAGAGCCTTGTATGGCTGCTAGCGAGGGACGAATAGACATCTTTAGAGCCTTGTATGGCTGCTAGCGAGGGACGAATAGACATCTTTAGAGCCTTGTATGGATCCTAGGAAAGGACGAATAGCCATTTTAGACCCTTGTATGGCTACTAGCGAGGAACCATAGCGTGGGTAATAAAGGATAATGCCACTCAAGTGGTTCTGAAGTACATATACCGTATTCAAACATCTAACAATCACAGCATTTTTATATTCTCTATAACCGTGTTTATTTTTTTAATATTGAATACAATTTGAATTTGGTAAGCTCTTGGTTACATCAAATATCAACGTTTCCAAATGACACCTTCTTTTGCTCTACGTCCCAGCTCTGCCATGTATTCCCAGCAAACACAAAACGTTTTAAAAACGTTTTAAATAAGTTATATTTTGGCTTTTGGTTTAGGTAAAACGTTTTAATAACATTAAAATGTCGGGTTATATAAAGGTCATGATAACGTTTTAAAACGTTTTGGATGAAAACACACTACAACAATATTTTTAAATGTTTTCAAAAAATGTTATTGTAAACTATTTTTGCAAACATTTTTGCCAAATATTGTGTCAATACTTAGATAACATTATGTTAAAATATTTGAACCCAGCAAACACAGAAATGTTCTTAAAATGTTTTTCAAAACCTTTTAATAACATTTAAATGTCAGGTTATATAAAGATCATGAAAACGTTTTTAAAACGTTATTGAAAATATTTTGGGCAAACATTTTTCGCAAAATATTTTTTCAACCCCAAAATAACATTTTGTTTAGAATGTTTTGTATCAAGTTTTCAAGAATGTTTTTGGAATGTTATTAAAACGTTTTTATACCCTTTATATAACCCGACATTTAAACGTTTTCTGTAAAACATTTTTGTTTGCTGAGCAGTAGATTATCAAAAATGTTTTTAAGGTTATGAAAACGTTTTATACTCTTAATATACCCTTTATATAACCCGACATTTAAACGTTTTCTGACAACCTTTTATAACCTTTTGCGAATGATGTCGAAAACGTTTTGTGTTTGCTGGGTTATTATATAGCCTATATTTTACATCCCAGTATTTCAAATCGTAATCCATATGTCAGGCCTACCCCTTTTAGACAAGTTATGCGTACAATAAGGGCGTAAACCGGCTCAGGGAAAGTAGCTGTCACCTGGGTATTGATGTCATTGTTGCCTGGAAAAATCTGTAGAAAGGAAAATTCGTTGTAATTATCGTCGCATAAATTGTTGAAATCGGTTTTGTTTGTTTGTTTGTTTTATTTCTTCTTTTGCCCGGGTTACTCATTCAGTGGATGTTTTAAGGTATCCTCTGTTCTTCCATGAGGCCCAGGGGTATAATGTCTGATAATTAACATGGTGATGGTGCTTCGTTTTAATAATCATGAATCGTCGCATTATTTAAGATGTTGGTTATCGTTCGTTTGAAACGAAAAATAGATCAACATTACTCGAAGTTGGATAAAATATCTAAACATCCACAACTTGTTTTGCCATTTGTCCCAATATGAATTATGTACTATGTACTATAAATATATGTACTATACTTACTATCTCAGTTCCATTTTGATTCATAACGGTGTCATTAGTACTCAAGAATGTTGACACTTTAAATGACGTTACCCAATTGTAACTAATCCCAACACCGCCATCACCTTGAGTTATCACACCCGACACATAAGTCTGGTTACCTGTAATACCAAATTAATGACTTTGAAAGGGCCATACAAACTCCGAGCATTCGACGTAGAATATTCGATGTAACATGCCTTTGTTATTTCTATTTCCAGTAATGTTTGACTTCTAACTAATGTTTGATGACGTTAACTCAATTATGTTATGTCTGGTGAATATATATGATAAATCTTACGTCATTGAATATTCTACGCGTTATGTGCCGGTCAATATTCTGCCACCCAATGACCACCTTTAAAAAAAAAAGCGTACACCCAATGTCATTATAATGATGGACGGCCACGCCCAAGGACGCTTTCATTTTGCAATACGACATGGAAAGTGATTACGTCTATATAAAGTCTGCACAAAAAGTAACTCAGCTGTTATAAAAACGCCTATAGCTTCAGAACTAATAATTTTTTCCACAATATTTCTACATATAAAGAAGGACGATTTATTTACTCGCATTTTGATACCCCATTTGTCAAATATCGTTCAATATTAACAACACAGTAGTGCTTTTAAAGAAAAGTACCCGAATTTAAAAGTTGCAGTTTACAGCGATCAATGGTTATTACGCAAGCATTGTGGCACCTAAAACCCTCCATTCATCTTCGCGCTGACTTCAAATCAATACAAATAGCTGCAACTTTCAATTTGGGTTATGTTCTTTAAAAACACTGCTGTGTTATTAATATTGAACAAAATTGGACAAATGGGGTATCAAAATGCGCGTAAATAAATTGTCCTTCTTTCTATGTAGAAATATTGTGGAAACAATTATTAGTTCTGAAGCTATAGGCGTATTTATAACAGCTGAGTTACTTTTTGTGCAGACTTTGGAATCAACACAAGAATCTCCTAGTTGTTCCTTGATTTAAAGGAAAATTGTATTACGTTTATCTAACCTTACCTGGTCTAGGGCTGTTATGCTTATTGGAATTAGTTCCTTTTCTACTGTTTGCCATCCAAATAAAATGAACGAAACTTGTTTATAACTTCATGGATTTGAAAGGCGCAGATTCTTATCGATCGGATGATCAGGACGCAGTAATAGAGGCGCGCAAAGATGGTCCCAGACCAAGTAATAATGTTGGAAACTCTACAGGTACCATACTACGATGGCTAAAGATAAGATTTACCTATGTTAGCTTGAATCCATGTAGGAATATACAGAGAAGATAAGAGAAAGTTAAAACTATCTGCTGACCAAGTACCATCACCATTCAGCCTTGCGTTCGTAGCTGGTCGTATTGACGTCATTGCTGTAATATCTTCATCTCGTATCTCACCACTTTCCATGCCCAGATATTCAGAGCAATCTAGAAAGAGAAACAAAAACACTCAAAAAGCCCAAAACACATGTGGATCAAGTGAGAATGCCTTGCCTCAGTAAATGTATTATAACTTGAACCCTGAAATGGTTTCAATACAGAACTAATCTGAGTATCATAGGCACAAATACATTGTTGCTAAAAATGAATATAAGTGATAATGACTTGTATACTTTTTGTAAGATAAATCCAGAAACAATCAAGCATCTCTTTGTGGATTGCCCTATTTCTAGACATTTTTGGGAAAATCTCAAAGACTGGATAAAAGACAAGATCAGTATAGATCTATGACCCCTCAATTAATTCTTTTTGGATCGAAATGTCGTTATTCTAACACTGATTTTGAATATTGCAAAACTTTATTTGTATAGACTAAAGATGACAGAGAAACGACCAAACTTAGATGATTTTTTAATGGAACTTAAATGTTATTATAATGTTTTGAAATACCAAGCAGTATGTAGCTTACAGCTACAAAAGTTTAATAGTAAGTGGCAATCCTGGCAACTGTTAATGGTATGATATAATTTTTATTCCTGTATATTTTATCCATAGTCAACTCGCGTTACTCTTAATTGTTTTTTACTCAATTTGAGTACAAAATAATCAGCATTGGGTTCTATTCGCTCATTCTGTTGCTTTTTTCCCTTTTTGTTGGTTGTTTTCAATCCTCTTATAACTCTTTTCAATCCTCTTATATCTCTCTTGAAAATATTAATAAATAAAATGCACGTTAATGTATTTTAAGGTCACTGATTAAGTGACAGTACTATGCATTAAGAAACTTTTAATAAAGACAGCTGTCTACAAAAAAGAGGAAAAATAACTTGAACCCTTGCCCCCACCCATGATGTTTTTCATCCGGCATACGAAAACGGTTGTGATTACACCCGAATGACTTAAAGGAACACCCGGCGGTATGAAATCGCGTCTGTACTAAAAAAAAACCAGTGTGAGCTAAAATGCAACAACAGATATACAGGCCTATTTAAATAATTTCCTATGAATATACAAAAGTGATCATAATAAATTAAAACTAGAGTTTTGCATTCACGTGCGCCATCAATTTTGTACCTGTGATTAACATTTCTAGGCAAAAATTTGCAGTAAACATGGCAGACTCCTCCCATTTTTGGCAATTTTTGTTCATACATTGGCCGACCCCTAAATGTACCAACAGATTTATTTTTGCCGACGTGCACTCAAGAAGTTAATGGGGATTTAAAAAAAATTCAATGCACTTTATGTAGCAACGCCAACCCTTACGAAAATGCAATCACCAAAAAAAGCTTGCGCAACCTTGCAGCAAGCATGTACACGCTTGCTGCAAGCTTGCGCAAGTAACAGCGAAGCATGCACATACATACAGATTGGGGCTTCTACAGATATCCGCCAGCAAAGAAAACCATATTTGCGTGTATTCAGTAGATGCTGCATGTCAAAATTGTTCAGTACTTTGTTTCTTAACCATGCGCAATTAGTCCTCACAAAATGTCAAATATTGACCCCGATTTCTTTTTCACCAAGGCCCGTCGTGTACCGACGGCCTAAGATGTACCGACGATCCATGTTGAGCCGGGGCACTGTCCTAGCACCCCCACCCCACACACACACACACCCACCGACAAATACACCACTGGGTATGAGGTTAAAATTGTGGATATCTTAATATCAAAAGAGGATCGAAAGTCATAGTGATCGGACCTGTTTTCATCATAATAAAATCCTAGTTGTATACTTACTTAGACAGAATACGGAGGAATGTATGTCACAATACTCGAAACGTACTTCTTCATTAGTAGTGTAACACCACGCTCCTCCTGGTCCATCATCGGGGTATGGGTTTCTGCAATAATTATGATCTCCCAAGCTTTCCGGATAATTTTCAAGTGTGTAGTACGTGTGCACGTGTGGTACCTGTTCTGTCCACTTCTGGCATACATTTCCTGATCTAGTGATAGCTACTCTACCACGATAGTCTCCGCCATTGGCGTCAGAGTAGCATTCATTATCTCCATCTGAAGTGAAACGGATACATATTAGAGAGGTCACGATTTCCAAACGTACGTATCATACGTCCGTACGTCTATTGAAAATCTCGTTACAGGAGAGTGATTTTGAAATCGCAACCTCTCTAGTATTATGGTACTCATCCATTATTCTTACCGTTTTGTTAATTTTGTTCTGATTTCGTCATTATTAATGGTTCTAAACATAAATAAATCTTGGTGTTTAACACAGCTGTTGCAAATTTCGTTGGGTTGGTTGGTAATGTTGGGTGGTAATACGCGCAAGTGATCGCAATGCGCGCAACAAAAGACGTGAAGTTGTAAACAAAACAAGATTCGTTCATATTAGAATAAGGTGAATTAAGGGTAACTTATATTTTGCTATTATGCTAAGTAATGTTTTAATAGCTCACTAAGAATTGCACCAGCATCCACTACTCAAAATGTTGAACCTGTTTGTCGCCAATACATGGTAGAGGATAGTAAACACAACAATTCCTGTTGGTTTATTCTCTGATTAGTTTTCATTCATTATTTTTACCATTTAGCTGGTTTATTTTTCGATTTCGTATTATTTGAATATTATTAAACGTTCTAAACATAAATAAATTATGTCTATGGAGATGAAGATGAGAGTAGCCTGGATAGGGCGCTATAACCTATTTTAGGCCATTTTAGGCACTTGAAAGCTGGTACAAAAAACCTCATACAATGTAACACAATTTGCATCGGATGTTACTTTAGAAAGTACGATTTCTGAAAAGGGAGCTATAGCCAAAACAGGTTGACTATCGAAGAATCATCTGGCACCAATGCGTGACAGTGAGTCCCAATCCTCCTAGCTATACTTACTACCACAGAATCGTGTAGAACCTATGTCACAATATTCCCAACGCAATTCCTCATCAATAGTGTAACACCAAGTGCCTTTTGGTTCGTTATCAGGATTTCTGCAGTAATTATGATCTTCTAGCCCAATTCCTGGGTAATTATCTGGCGTTACTTCGTGCTGATGTGGTACTTGTTCAGTCCAGTTTTGACATGTTTTGCTTGTTTTAGTGACAGCTACTGTACCACGGTAATCTGCGCCTAAGGCGTCTGAATAGCATTCAATATCTGAAAGTCATATTAGTTCATATCGATGTTTTAACCGTTTTGGTATCAGTCGGGTTTTTTAATCTGTCTTTTGTTACTTATCGGTATTGATTTTCAATTCATGTGAAAAAGACATAAATAAATAAAATAAAATTTGCAACAAAATTCGTCACTCGCATCACATATCGTATGTCACGAAATAAAGTTTATAAAGTTCCAGAGAAAATAGATGTTGAAATTCTTTCGGAATATATTTGTGACATGTATGTTGCTTTGTATGTGTATATCGTTGTCACCATAACGTTAAGAAAAGACTTCAAATCATGAAATGATTTTCAAATCAAACTATATCACATTTTTCATCTTAAATATAGCATCAAAGTCAACGATGTACATGTGAAACACGTTGTTTCCATATTTGATCCCGATTTTTCGTGAGAGTACGGCGATCGCGTTAGAGACACAACATTATGTGAAATTCGCATTAGAGATACGACAGTATGTGAACAACCTGGTCTCCCAAATAAACTGCCGTATATAGTCAGTTTACAAATTATCTTAAACTAATCATATACGGCATTTTCAGATATTTTAAAAGTGAAAACGCCCTCTGTTGTTATGAATGAAATTTAGTGCGTTTATCCTACGTTTTTGAAGATATTTTGACACCATATAACAACTAGTAATTTGATAAGTAAAATGGCTTTTTTAGGTATAGGTATGGTTAGGGCGGTGTCGGCGGTAAAAAAACCAATAGCGCTCAAAGACAATATGGTTCAAGATTGCACCGCAGTGCTACAAAGAAACAATTAGTGCTCAAAAACAATAGCCAACAAACTTAAACTTTAAATTAGCCCCCGAAAGAGCGCAGGGTCTGAAAATTAAAGGGAATTTGGCGTGTTGTTGATAACTTAAGGTTACGCATTGGTTTCTTGCCGTGCAGTCTAATAAACCATATACAGTGAGCCAAAGAATTAAGGTACCAGTTATGGTCACACCTGTATATCCTAAATAAAGACAAATATGTCAAAATTAAAACAAGCAGTCAATACCTGTATTATTGAGCTCGGATTTAAGACCTTATTTGTTGAAATTGGTTGAGAATTAAAGAAACGGTGATCTAAAACCTAATGAAGAAACGAAATCAAAAGTTGCACTTTGGTGTTCTAATCAATGAAAGCACGACGCTAGTTTTAACGTGTTAATCAATGGAAGCGCAGCGCTAGTTTTCTTGTTCACGAACACTTTGTGTACAAATTAATAGGGCATTTAATACAGCAAACTGCAACTTTTAAATTGGTATCTTCCTTGGGTTTTGGGATAGCCGTGACTTTATTTCTTGAACAATTTCAACGAATGAGGTCTTAAATTCGACCTAAAAGATACGGCCATTGGCTGCTGGTTCCAATTATGACATATCTGTCTTTGTTTAGGCTATACAAGGGGTGAACATAACTGGTACCTTAATTTTTTGGCTTACTGTATATATTCTGATCATATTACGATCATTTGTAAACTGACTATATATGGCAGTTTAGTTGGGAGACCAGCTTGGATGTGGGTGATTTTGTCCTAGTTTTGTGAATATGACGCAGATACGACAGTATGTGAAACGCAATATTGTAAATATCCACCATATTACATATTGATATTAATATCTTATATCTGACTAATTAGACCATATTTATTTTTGTAATTTGGTGTATTTGTAGTACATTACACTACAAATACATGCCAAATATAACCAGAAATCAAAACAAAAATGAGAGATACGACAGTATGTGATACGAGCAAGATGAATATAGTTGAACTTGTAAGATAGTTCAGTTCATATAGTTCAGTTAAGTGATGCTTATTGGGAAAGTTCTATATATGTAAATTAAGCGCTCAATAATATACCGGGTATTGTCACCATTTTTCAGCAGAGAGAAATATGTGACACGATCTGGTCCATGGGGGCCAAAGGCGGCAAATTTGAAAGTGAGATAAAGGTAAAAATATGGAGTAAAAACAATAAAATACATTTAAAAAAATACACATCAAAAAACTTCATAACTTGAGAACCAAGTATGCTAGACCTTTGGTGTTTTCAGTAAATGATACACCTTTGTTTCCAATGGACATTTTATTGTGAAATGTCATTGTACAAGGAATACATTAAAAAATTCCACATAGCCCCTGAATGAAAAGTATTTAATTATCTTTGTAATCACTCAAAAAGCATTTGGTGTGAATTTTACATCCGAACTAGAGGCTATTAATTTTTTACGAGCCTTTTTATTTTACATGTAAAGCATATGGGGGTGACGATTAGAAATGGACGGCAATATTAAAAACCCTCATTTTGGGCCATTTTCGACACTAAAATGCCCATAAAAAAGAATAGCCTCTAGTTCGGATGTAAAATTCACACACAATGCTACCTGAGTGAGTACAAACATAATTAAATACATTTCATTCGGGGGCTATATCAAAAACAAAAAATGTCCTATACCCTAATGGTTATGGAACAAAGGTGGATAGCCTATTGCATGTACAATGTAATAATTACAGTAACTTAATTTTCAAAAATGCCTCCTTTGGCCCCATGGACCAGATCATGTCACATATTATTTTCAAAAAATATACCGCTGCAGTTAAATCCATCCCCGATGAATCCTGTATTACATGTACAATCGTAACTACCAGGGTTGTTGCTACAAGTTGCGTTAGAGTCACAGGGACCACTCAGGCATTCATCAACGTCTAAAGAAAGGAATTAGAAACAGTATTATCAATTTTTTTGGTTCATCAGGTGTGTCTAGGGCTACAGTGGTCATCGAAAATCTAGTTAGAACTTTCATATTTTTATCAAAATTTATGGAATGCCTTCAAAAGATTTTCAACATGGGTCTGACAAAACCAAACTTTGTTAATGGGTCTGACAAAGCCAAACTTTGTTAATGACCTGTTGATTAGGAATCAATAAAAACAATTATATTAAACAGATATTAACTATTACAAAATGTCTTACTTCTAATGCTATTATAAAATGTAGGATTCTTTTTGAAAGCTTGTCCTATTTATTTATTTATTTATTTATTTATTTATTTATTTATTTATTTATTTATTTATTTATTTATTTATTTATTTATTTATTTATTTATTTATTTATTTATTTATTTATTTATTTATTTATTTATTTATTTATTTACATAACTGGCTAAAATACATCAAAAATACACATACGACAGAGCATGTCATAAAATAAAAATTATAAAAGATTGTCCCGGTAGGCTAGCCAGGAGGAGCCAGGAGCGTGAACACTATCACCCGAGGGGTGTGACCC
Organism: Amphiura filiformis; assembly: GCF_039555335.1. NCBI lineage: Eukaryota > Metazoa > Echinodermata > Ophiuroidea > Amphilepidida > Amphiuridae > Amphiura > Amphiura filiformis. Next base: position 12,072,254 of record NC_092641.1, on the reverse strand, counting down.
CTCCAACCCACCGAGACAAGTGAACTCAAAACATAAGTATTAAATATTGCACATTTAGAATAATTAACATAGGCCTATTACACATTACACATATTTCATCAACAATAACATAAAATTTAGGAGTCCAGCTCCAACTCTTGCATAGTCATTTCAATAAAATGTGTTTTAAGGTGGCTTTTGAATGGCCTCATATTTGTATGCAAAATACCTTTACTTTGCTCCGGATGCACTATCTAATACTTGTAAGTGGATATCCCCACGCTTGTTCATAATAAAAGTTACCAAGCCGGAAACACTTGCCGTAAATTAATCACATTAATATCATATCGGAAACAAGTAAGTAATACTGATAAAAATGGGTTAACGAAAAAGTAATCCAAAGTTCTTAAGGCCCAGTTTCTTAATCGTGTTTTTTTCCCTATATTTTAAACTTAAATACAGGTTTGACATAAAGTATGGAATATTTCTTCTCGAAGTGCCAAGACTAGTCTGGAAGGGGTCTGCATAAACCGTACGGGCTAAATATTAATCGGGAGATGGTGGAAAGCAATTGTTTGATAGAAAATGTACTTTCCAGCAGTTTACATTAGGATGCTCATAATGCGGAGCATTTGCCTAAAAATTGTTCTGTTATTTTCAAATTAATTAGGGTTTGAGGTGACATTTCCTTAATTTCGTCAGCAAATGGCATTCGTCAGAGCTGAAATGCACTTGCAATGTATCAATTTTTGCAATTGGGAGGAGTTTAAATATGGCTCTTAAAAGTGGTACGTACTCAGAGAGTTTAAATGCTTCCACTGGGGTCAAATGTTAAAAAAACAACTGTGTGGATTATTGGTTGTCCAATGAACTCATACTCTTTATTTATGTACAATAGGTTTATAACACTTGGCCCCCAGGGGCCATTCAAACTTTCTGAGTACGTACCACTTTTAAGAGCCATTCTTCAAAAGCTCCTCCCATATACAAAATTGGTACATTACAAGTGCATTTCAGTTCTGATCAACACTTATTGGTATTTAGGTTCAGTACATATCACCTCAAACTTCAATAAATATGATAAGGGACCGTTCACAAACACTTGTTAGGGGGGCCTGATGCAAAAAGGGGGGCCCCGAAAAATTTTGAGCCTCCTAAGGGGGGCCTGAAAAAAATGACCACAAATGTTCCTGGAAAAAGTTTATATGCTTTTCTATGGGGTTGACCCATAATTTTCATGTCAAAAAGGGGGGGCTGAAATTTTTGAGGTCTGTAAAGGGAGGGGGCCCGAAAAATGTTCGCGATGAAATTATTTTGCATCAGCCCCCCCCCCCCCTACAAGTGTTTGTGAATGGTCCCTAATATCAGAACAATGTTCAGAAATTCAGAAATTTTACCTACCACAAAACTCAACTCCGCCATTTTAGGCTAATTCACAACCTTATGAGCACCATAATGTAAACTCACGGAACGCATATTGTCTATCAAAAATTATTTGACACCATCTCCCGACACACGTACGCCAATAAATATTTAAAAGTGTGGGTTGTCCAGACCCCTTTCTGATTCGTCTTGGCATTTCGTGAATACACATTTCATACTTAATGTCAAGTCTGCACTCTATTAATAAAGTTTACCGGTACACGTAAATCCATCTCTCCTGAATCCTGCATTGCAGTTACAGTCATGGCCACCAACCACTGGTATATCGACGTCCACTGGTTCAAATGGTCGGCTAGGTGTGTCTTTATTCAATCCTGATACAATTCTGACACGTGTACATTTACAGGGATCTTTAGGAGTTATGACCCATCGCCAAGCGTGGTTTTGATATTTGCCTCGACCAACTTCACAAGTTTGACGTGCTTGAATTTGAATCATGTATTCTAAAATGGATTTTGAAAAGTATATATTTTTAATTTCAATATGAGCGGCGTCGAAAATAGAATCATTGTGAAATGGAAAGCAAATAAGCATAAGAAGAATGATAAGTACAATAATACAGTCATGAGTGACGAAAATTAAATCGAATTTATACACCTCGAATTATCGATATCATTACACTTTTTAAAAAAACCTGTAGCAAAAACTTGACGTGAAGCGAATTATTTATAAATACTTTTTGCTTGAGCATAACTATATACAGATATACATGTACTTCATTTTGCACAATGTGACTTACTTCCTACAAGACTATGCGTTTTCAAAAGGTATGTTTTCCATTTGGAAAAAGGAACCGCGAACAATGGGCTATTCTAGTTGAAATCCATAAACCAAACATTAAAGACATGACCTTAAAATTTCACACAGGAAGTGCGAGCGTGGGGTTACCTGAATGGGTGACTCCATTTTACAATCTCTGTGTGGCAGATTAAAGTCATGTCTTCATTAGGGGTGTATGGGTTTCAACTGGAACAGCTCAATGAAAATACCGCTGCAATTAGAGTTCGTTTCCAAAGCAACGAGAAATCGCTGTTTGTTTTCCATGTGAGCTAATCAGACAGTTTCATTAGGCAGAGGCACCGTATTTAGCGTTAGCTTTGGATATTTAATTATCGGGTGGAAACTAAAGAAAATATTTAAATGTTCAAAGCTAACGTTAAATACGGCGCCTCCGCCTGATGATTGAATTAAAACGCAAGTTCTGATTGTTATTACAATTACACAACGGGTCCTCAACGAAAGCCATATGCGCACCACTTAGAAATGGCGATGGATATAAACAAGCTTAATCTGTTCACGTTGTGTCGGGGATATTTTTGACCTCCTTTCCAAAGAAAATAACAGCAAAGTTAGATCGCTGCTTCCGAGACTCTACAAGCTTGTTTTAAAAATAGGATTTGTGACCCTAAATATTCTTTTAATTTCCTAAATAAGGCTCGGTATTCTTTTTTACAGTAAAACCTTCTTTTTTCAAGATTAGGACCGGTCGGTTGAGGACAATCAAACAACTTTTAATAGCCTAATTGTAGGTCGTTATATGCACATGCTCTTGTGTTTTATTCGGGACTTTTAATTTCAGTATTGTCGCATTTGGCTGAGTAGACCAGATCGTGTCATTTTAATCACCACTATCTCTTTCTTTGTTTATATATCTCAATTTTCTCTCCTTTCCTTTCTTACAAGCCGACGACGGATGTCGGCTTGTTCTGTCTTCTTCCAATTCTTCTTCTTCTTCTTCTTAGTCTAGCCGAGCGGCGGCTAGACTCTTGAATCCCAGTAGTTTCTTTCTTCTTCTTCTTCTTGCACAGCCGCCATCGGCGCTGTGCATTCTTTTTACCGCGTTCTTCTTTGCACATCCGCCATCGGCGATGTGCATTCTTTTACCGCGTTCTTGCACATCCGCCATCGGCGATGTGCATTCTTTTTTACAGCGTTCTTGCACAGCCGCCATCGGCGATGTGCATTCTTTTTACCGCGTTCTTGCACATCCGCCACCGGCGATGTGCAGTCTTTTTTCCGCCTTCTTCTTGCACATCCGCCATCGGCGATGTGCATTCTTTTTACCGCGTTCTTCTTCTTGCACATCCGCCATCGGCGATGTGCATTCTTTTTACCGCGTTCTTCTTCTTTCTTCTGTCAACACTTGCAGACCCCCCTCTTGAAATTTACAAATTGCTCTAGCTCCGACATACTTTCATGGATTTCAACCAAACTTAGACACACTCATCACTGGCACTTGCTACAAATGTCACATGATCAATTTCCGGTCAATGGTCATCCACTTCCGGTCAATGGTCAAAAAGGTGATTTTCACTAAAAATGCTTCTTCTTCCAAATATTACATAGCATCGTGACATCACTTGCACACATGCATCATATATAGCCAGTGTCTAAAAGTTATACCACAAAATTGGAATCAAAGGTCATTAAGGGGTCACTTCCGGTAAAAGTCTGAAAAATTTGTAAAAAATATTCAAAAAATCACTGTCTTGTAATCAGTTAGATTTCAAGACCTAGCCGTAGTAACGGCTAGAAAGAAACGTATAGCCTGGTAACTCTAAAAAGTTTTGGGCCAAAACCACTAATTGCTCACTTATTGATGCCTCTGGCCAGCATAATTTTTACAAGCCGACGTCAAACGTCGGCTTGTGCTGTCTTCTTCCAATTCTTCTTACAAGCCGACGACGGATGTCGGCTTGTTCTGTCTTCTTCCAATTGCACAGCCGCCATCGGCGCTGTGCATTCTTTTTACCGCGTTCTTCTTCTGAATCTTCTGTCAACATTATGATCAGCCATCGTAGCCACATGCTTTCAGGCATGTTGACCATACTTGGTCAGTAGAACCGTTTGGTGGTGCCACAGATGTCACATGATCAACTTCCGGTCAAATGTCATCCACTTCCGGTCAATGGCCAACATTTGGATTTTCACTAAAAATGCTTCTCCTCCCACATATTACATAGCATCGTGACGTCACTTACACACATGCATCATCTATATCCAGTGTCTAAAAGTTGTTCACAGAATTGGGATCAAAGGTCATTAAGGGGTCACTTCCGGTAAAAGTCTGAAAAATTTGTAAAAAATATTCAAAAAATCACTGTCTTTACCAATTACATAGCAGAGAGTCGCCATTAGCACACATGCATCGCACTTCCGGTCAATGGCCAAAACTTGGATTTTCACTAAAAATGCTTCTCCTCCCACATATTACATAGCATCGTGACGTCACTTACACACATGCATCATCTATATCCAGTGTCTAAAAGTTGTTCACAGAATTGGGATCAAAGGTCATTAAGGGTCACTTCCGGTAAAAGTCTGAAAAATTTGTAAAAAATATTCAAAAAATCACTGTCTTTACAAATTACATAGCAGAGAGTCGCCATTAGCACACATGCATCGCTACTAGCTAGGGTCTTCAGGATGCCTACAGTTTTGGGGTCAAAGGTCATTAAGGGGCTACTTCCGGTCAACAACCAACATTATCAAAAAAGTTTAAAATTTTTTATCTCAAAATGTAAACAGACCAGAGTAATATAATCATCATACATGAATTAGTGTTACTTGATGTATGCATGGTATTTTTATTTTGGGGGTCAAAGGTCATTAAGGGGTCACTTCCTGTTTTTAGCTAAATAACTTTAAGAATTTTTATCTCGACAACTAAACAAAATAGAAATTTTTAATTAAAATTGGAACAATGCATTTTGTCGTTGTACATGTGGGTTTTTTTTCATTGAGGTCAAAGGTCATTAAGGGGGTCAAAAGGTCAATCATAAATTTAAAAAAATTCTTGCACAGCCGCCATCGGCGCTGTGCATTCTTTTTACCGCGTTCTTCTTGCACATCCGCCATCGGCGATGTGCATTCTTTTTACCGCGTTCTTCTTCTTTCTTTCTTTGCACATCCGCCATCGGCGATGTGCATTCTTTTTACCGCGTTCTTGCACATCCGCCATCGGCGATGTGCATTCTTTTTACCGCGTTCTTCTTTAAGTTAGGCGTGCAGCCTAACTTATTTTTTTCTTGCTGTTTGTTTGTTTCTTTCTTTCTTTCTTTCTTTCTCACAATTGACTACTAGTGCTACATCCGTGATCGGATGTGGACCAAACGCATAGCCAAGCCGTATTGGGTAAGTGGCTACAAAAGTCTTAAAATGTTTTAATATCGGAGGTCATCCAGGGGTCACGGGGGTCAAAATGGTCATTTTTGCCTCATATGTGCCGCACCCCCATTATAATTAGGGGCAAAACATGGAGACATCTAGTCTAGTGTTTTGATAAACAAGCAATGGTTCTGCTGTCTGTGCTTCAAAACGTGTAAGACTTCGTCTGGATTCGTCTATTGCCAGGTGGTGAGTGCCGTGCATTCTCTAAATTCAGTATATTTCCATCGTCAACCGTGTGGAAAATGTCATACGGCCGGGCGGTTTCACAAGTTGCCGGCTCTATCATACCAGTCGCTGCCTGGCTATTGCAGGTGCAATCCATACATCAAAACGTGTACATTTTGGCTATTCCAACTGCAATACACCCTTCATGCAAGACATGACTGGAATCGTCCACACAGGGAGTGAATATTACAAGCGGAGTCACCCATTGAGGTAGGCCCATTCGAAATTCACACGCCCTGTGTGGGAGATTAAGATAATGTCTTCCGTAGAGGTTGTATGAATTTCAACTGGAACAGCCCAGTTGGGGTGTATGAAACCCCAAGTGGGCGATTCACACGAAACAAACTGAGGTATGTTCAGATGCCAATTTTGTTACATATCTTGAGTGTAACTTGTGATGTGATGCCTGTATGCTAGATATAAACAGCTACATCATTTCCACTGATGGCTATAGGGTGTGTGTGTGTGGGGGGGGGGTGTGTGTGTGGGGGGGTGATATCTTGGCTAAAACTGCATCACGCCTTCCCATGATGCATTTATGAAAATCAATAATCCCACTATATAGTTTCTACAGATGACGCAATAATGGTGAATAAGGGGGTGAGGGGTAAGTAAATGTTGAAATATGACCGCATTAAACCACAAAGGTCATGTGAGGTCAAAGGTCAGGTCAAATTACAAGTTGCTCCGATTGGGCTGTAACTCGGGGAAAATGATCCCTGACACTTAGGGAGTATAAAACCGCAAAGGTCAAGTGAGGTCAAAGGTCAGGTCAAATTTGAAGTTGCTCCAATTAGGCTGTAAGTCAGGGTAATGATCCCTGACACTTTGGGAGTATAAAACCACAAAGGTCATGTGAGGTCAAAGGTCAGGTCAAATTTAAAGTTGCTCCAATTGGGCTGTAAGTCGGGGGAAATGATCCCTGACACCTGGGGAGTATAAAACCACAAAGGTCAAGTGAGGTCAAAGGTCAGGTCAAATTTGAAGTTGCTCCAATTAGGCTGTAAGTCGGGGAAAATGATCCCTGACACTTTGGGAGTATAAAACCGCAAAGGTCAAGTGAGGTCAAAGGTCAGGTCAAATTTGAAGTTGCTCCAATTAGGCTGTAAGTCGGGGAAAATGATCCCTGACACTTTGGGAGTATAAAACCACAAAGGTCAAGTGAGGTCAAAGGTCAGGTCAATTTTGAAGTTGCTCCAATTAGGCTGTAAGTCGGGGAAAATGATCCCTGACACTTTGGGAGTATATAACCGCAAAGGTCAAGTGAGGTCAAAGGTCAGGTCAAATTTGAAGTTGCTCCAATTAGGCTGTAAGTCGGGGAAAATGATCCCTGACACTTTGGGAGTATAAAACCGCAAAGGTCAAGTGAGGTCAAAGGTCAGGTCAAATTTGAAGTTGCTCCAATTAGGCTGTAAGTCGGGGAAAATGATCCCTGACACTTTGGGAGTATAAAACCACAAAGGTCATGTGAGGTCAAAGGTTAGGTCAAATTTGACGTTGCTCCAATGAGGCTGTAAGTCGGGGAAAATGATCCCTGACACTTTGGGAGTATAAAACCACAAAGGTCAAGTGAGGTCAAAGGTCAGGTCGATTTTGAAGTTGCTCCAATTAGGCTGTAAGTCGGGGAAAATGATCCCTGACACTTTGGGAGTATAAAACCACAAAGGTCAAGTGAGGTCAAAGGTCAGGTCAAATTTGAAGTTGCTCCAATTAGGCTGTAAGTCGGGGAAAATGATCCCTGACACTTGGGGAGTATAAAACCACAAAGGTCAAGTGAGGTCAAAGGTCAGGTCAAATTTGAAGTTGCTCCAATTAGGCTGTAAGTCGGGGAAAATGATCCCTGACACTTTGGGAGTATAAAACCACAAAGGTCAAGTGAGGTCAAAGGTCAGGTCAATTTTGAAGTTGCTCCAATTAGGCTGTAAGTCGGGGAAAATGATCCCTGACACTTTGGGAGTATAAAACCGCAAAGGTCAAGTGAGGTCAAAGGTCAGGTCAAATTTGAAGTTGCTCCAATTAGGCTGTAAGTCGGGGAACATGATCCCTGACACTTTGGGAGTATAAAACCACAAAGGTCATGTGAGGTCAAAGGTCAGGTCAAATTTGACGTTGCTCCAATGAGGCTGTAAGTCGGGGAAAATGATCCCTGACACTTTGGGAGTATAAAACCACAAAGGTCAAGTGAGGTCAAAGGTCAGGTCAATTTTGAAGTTGCTCCAATTAGGCTGTAAGTCGGGGAAAATGATCCCTGACACTTTGGGAGTATAAAACCGCAAAGGTCAAGTGAGGTCAAAGGTCAGGTCAAATTTGAAGTTGCTCCAATTAGGCTGTAAGTCGGGGAACATGATCCCTGACACTTTGGGAGTATAAAACCACAAAGGTCATGTGTGAGGTCAAAGGTCAGGTCAAATTTGACGTTGCTCCAATGAGGCTGTAAGTCGGGGAAAATGATCCCTGACACTTTGGGAGTATAAAACCACAAAGGTCAAGTGAGGTCAAAGGTCAGGTCAATTTTGAAGTTGCTCCAATTAGGCTGTAAGTCGGGGAAAATGATCCCTGACACTTTGGGAGTATAAAACCACAAAGGTCAAGTGAGGTCAAAGGTCAGGTCAAATTTGAAGTTGCTCCAATTAGGCTGTAAGTCGGGGAAAATGATCCCTGACACTTTGGGAGTATAAAACCACAAAGGTCATGTGAGGTCAAATGTCAGGTCAAATTACAAGTTGCTCCGATTGGGCTGTAACTCGGGGAAAATGATCCCTGACACTTGGGGAGTATAAAACCACAAAGTCAAGTGAGGTCAAAGGTCAAGTCAAATTTGAAGTTGCTCCAATTAGGCTGTAAGTCGGGGGAAATGATCCCTGACGCTTGGGGAGTATAAAACCACAACGGTCATGTGAGGTCAAAGGTCAGGGCAAATTTGAAGTTGCTCCAATTGGGCTGTAGGTCGGGGGAAATGATCCCTGGGAAGTATTAAACCGCAAAGGTCATTCGAGGTCAAAGGTCAGGTCAAATTTAAAGTTGCTCTGATTGGGCTGCAATTCGGGGAAAATGATCCCTGACACTTGAGTATGAAACCGCAAAGGTCAGGTGAGGTCAAAGGTCAGGTCAAATTTAAAGTTGCTCCGATCAGGCTGCAACTTGCGGCAAATGATCCCTAACACTTGGGGAGTGTAAAACCGAAAAGGTCATCCGAGGTCAAATTTAACGTTGCTCAGAATATGAAACCGAAAAGGTCAACCGAAGACAAAGGTCGGGTCAAATTTAATGTTGCACAGTATTGCTGCGTGATGATGTCATCACAGTCATACGCCTAACTTACCTCGTGCCC